>NW_024070188.1:80150936-80498131 GCF_014754425.2 Oryx dammah | reverse complement strand
CCCCTCTCCCACCCCCAGCTTCTGCTCTTCCTCCCCAGCTTCTCCTTCAGAGCCCGGCCCTCACGTGTTCCGGTCAGCGCACTCCCCCGGGATCCACCCAACCCCCTCTGTGCACATGACACCCAGATCTTCATCCCAGCCTCTGTGTAGGCGCTGGATTCTTTGTGCAGCTACCCCGGGCCATTCCGTAAGCACCACCAGGTCAAGAAGCCCCTGCATTCATTTCCTGTAGCTGCTCTCACCAGCCCTCAGCACTGCTCGCTGGAATACTGCAAAACTGCCAAGTTGAGCTCTGATTTCACCAAGTCCTTCATACGCAGCTTGAGCTCTAATTTCACTAAGTCCTTCATACCCAGCTTTCTCAGGGGGATGCAGGGCTCTAGAGGTCCTGTACTCACCTCTCTAGTCTCATCCTTGGCACCTCCACCCCCTCCTCCTTCACATCTCTTCAAAACCTGCCACTGAACCATTTTGGATTTCTTTTAGGTCCCAGAATGCCCGGGCATCTTTCCTAACTTTACGATACGTCGAGCCATTTACTTGGGAAAGAACACTTTCTCCTTTTCTAACTCAGGCAGCCTCCTACAGGAAGCCTTCTCAGGTTGATCCCGCCAAGAGAACTGGGTTCCTCCCCTGTATCCTCTGCTTACCGATACAACACACATCACGCTGAATGGTTCTTACTTGCTGACTTGTGGCTCCCTTTAGGCATGTGATGGGATGAGAAAGTGCTATGATTAATAAATGCCTATTGTATGCAGGGGGCTTCCCTGGTGGCTCGTGGTTAAGAATCCGCCTGCCAATGCGGGAGACGTGGGTTTGATCCACGGGTTGAGAAGATGCCCTGGAGGAGGAAATGGCCACCCACTCCAGTATTCTTGCCTGGGAAATCCCATGGGCAGAGGGGCCTGGCGGGCTGCAATCCACGGGGCTGCACGGGGTGGGATGTGAGTGAGCAACTAAATAACAGCAGCAGTGTACGCAAGACGGCAGGTTCACGCTCTGCCTCTGTGTCCCGCTGAAGGGATCGGCAGAGGCACAGAAGCGGGCGAACCCGGACTGGGTGGTGGGCGCGCACGAGGACCGCTGCTCCTGAGGACACTGCCGGGCGAGGCCTACGTGACTAGCTGCTCCCCCGTGGCAGGTACTGGGGCTGGGTCATGCCCACCTCCGTGCCTTTGCAGGGTAGGAGGGTCAAAAGCCCTCTGTCTTGGAGGTGAGGAGGGCCGGAGGGTGTTGGGGGCTCGTTGGCAGGTGAGCTAGGAAGGCAGGCCTCTCCCAGGGATGGCGGGAGCCATGGGAAATGCCACCAAAGCCCCCTTTCCTGTGTGGAGAGCAGTTCTCACCTCCACAAAGGCAGGCGGGCAGGAGGTTTTGAGGAGAGTGTTCTCCAAAAACCTTTCAGTTCCCTAAATGAGTGTGAGAACTGAAACACGATTTCCAGGCGCTGAGGAATCGCACCATTTAACATCGGCCCTTACAGACGATTCTGGGTGGGAGATGCCAGTTTGTATGGGGATGTGATTGCCCAGCACTCTTGAGCCCACAAACTAATACAAATTTAATTTCTGAAAACAAGACCCACCAAGATGAAATTCCACTAATTAGCAAAACCCTTCTTTTTCCAGATGCATTCCAATCTATTACCCATGGAAGCTGGCGTTAGATATAAATGTGGGGGGAGAGGATTGCATGTCAGGAGTTGGCTGAGAGAGGCCATCACTCCAGGCTCCCCTCTGGAACTGAAACTCATCTCAACAAATCACCATGGCTCTTCGCCATCAGGAGTCTTCTCCCTTCAGATCTTATGGCCAAGAGGAGTACGGGCCATATGTTCATACCATTTGGTGAAAAACACACTGAACCAACAAAACAAGCATTGCACTTATGGGGAAATTTTTTATCAAGCTTCAAGTGTATTCATCCTAAACATGCAGATGTCATGTCATTTTTCCTCCCCATGGGAACAAATAACTGCTCATATTAAACCAGCATTTTTAAAGCAATGATCTAAGTATAAACAACTGGTGTCCTCCTCACATGTCCCTTTTTATCCCTCTTTTGGGTGACTGAAAAGTGAAACTGGAGAGCAAAAATATTACGAAATTAAAACCCTCAATGTTATTTGGCTGGGGCACCAAAAAAGTCGTTAATTGGTGGAAAACTCCAATAGCCCCCAAGTCAACCTAAGACTGGCCAATTCCTTCTGGACAGGCCCATTCCCTGGATGATTTCAATTTAAAGGCTACCTGGGGTTTAGTTTCCTAATTTCTCATCATCTATGAAAGCCCCTGGGTCCAACAATACTTTTTTAGAAAATTTACTTTCTATTCCAAGTCTTAGGGTGTATTTGAAAGCCTGACTTGGGCATCTGGAGCGTCTTGTGTCCAGTAGGAATATAATAATGATTTCCTCACAGGTGTTCACACAACCCTTGGATGTAGAAGGGAGACCCCAGGCAGGTGTGGGGGGCTGAGACCTGTAACTTGGGCTGCTTATAGCACTGAGTGGGTGATAACTTTATTTGTATCTCAATACAAAACATGCAGATGAAGCTCTTGAGGACTGTGAAGGTGACAACAGTAAAGTGAGACTTTTGGAAGGACCTGTTGTACAAGGACAGAGCATTGTCCAGACTTTCCTGATTTTGATTTAGTTTGGACTGTGTTCCCTTTAACCGAGGCACAGATGCTAAATGACCATATGACATTATGTCTTGTCTTGTCCTGAGACTTTGCAAGACACTCCCACCTTGCCCCCTCGCCCTCCTTCAGTCTGTGGCTAATGTCCTTCATAGCTTCTGTTTTAAAAGTCCCCTTCTTCTCTAGATTTTGCATGAAGCTGAAGACATTTCTAAGACAAATACACATTTCTGGAAAGGGGTGGTCTCAGTTTGTTTCCAGCTACTTTACGTGTCAGCCTGTGATTCTGTTTTTGGAGAACGGATGTTATAATGTTCTATACTAAGGCTTCTATAAAGAACAACTAATAGCTGTGAAATTCTTTCAAGTGTAAAAAACATCCAAATGTGAAGTGATCACTACTTACCAGGAAGCAGTGTTATACCCGCTGCCGGTTCTGGCCTAGAGGAATTGCTTTCGTTTGGGCAAGGATATCTTCAAGGGACTGAATCCAAGTTTAGGTTCCGTGAGTCTTTTGGAAAATCTAGTTTGTCCAATGTACAGATCCAGGCCCAGCTAAATACCAAATTTCCGCAGAAGATCAAAGCGCAGGCTTTATTTATTTACCTGAACTTAAGCTTACACGGAAATGAAGAATATCCTGAATTCCACTTCTATAACCCACAGAAGTATGGCCCATTTCCAGCTAAGTGTGAAGACTGCAGTCCCTTTTCTCTAGGGAAGCTCTCTGCTGTGTGCATCAGATGAAAGGAATAGCAAAGAAAACACTGTGATCAGCCCCTTGTGGTATTTGACCCCTGAAATGTTGTAAGCCACTTTTTTCCCCCCAGGACAGGACAGGGCAAGTTTACTGCACGACTGCACTGTGATCCAGAGATATACACATCTCCCCCCAGGCCTGCAGAATGAAAGGCGAGGACTCCTACCACCTCTGGAAGTCCAACAGCTAAAAAGAACACTCAGTAGAGAAGTTATGCCATCACCCTTGGCACTAAACAGCCAATCAATGGACTGAGTCTTTATGGCTTTTACAAGAAATCCCCAAACAACAATAAAAGCCATACAAACTATGTGACTATGAAAATGGGAAGATGCTCTCTTAGACCAGATTTTTAAATTACGTGAAGTACACTTTAGGGCACTCACCAAAGGGAAAGTGTATGCAATTAATACACAGTGATCACTTAGGTTATAAGACCTTTATACAGTTATCTAATTTAATCCTCACCAATCCTTGGGTAGGTGTTACACTGAATTACAGGTGACGAATTGAGATTCAAATAATTTAAGCAGCTCATTCACTGAAGGTTGTAGAGAGCAAGAGAAGATTCCGTGACATCTCCTTCAAGGACATCTCAATTTCAGTGGAAGAAATAAGAATACACTGAGGATAAGCAAGGCACATGGGTGTTTAGAAGTCAGGCACGATCCTCAGCTAATGCCATTATTTCCCCAAGCTTTGGCAGTGAGTTTATATGGATTTTAAAAAACTTCCAAGGTTGATTAAGTCAGGAAATGCTTGGGATAAACAGGTTTCTTTTTTTGTAGGATTTCTCAGACTTTTTAAAGTGATACTGTGGATTATAGATGCCCAAGAGGAGAATATGTAAGGAGTGGGTTTTGTTTTGAGATCACTTCTGTTCCTTAGAATATACTTTAGAAAAAGCTGGGGTAAAACTTTTTAAGTCTTTGAAATCAGATTCAGGAAGAAAGAGGAGTCTTGTACTTTGGGACACATTAGATGGTCTTCCCCTAACTTCCCCTCGGGGTTTCATGTATTTAAACCCCGAAGTAAATTAACTTGACTTCGGCATTTGAGGGGATTACATGACTTGGATCATCATAAAACAAAAGGACTGCAAATCCGTGGATAGAAGCATGAAACTGGAGATGGGCATGGGTACATGTTGCGGTCTGTGGGACTTAAAGAACAAAAAAGCCCTAAATAAGGTCTCCTTGTAGAGCTTCAGTCAATTCCTGAACTTCCAAGGGCTGATCGCATAAGCTGGGATCACTGGGTGCCAGGCTATGATTCTGGGTTTTCCCCCTGCATTTGGGAACACACAAGCACCCTCGTGTGCAAAGGAGTGGGAAGGGCACTGGGTGCCTTAGTCACACTGCAGAGGTGGAAGGGGCTGCAGACCAGCTGCCCAGCACATGTTCTAGACTCACAAGCGTGTGGGTCAGGCCACATGGTGACATAGCTGTTTTTTCAGTCCAGACTCCTTACCAGACTCTGATTTCCATAGCTAGAGCCTCACTTCATTTCTTAGTCAACAAAATATACATACTCAGTGTTCTCAATGCATAAACACTGGATTTGGAAGATGAGTTTATTTCTATAATTATCTGACGGGAACGACCAGAACATAACTGAATCAGGGTCTTTGCTCATGAATGACCCTTCAGCACCTGAACAGAGCTTGGCACACAGCACATGCTCAATGCATTTCTGCTAAATTAATGAATAGTGTGACATCTTAGCAGGTTATTTACTATCCCCCAAAATATGTATTGGCAGTTTTAAAAGCTTGTTTGACTCTGAGGGTCTCTGAGGGAGATGATGGGGGTGGTGGAGCGCAGACTGATCAGACAGCTACGCTCGGCGGCCCAGGTAAGAAAGTGAAACAAAACTCAGCGAGAAGAAAATGGACTATTTGCTTGGTCACTTCGGCTCTTTTATAATACTTTGCTTCCTTGCAGGAGAACAGATAATGGGAATTTGTACATGGTGTTTGATAAAAAATGAAGTATTTCCAACAGTTGGCAAATGAATGATTTCAGGGCAAAAGCCATCTTCTTTTTGTAAAAGAGGTAGTTAATAGCTTACATTCTGCATTATCAAACTGTTCATAACCCCTTTAAAAAATCATTCTCTATTATAATTTTTAAAAAACCACCTAACTAGTTTTTGAATAGGCCACATTCACCAACAAAAACTGATTCTATATCATTCTTGATCTTAAATAAAACATTTGAATAATTATTTCTGCACACATGCCACCCAGTAATATTCTCTGTGACATTCAAAAATTCAAATACCAACACATTCAACTTTATAGCACCATTCCAAAATACTAAACTTTCTTTGCACCTTTATTTTAATCTTTTTTTTTTTTTGTACACATTTAAAGTATGGGCATCCTGTAAATTTCTGAAAAGCCTCGTAGGAAAAAAACCAACTAATTTTTAGGACAAAGCAATAACTCAGTTTGTAGGCAAGATGATGTCAGGCAGGCTGTAAGTTCTTCATGGGCTTCTGCATTCTTCATTCTGGGGTGAGAATGTAGAAAGGATGCTAAAATCTTCCTGGATTATTCTAGAAATCACATCACGTATCAGTATGTAAAATCTTGTTGCTCAGTGGTCAGACTCTAGATATTGATTACAACTCAAACCATGACAACAACAGTCTCTTGTAATATTTCACTCTTTTGATTGACAAACTTCAAAGTTTGTATACACTTTTTATTCATACTCTGTAAGAGAGGAATCAGAATAATATTGAATTCCCTCTTACAAATCTCCAAATTTGAAGCTTGGAGCACTAGAATCTGTTCTTAGCAAGCAGATAAATTTAAAGTAGAATTATAAATGGGTTTTAAATTCAACATAAATTTGGCTGCATTATTATATAAGAAGACTGACTAATGTGGGAGTTGATAGATGATGGGAATGCTTGCAGGAAACCTTTTCTTATGACACGAGTCCCATTCCACCCTCTCATTGTAACTGAGCGCTCTCATCTAAATCTTCCATGTATTATTGTGAGTAATGTGCACCCAGACAAAGGTCTGGCGAATAAACTTGAAAGTTTTGAGTCTGCTGAGATTGGCAGGGTGGTGTGAAGAGGTAGAGTCAGAAGGGTGTCCGCTAATGATTTAACTCTGCAGCAGTTTCAAAGAAATCGATTGTTACATAAGAACAGTCAATGACCCAGGAAGAAATTAAGTTTAAACTAGAAGTGACTAGTAATCAAAAGCTACTGTGCACCAGGATAGGAAGGAATATGAGAATATTAATATGCCCTGAAATAGAAATAATCACTTTGCACTATGTACACCACATACAATATAACATATTCTTTTTAACATTGCACAATATAAATATTATACAAGGTGGAGTAAACTAAATGCAAAATAACTTTGAGGCACACAGGAAAAACACAGAATAGATTGAACTCTGATCGAAATTAGGATGGGGTTAGAAAAAGGCAGGGTGTTACACTGTCAGGCCAGTGATCCCACCTCACCGGCTGGCAGCCACCGCCCCCAGACACGGAAAATTCTCAGACCGCCATACTGTCAGAGTTGACTGCTTCAAACAAAGGCCAGTTATTGAAATCCTTTGAGAAAATCAAACTGTTGCTCCCCACTCTGAAGTAGGTAACCCTTAAAGGTCCCTCCCGACCTCAGGGTTTCATAAGGAGGGGCTATGTTAGTAAAGGGTTGTTTCCCCCCTTTTTCTTGTTACTTGGTTACTATGAAACCATTTTAAGGAAACTAGAACAGTATTCAAGAACACCCATCACAGTGCTTAACAAGATTTAATGTACATTTATTCTTAACATGTGGAACATATAAAGATTTTATACTGAATAAATGATATTCATTAAGCCAGAGGAAAAGGAGGAATTTACATCAAGTTTTTTTTTTTTTTTTAAACTACATTATCTTGAAATACAAATGTGGATTCTCGTCACTGAAAAATTTTTGAAGTTGTGTTTCTTCCTTTTAGTTGTATTTGTTTTGTCTGTACTAGTAACCATTGTGTAAATCAATCCATATGCAACCATTTCCACACCTTGATTCATGAAGCAAATTGTGATCAGCTGCTCTCCCGAAATAGAGCATGACTTTATACATACAGAAACTTGTACATTACCCTCTTTTTTTTTTTTTTTCCTTGTTTTTGTTTTTTGTATTTTTTGTATTTTTTTTTTTTTGGAGATATGGCCCTAATGAAAAAATATATAAAATAAAAATAAAAAATTATTTAAATCTACCATCACTTCGTAGTTACCACATCATGAAAAAGAAACTAAAAACTTTTTACTAAAAAAAAAAAAAAAGAAAAGAAAAGAAAAAAAATGAGGGTATGTTTAATGTACAACTTCTATATACATCACAGCCCAAAGGCAGTAAAAAAAAATATTTAAAAAATGATTAAAGGAATTGTGAAGAACTGTCACGTGGAAGGTCAAACGACAGACAGCAGACATGGCGGTAGTGGTGAGGAAGCAGTTTCCATTGATCGTTGTCAGGTAGGTTTTCAATCTTAACTTAAAAAACACATTTTGCTCCTAGCCTAATGTAACCATTTTCCTGGGGAGAAACCAGTATCATTTCCTATTTAAACTGCTGACTGACAACACCTACCTAGAAATTTCTATTGCACAGAGCTTTGGACGATGGGATACAGTTGCAATTTTTTCATTATTTGCAGAATAACACAGCTAGGAAATTGATAAATTTTCGCCTTTTTGTCTCAGTGTGGTGAATTTTTCCCATCTTACAGCATCTTTTGCCGTTAACTTTTTTCTTTAAAGTCAATTTGCTTCCCAAAAAAATGCAATACGACATGGAAAAGAACATTAAAAAGAAAATCTGAAAAACAAAAAGTGACCTTTGAATGCACTAGACAGCAACTTTGGTTAAAAAAATAAAAAATAAAAAAACCCCAAAAGGATGTACTTGTACACACAGACAGCAAATATTAATTTTATAACTGTTCGAATTAATTATCTCTTTAATTCCCAATTGGTAAATAGTGGATGGGGCAGAGGAGCAAAGATTTTCTTTCCTTTGTCCTACGCTGGAGAAACAAGAACAGAACACAGCCAGTATTACACGGGAGCCTCTCTAGTCTTCACTCACACAGGCTGCCTTCTCACTGATGTCATAACTGCCCGATCTGAAACAGTACATCGCAGATGACAGATGCCACCAGAGAGTTCAGAACGGCTGATATTGAGATATCCAGCAATCGGCCCTCGTGCAGAAGGAACTCGGAGCGGTTCTCGTCCACTCTGGCCATGGCCAGCAGGGCCTTGGCTGCCCTGCACATCATGTCCACGCTGGGGGGCTCTAGGGGCGGGGGCTGCATGTGCATGAGGTTGTGCTGGCTCTGCTGATACTGGGCCATCGTGACCCCATCCTCTAGGAAGCTTATCAAGTTTCCGATGCTTCCCTTCTGCACAGCTATGGCCCTTGCAGCCAGTGCGTCCCCTTGGGCAAGGTTCGATAAAAGCGCCATGGACATTTCTCGACAGACTGGGTTTTTGCGATCCCCAACGTACCTAACTAACGTGGCATAGAATTTCTCCTGACGACTAAACGGAGGCGTGGCCAAGATCAGGTCCACATTGTTGTCCTGGATGCTGAGTTTACAGAGCGTCTCCAGCACGAGTCTCTGAGGCGATAGGACAGAGTTGGGTCCCACCGTGGGAAAGGGGTCTTGTGCCTCTGCTGATGGGCACACCATCCAGTGCAGCAAGCCATCCAAAATTGGCAAGCAGATGCTTTCCGTGTAAGCGGACAAGTCTAGCTGCCCAGAAATGTTGGCCAAGGTGACCAGCGTGTTGTCCCGTAAGACCTCAAGGCAGTCCCACCACCACTCAGCTTTGCTGCAGGCCACCCCTTTGTCCTCGTCTTCCTCCTTCTCATAGGTCTGCGGCGCTCGTTTTCTCTCAGGATGCTCGTGGTGAAGAAGAATCAGCTTCCCCAGGATCAGCACCAGGCCTGGGTGTTTGGACATTTCCGCGTCATTCCCAGGCACAAAAGACAAGCTCCGGACAATATTGGACACGCAGATGCAGCGCTTGGCCAGCGAGTCCTGCCAGTGTGCAATGGTGCAGAGCGGGGCCTCATCCCGGCTCCTCGGCTCGTCCTCCAGCAGCCTGATGTTGCGGTGACTTTTGGCTTGATGGATTCCGAAGGGAAACTTGCTGCTTTCGGTCTGGGTACCAGGGTTTGCATCTTCGGGCAGAGCCCCTGGCCGAGCAGACAGGACATCATCGATGGTTGCGATGATGCTTTTCTCTTGGTGCTCGTCAGAATCCCCCTTGCCTTCCTGGTCTTTCTTTCTGCCTGTGGAGCTCAAAGGGGGAGGCGGCCGCCTGCGAGGGGGGATTTCCATCTTGCTCTCGAAGTGAGTCTGGATGTGCTCGGTGGTGTCACCCCCGCCGAGCTGCCAGTGCAGAAGTCCACTGCTGAACTCCTGAACACGACCCAGCTTGTCAGAGCGGTCGACGACAAACAGGTTGTTCTTTTTGACTATCTTGATTGGCAGCCTGTCAAATTTACTGGCTTGCCTGGGCTTCTCCTTTGGGTCTGCGGTGGCGTCAGGGGAGGCCACAGCCGTGCTGCTCCTGTCCTCCATCTCCGCCCTCCCGCTGTCTTCCTCCTCCTCGTCCTCCTCGTCCTCCTCCTCCTCAATACATTCAGCGTCTTCTTCCTCTCTCCCAGAATCGTCAGTCAAGGACTGGCTGTCATCTCTCTTTGCCGCATTGTGATCAAGTGCTTTTTGGCTGGGGTCTCCCACTTCATATTCCGTAAGAATTCCAAAAATGTCAATCAGGCATTTCCTGAAGTACTCTACTAAAAGCTCAAGAAATCCGGACAACTGGAGAGGGTGAGAAAGAGAAGAGGTACAATGTCATAACCTCTCCGGTGTGACTGAGAGGGTGAAAATCCTGCTAGCTAGCCATGCATCTCTATGATTATTTTCACATTTTAATGTTTTGTTTTTTTTTTTGCTAGGCCAAGAAAAAGAAACCATGTGTTAAGTTAGAACTATCTTCCTGAATTTTTCATTAATCAACACTTATTATCTTTCTTACTTGGTGTTTACTTTCTTACACCATTAACACGAAAACCTGTTATTTTCCCATTTCTGATACTATCCCTGAGGGAGTGCTCTGCTGTTCTTTACTTTTGTTTCTGGTTTAGACACAGTACCATTCTTACTAGAAGAGTGGGAACATGGATTTTATAGACTCATTCACCCAAAGTGAGTCTGTTCTCCTCTTTTATTTATCTGAAACTCTGCTTGCCTAGATTTTTATGGTTATTATTCTTAGGATTTTATGGTTATTTTTGTCTTAGGTGCCACAGGTTATTCTAATTTACATTCTCCATATATTTTGGGGAGAAAATAATTTCAGCAATGTAGTAGCTCATAAACACAGAAAATTAGAAACAAATCAATTTAGTCCCTGAGATAAATGAATGAGAATGTTTCACAGAATGCACTTTTATATCTCAGCTATTCCCAACTCCAGCCGAAAGACAAAAGCAACTCTGAGAACCAGCTCTGTTTCCTTTAAGCGGATGTTTATATCAAGAGAACCAACATACACCCCTCCCTCAACACCATTGCTGCTGCATTTAGAGATGATGAAGGATAAGTAAGTAAACAAGGATTTCTTAATGATAGGTATTATGGAGATTGACTATAATTTCATTATCTGGCTGTAAGTTTCCCACAAGGTAGTTTGAAACAATTATAAAGAAGTAAGGGGACACCCAAGTACCAGCCAGGTAGAGCTTGCTTTTAGGGTACAAAGGCACAATTTTTAAAGTGGAGGTCTGGATGTCACCCTTTCCCATCTCGCCCCCAACATAAAGCTTAATTTTTTCCCAGGACAAGGGAAGAGGGGAAATTGCTGAAGCAATGCTAGTTATGAAAAACTGTGCTCAACAGCAGCTCACCCAGCATAAGGAGGGAAATTTATTACTCTAGCAAAGGTAGTGTATGTTCTTCTAATGCTTATTTTCTATTAAAATGGACTTCATGCAATGTTTATGACCTTATTAATATACTTGGTATCAACTGAAAAACTGCCTTTCAGGGCTAAAATGAGGAGTTAAAGGAGAGAAGATTCAACAGAAGGGAGGGAATTAGAAAATAACAAGATTCCTAGTTCAACAGAAGGGAGGGAATTAGATGTTTTGGCTTTTTTCAACAAAAGCAGAGTTGTTCATACACAGTAGGGAAAATGACCTTTTCTGATTTTTGTTTCTAAATATTTCTTAAAAAAAATCTGTAGTCCAGCTGGCTCTTGGGCCTTTTTCCTAATCCTCAGGTCCTTCTCTCTTCCAGCTATTATGCTAGAAGCTACTTCAAGCTTAGCACAGATCAAAGGAGGGTTTTTAAAGGTAGGAGGCTTTTAAATGACTGCTTCAAAATAAACTAGAGGGGGGCAGAAATGGGAGGGAACACATCAAGAAACAAGTTTAACCATGACTTCATTACTACTGCAGTTGAACGATGGTACACAGGGGTTCATTAAACTGTTTACTTCTCTCTATATATATATATTTTCTGTAATATAAACACTCTTTATAAATTTTATACTTTTTTAATTAAAAGAAAGATGTTAGGTCCCCCTGAAAAACAGGGTATGGTCTCACTGCAACTTACTGCATGGTGATGTCTCATCTAACACCGACTACAGCCGTAACTTTGTATTACATTTGGATTAATTCTCACTGGCCTGCTAATGCTCATTATGAACAACAGTTTGATTTTGCCACTACTGTCTATTCCATGCACACACATGCATGTGCATACAAGGTCACTGTTTTCTTATGAGAAATATACATGTGTGTTTATACTAAAGACTGAAATAAATTATTGTTCCAGACAAATTCTCAGACAACTATACACTGATTGATGTTGGTTTATAGTTAATTGTAATGACAAAAATTTTTAGCTGGGGAGTCCTAACTGCTTTAGGCATTAGCTTAAGCATTATACACTACTTCATTTTCTTATTCTAATTTGGTTCTCAGTTGGACTGGTGCTGGCTTACCTGGGAGAGATTGAAAGTAGCGACAGTGCTGTCGTCATATAGAAGAATATTAATAGTGTCCAAAGCCCAAGTACTTTCAGCCAAAAGACCTGACTTAAGGGACATCATCACACGCCAGGCCTCTGGAGTAACTAAAAATGGGTGGAAGAATAAGGACATGATTAATATTAACTCTACACATGAAAGAATAGAACATAACAAAAGAAGAAAAAGCAGAATGTTAAGTTAAAATATTGATTTAAACAAAGGTTCCAAGGGACAATTAAACATGGTCATTTCATGCGGAGGTTGACAACTGACTAAGAAACTTCTGTGGGTGAAGAGCTTTCTGCTTTGCAGGTTAAACAGAAGTGGGAATGATTCTTTCTGTATTCGTCATCTTTGACTCTATTCACAAATGTGTCAAGGTAGTATCTTCAGAAGGCTGGTGAGTATGCAGAATATAAGCAAAATTTAATTCCCAAACAGCATGCTCACTGATAGAAAGCTTTCATTCTTCCATGCCGTCTTCTGTCTGAGCTCTGGACCACAGAGCATGCTGTTGACAAGTACTAGCATTTTGATGGTTCTGGTTTTTTAGGTGCCTGGCCTGAGATGGAGGCCAAGAGGAATGATGAGAGGAAAAGTTTTTAAGATTTGTCACAAGATGGGGCTGGAGGGGAGGCCTGTCGTGTGTCTGAAACTTCAAGGGAAGCTGTCTCAGGAAACTGGTGGAAGCACATGGTGTGAGCAGCTGGAACTCCCCACAGCATCAGCCAGGCCAGATGCCAACTCCTGTGTGGGAGGGGCTGTGGGTGTCCACTTTTATTTTAATTTCATCTAATTTTCAAATTTTCTAAGAGAGGCACATAATACTTGTGTAACAGAAAGGCAAATTTCATTTTAAAATCAGGAACATAAATTTCCCTAGGCTGGTATAACATGCACTAATAATTTTTTTTGAAATTTAAATGTATTTATTTACTTAAATTGGAGAAGGAAATGGCAGATCACTCCAGTATTCTTGCCTGAAAAATCCCATGGACAGAGGAGCCTGGTAGGCTGTAGCCCATGGGGTCACAAAGAGTCAGACATGACTGAGTGACTAACACACACACACGTTTACTTAAATATCTATACACGTACACAAATACATGCATATTTTTACATATATATTACCATATGTAACATGGTGCCCAGGATCTGTTTCTCTCTTGCCTCCAGCACGTCCTCTATGTAGAACTCCTTACTTCCCCCTACCCCGCCCCTTAATGTCCAATGATTAAAAACATTGGTCATATCTTTAAAATATTTAATTTTCTCATCACTGCGAAGAACTTTGAGTCACATGATTTTGAGATTTTTGGGGAAAAAAGTTTGGATAAAACTGAACTCTATTATTTCCTTAGCTGTGTTAAAAGTATTTCAAAAATAATGCAGAAAAACTGTGTGTATTCCCAGATTTTCCAAATCTCTAATTAGGATTTAGAAGATTCCGCCCGGATGAACGTGTCACATCAGTGTTCACCTGAAAGAGTTCCCTGGTCCCATCAACAGTGCTGCAGGGATCACTTAAATTCTATCCACAGGTGAAGTTCCATATAGCATATTCTGTATCTGTCTATGCAGCATAGTCAGTTTTCTGGTTTTGCTCCAAGAGGAACTCACTGTCTGTATGTCCTTACCAAAGTTACAGAGTGGCTTGCTGTCAAATTTTTTCAGGCCACCCTAGTGTTCCATCAGCCTCGCAGCTGTTCTCTTAAGCACACATGGCAGAGATGATGTGTTTGGTTAAGATAAAATCTTTAAGCCCCAAATACAGTCCACAGTCACCGAGGAGTCCCCGTCTCTCACCTGGGGCTCTGCCCTCTCACACGAGTAACACTCACATGCAAGAAACCCATTTCAATTCTCCCTCTCCTTAATTCAGAGGAGTGCCTTCCAACCATTGCTCCTGCACAAAAGCATGTCCTAACAGTCTGCAGTCACAGAATTTCATCCCTTTGAGGTTATCCAACTACATCTAACCCAAAATTAAAATTCTAGATGGCAACAGGAAATCATTTCAGGAACAGAGCCTTGGGAACGCTTACCGATATCTTTTGAGGTAATCTTCCGCCTTTGTTTCAGGACTGGCTGTGAGGCTTCCACGGAGCCAGGAGGGAAAGTGATCTCCCTTCTGATGGGGGGCGGCTGGGGGGGCGGCCCGGTGACCTGGGACGTGGGGACGGTGGGCATGACCTTCTGCATCTTCATGGAGGGGAGGAAGGGGGACTTGCTGGGAGACATGCGGCTCTCCAGGGAGCGCTGGAAGGAGGCGGGGCTGGGCGCCCTGGAGATGTGGTTTGGCAGTGAGGGTGGCGTCTGGTAGGACGACTGAGGCGGGCGCGTGATGGGCTGCATGGAGGCTGACGAGGACATGTAAGGCTGACGCTGGCTGACGTGGGAAGGCCACTGGCTCTCGTGGTTTATCCTCTGATCAGGGACCATCATGTCATCGGTGCGGTTCATGCCGGGGTAAGGCGGGGCCTGTGTGGGGCCGCCCGGGCCTTGCCTGTTCTGGTAGGGATAAGGCATATCGTTGCGGGTCGCCCACATGCTCTGCTGAGGCCCTTCGCTGGAGGACGACTGCATCGGGCCGCCCATCATCTGGGGCGGGATGGCGTGCGGCTGTATCTGCCCCGGGCCCTGCATCCTCTCCCGGTTGTAGGGGTATGGATACTGTCCCTGCAAGGGCCTCCGGTCCGGGCCGGAGTAGGAGCTCCCGTACTGGTTGTACATCTCCTGCTGCTGGCTGCCATACTGCATGTTGTACATGTCTCCCTCGTGGCGTTTGGCTGGAGGCCCATACATGCCATCCATATGGCGCTTGTAGTTCTGAAAATTCAGACACAGATCACACTGATGTGCTTTTACAGGTATAATCACGCACTTAAATTAGGCAAAATAGTTATTACCTGGTGGAATGTTCATTTCAAAATGAATGTGGGAAGCTCCCACATCCATGGACTAACAGTTTATGTGCGATGTTCAGTACTACACAAACCACTGCACGTACTCTGTCTGTTTTCATGTACTTCAAAACTTCCGTGGGAAAAAACCAGCCTCCTCTCTTGGTATTCTCCAGGTGGATCTGGGAGAGCAAGGCGAGGGTGACCACCACACAGGCCGCACGAAACCGGGGCTTGGAGATCACGGGGATGGCTTGTGCAGGTAGCTGGAGACCTCACCACAAGTGACAGAGCGCTCTGAGGGCCAGCCCGAAGGGCTCCGGGACTAAATAGACCCCTTGGGCCTAACTTTACGGAAAAGCCTCCACACAGAGCTTGGCTCCTCACTCTGACCTGTGCCCCTGACACCTGACACTGGATGAACCCCACTCCAGCCTCCAGCTGGTCTGGGTCTCCTCCAGGAGAACCTCTGAAGACAGGGCTGGTATGGCCTCACTGAGCTTCCCTCTCAGGAGGCCAGGGCTTCCACCACCGGATGGGGTGGGAAGCTCCTGATGAGAGCGCGGGACGGAGGCACGCATATGGCAGAACACTGTTTAAGGTGCTGATTTGATGATACAAGTCTCTATACAAACATGCTCTGGTCAAATTAATGTTTAAAACCCCTTCTATTTTACAAGAGGTCTTAGACCTGAAGAGTTTGTTTAGTGACAGCAAATTCCTATGTCTGACATGCACGCCTCTGTGTTAGCCGTGATAACCACAAGGTTAGCTCACACACCTCACGACTGCTGAGCTGCAGCACGTGTCAACAGCACGCACCTACACACCTAGCCTACACAGTCTAAATAATCTTATTCTTAAAAATAGATCAACTTTCACTATTAGAATATAATATTTTAAGCTGTTCACCCTATTCTCTAAAATATATTTGCAAATTTCTGTGCTAAAATGTCAACTGATATAATAGTATATAGAACAGACACACGTCTAAAATATACTTGAGTAAAGTAAAAAAAAAAAAATTATATATAAAATATATATATATACATATATATATATATACTTGAATTTGGGCTTATTATTTACAAGGATGAATGTCCTTAACTTCCAAGAACATATTTTCAAGAGCTACTTCTAACCTGCTGATTTCAAAATCCTAAGAATACTTTTTAGCATAAGAAAATATAACCTGATTTGTTACATGTCATTTTGGTTATACTTCCTAAAACTCTTCAGAAGTATGTTGAGTCTGAATTTTAAACAGAAAGCACAGAGATGCACGCTGCTCGCCAACTCACCGTCTGCTGTGGGTACAGGCCCGGCTGGTGTCCTCCATATGACGGCTGTCCTGAGGGAGGGCCTTGGCTTGGGTACTGCTGCCCGTAAGGTTCATGCCTAGAATGAAGCATTCAAAGAAAACTTCACTGACTGTGGACCTCAGGCCAAGAGAGGGAGGAAGAGCCCACTTCTGGACACTCCATGCCGTCTTTCCTCCATGGCCTCCTTCCGACAGGCACTGTGAGCAGCAGCAGCACTTCCCCTCCCAGTGGAAGGAGGGCAGCACCCATTCTGGGAGTGCTGCCAACCCCTGGCCAGTGGGGCGAGGAGTCCCACTGGACGGGCTGGCACCCTTTGCCTTTGAGGAGGGGCCCCGCCCATCCACTGAGGGACCAGGGAGGGCATGACACACCCTGAAGTGAGGCATTAATGAGCGTAAGAAACAACAGAACCTAAGAGTCAAAGCAGTGTTTCCACATATAAACGTGGAAAATATTTCTGTTTCTAACTTCCTCATCGTGAGTATAAAATGTGCAAGTTTTTAAAGGAATCCTTCAAAATTAGTCCAAATGATACTAAGTTGGTATAGACATAACTACTCAAAATTTCAAAGTTCTATGACCCCAAAAGGCTACAAAAAAAAAAAAAAAAAAAAAGGATAATAGGGATGATTTAAATGTACTTCTGTTAAATCTTAAAATGGGAATAAATTTATTTCATATTGAGAAATTATAAGTACCATAAAAATACATGTTTAAAAGAACAACAGAATTGAAACTTCAGAAATTAAGCTGGTGTAGTTAGTATAATGAATTTTGTAAGAAAGAATACTGGTCAAGGAATGAGAATAAGAAAGAAAATAAATGAAAATTTAGAACATCACATGTAAAACAGACAAGGGAAGTTTCTGCTAATGACACTGAAATCTGGAGGCAAGCTTATAGTTAGGAGAAAAAAGTATAATTGATGTTGATGAAATTTAAGCTGAACAAGTAACACTTTTCAGAAGAGAAAACTTAACAAAGGAAATCCTAATGTTTAGTCGCTCAATCGTGTCTGACTCTTGTGCAACCCCGTGGACTGTAGCCCTCCAGGCTCCTCTGTCCATAGAGATTCTCCAGGCAATCTTCCCGACCCAGGGATCGAACTTATGGCATTGGCAGGCAGATTCTTTACCACTGAGCTAGCTACCTGGGAAGCTCAAACCCTAATGTGATAAGGCCAAAATAACTTCTACACCTGGGCCATGCCACATTCCAGAAAGCATCTGAGAAGAAACAGAAAACTATATATCTTCCCTGGTGGCTCAGATGGTAAAAAGCATCTGCCTACAACGTGGGAGACCTGGGTTCAATCCCTGGGTCAGGAAGATCTCTTGGAGAAGGAAATGGCAACCCATTCCAGTATTCTTGCCTGGAAAATCCCATGGATGGAGGAGCCTGGTAGGCTACAGTCCATGGGGTCGCAAAGAGTTGACACGACTGAGGAACTTCACTTCACTTCAGAAAAGTACATTTTTCTCAGGTTCCTTTAAGAATATATGTCTGAGGACGACTATTCTCTTTCTGATCTCATCAACCTATCCCTTGCCTCTTCCCCTTCCAAAAGCTTTTCCTGGACTCTCAAAAACAAACCAAATCTTAGTAAAAATCCCTGATCTGGTACCTCAGACTTCACACAGTGGTTAAGTGACTAAGGCGGATTTCACAATTAAACCTTCATTAGAAGGTCAGAATGAGAAGTCAAGATTCCCCAGTCACTGTTAGAAAGTACAATGTAGCTCTGAGCACGTGATACTGTGTAACTCAAAAACCAGGCTCACAGAGAATGCTAGAAAGAAAGCTGATTTGGTAAAACAGTGATTTTTCAAACCAAAATTTTCGTTTTTATTAAACCAGGGACACCTGACTGTTTAGCCAGACCTACAAAACCCAGCATGTGGACTGAGAGGGAGCAGTGTGGATCGAGGCCCCGCCAAGGAAATGATGAAAACCACGCCTGTCCCGAGGCCTGCCTCAGAGTCAGAAAGAGAGCTCTACTTTACCTCGGTTTTCTTTAAAAATGAAATATTCAGTTGAAGGCTTGGTTTCTAAGCAAGTCTCCGTTAGGGAGGTGATGAACACGACAAGCAAGGGATAGGTCTTCCACGGTAAGGACCACGGTCAGGGGCCTTCTTAAAGGAAGTCCACCCTAAGCCACTATTCGAGGAACAGCTTCCTCTCTGAGACATTTCAATGACTTTCATTCTATCTTATTAAAATAATCTGGGCCAGTAAGGCATCCTTACTTGCCATTTTAATATCAAGGGGATGTCCTGAGAAAAGAAAAGCTGCCCTGGCTTTTATCAGAGATGTTTATTAAGGAGCAAAGCATTCCCTCTCAGTTTAAAATGTTCGCAGGGGACAGGGGGAATGCCTGAAAAAACAATGCCTGGAAGATGTTACCAAGAACCCGCTGCTGCCCGGGCCTGCTGACAGCCCAGTGTAGCACCACTGCCCAGACCTCGGCCTGTGGGGAGGAAGGCAGGCACTGAGCTCACGGGAAGAGCCACACACGGATGCTGGAGCGCAGTCTCAGCGTGGTAACAGTGGCTGGGACAGCCTTGGCTCATGCATTTTTAGGGAGAAGACTTGTGTCCTGGCCAGCCCAGCCCTGGCATGTTTCTAAAACTCACTAATAAAGACACAGCTGTATTGGTGGCCTGGGGACAAGGTCCTTCTCAGTTCCTGTTACAGTCATTGACTGAAGGCAGCCGTCTGACACGTACAGTCCTACCGAACTTCAGCAGGAAGCAGACATCGGCTGCTAGGGCCTAGAGATGTGTGTGTGGAAAGCACAGTTTCGAATAAGTCATCTCATCTTCATCTTAGGAAACACTCACCTTCGGTCATAACTGGCCCCATAGGGAAACTGCTGCCGCGGCCCCATACCCAGACTAGACATGGCTCCAGACGGACTCTGGTTGTACATATCCTGCATGCTGCTGGTGGGCATCTGTCCTTGCGTCATGAAAGGCTCGCTGCTTCCAGGCACTGAAATATTTTCAGTAACAGACAAAAAATTAAGCACTTTCAAATGCCAAAGTGCCCAAACATCCCTTTCCAGTCAGTGCTGTTATCCTTAATATGACAGATAACAATACCGATCAAAGAGCATAAGGTCTTAAGCTAAGATGGGCCCTGTTGAGGCAGGATTCTAAGTTGACCCCCCCTTCACGTACACATCTTGTATGAGTCTCCCTGAGTGTGGGGCGAACCCACAAATAGGACAGGATGTCACTCCCAGGATTATCTACATTGCAGGGCAAAAGATGTAATTTAAAGTCACCAATCAGCTTGCTGAGCTAACCAAAAGGGAGAGCACCCACGTGGGCCCTTTAAGTTGGCATCTAGAGGTAAGAGACAGAGAAGGTCAGAGACACTCTCCCACTGGCCTTGAAAAGCAGTGCCATGCAGGTCAGAGGCCCATGTGTCAGGAAGGACGGCAACCGCTAGAAGCAGAGAAGGCCCCAGATGACAGTCAGCAAGAAAACAGGACCTCAGTCCAACAACTGTGAGGAACCAAGTTCCACCACCAACTACAAGCTCAGAGAAATGGAATCCAGGCTTCCAGCTTGACTTGTACTGTGACCCTGAGCTGAGAACCCACAGAAATTGGAGAGCACAAGTATATGTTGTGTGTTTTAAGCTATTTGTGGTAATTTGTTATGCAGAAACAAACACAAGCCCAGATCCATACTTATTTGGGTTAAGTCGATAAATCTCTAAGTTTAATTCCTTATCTATAAAATGAGGTTGGTAATATCATCTCATGAAGTAGTTTGTAAGGAAGAGATATGTATACAGTTAGTTCCTTTCCCTTTTAGGAAAAAAAAAAAAGTGAAAACCTTAACAACCACCCATGCACTGACTTACACTAAAATCAGGATGAAGAAAATCATGAGGGAGTAAGGACAGCTCAAGAAGGGATGAGATATTTCTAACAGGGGTAGAGTGTCAATTAGGTCAAATATGCAAATTAGCATTCACTCACAGCCTGAAGGAAATTGGGTCAAGCCCAGAAACTAGCCTGTAGGCAAATTAAACATTTTAATGCAAATCTTAACTGATATACACTTACATCTGCCTTTATCCTATGAAGGTTACTTTTATGTTCCATGAGATAAAAGCTGATTACAATTTTGAGAGCTGAAAAATGTGTCTGTTTGGTTGAGAGGTGCAAATAAAGAAGTCTGACATTGGTAGAATATATTTTGCTTTATAAGGTACTTCCAAATACTTCATATATGACATGCTCTTACATCAACCTCCAGTAGAACCAGTTTTGAAGTTACTTTCATTTTGAAGTTACTTTCCAGTTTTGAAGTTATTTTCCATTTATTGAAGAAAGTAGAGAAAAACACTAGACCATTCAGGTATGACCTAAATTAAATCCCTTACAATTATGCAGTGGAAGTGACAAATAGATTCAAGGGATTAGATCTGATAGACAGAGTGCCTAAAGAACTATGGACAGAGATTCGTGACATTGTACAGGAGACAGGGATCAAGACCATCCGCAAGAAAAAGAAATGCAAAAAGGCAAAATGGTTATCTGAGGAGGCCTTACAAATAGCTGTAAAAAGAAGAGAACTGAAAGGCAAAGAAAAAAAGGAAAGATACACCCATTTGAATGCAGAGTTCCAAAGAATAGCAAGGAACGATAAGAAAGCCTTTCTCAGCGATCAATGCAAAGAAATAGAGGAAAACAATAGACTGGGAGACTAGAGATCTCTTTAAGAAAATTAGAGATTCCAAGGTAACATTTCATGCAAAGATGGGCACAATAAAAGACAGAAATGGTAAGGACCTAACAGAAGCAGCAGATATTAAGAAGAGGTGGCAAGAATACACAGAACTGTACAAAAAAGATCTTCACGACCCAGATAACCACGATGGCGTGATCACTCACCTAGAGCCAGACATCCTGGATGTGAAGTCAACTGGGCCTTAGGAAGCAGCACTATGAACAAAGCTAGTGGAGGTGACGGAATTCCAGTTGAGCTATTTCAAATCCTGAAAGATGATGCTGTAAAAGTGCTGCACTTAGTATGCCAGCAAATTTGGAAAACTCAGCAGTGGCCACAGGCCTGGAAAAGGTCAGTTTTCATTCCAATCCCAAAGAAAGGCAATGCCAAGCAATGTTCAAACTACTGTACGATTGCACTCATCTCACACGCTAGCAAAGTAATGCTCAAAATTCTCCAAGCCAGGCTTCAACAGTACATGAACAGTGAACTTCCAGATGTTCAAGCTGGATTTAGAAAAGGCTGAGGAACAAGATCAAATTGCCAACATTTGTTGGATCATGAGAAAAGCAAGAGAGTTCCAGAAAAACATTTACTTCTGCTTTATTGACTATGCCAAAACCTCTGACTGTGTGGGTCACAACAAACTGTGGAAAATTCTTAAAGAGATGGGGATTTCAGACCACTGAACCTGCCTCTTGAGAAATCTGTATGCAGGTCAGGAAGTAACAGAATTGGACATGGAACAACAGACTGGTTCCAAATAGGGAAAGGAATACGTCAAGGCTGTATATGTCACCCTGCTTATTTAACTTACATGCAGAGTACCTCATGAGAAACGCTAGGCTGGATGAAGCACAAGCTGGAATCAAAATTGCCAGGAGAAATATCAATAATCTCAGATATGCAGATGACACCACTCTTATGGCAGAAAGCGAAGAGGAATAGAGAGCCTCTTGATGAAAGTGAAAGAGGAGAGTGAAAAAGTTGGGTTAAAACTCAACATTTAGAAAACTAAGATCTTGGCATCTGATCCCATCATGGCAAATAGATGGAGAAACAATGGAAACAGTGAGACACTTTATTTTCTTAGGCTCCAAAATCACTGCAGATGGTGACTGCAGCCATGAAATTAAAAGACACTTGCTCCTTGGAAGAAAAGTTATGACCAACCTAGACAGCATATTAAAAAGCAGAGACATTAGTTTGTCAACTAAGGTCCATCTAGTCAAAGCTATGGTTTTTCCAGTAGTCATGTATGAATATGAGAGTTGGGCCATAAAGAAAGCTGAGCACCAAAGAATTGATGCTTTTGAACTTTGGTGTTGGAGAAGACTCTTGAGAGTCCCATGGACTGCAAGAAGATCAAACCAGTCAGTCCTAAAGGAAATCAGTCCTGAATATTCATTGGAAGGACTGATGCTGAAACTCAAATACTCTGACCACCTGATGTGAAAAAGTCACTCACTGAAAAAGACCCTGATGCTGGGAAAGACTGAAGGCAGGAGGAGAAGGGGATGACAGAGGAGGAGACGGTTGGATGGCATCACCGACTCGATGGACATGAGTTTGAGCAAGCTCCGGGAGTTGGTGATGGACAGGGAGGCCTGGCGCACTGCAGTCCATGGGGTTGCAAACAGTCAGACATGACTAAGCGACTAAACTGATATAAAAAGATGCATGACTTCAATCATAATTAAGGACATCCAAAATGAGGCTTTTTCTCCCCTCCCTATCTGACTAACATTAAAATGATAATAATCATTCTTAGATGGAGGGTCCACATGATCATGTTAAGAGTGTTTAAATTGGTGTAACTTTTGCCAATACCTGCTATGGTAAGGCTATATTTTGCTGACCGCGTGCCCCCACCTCAAAGGAGGACACCTCTGGGTGCTCACAGCCTGTGGAGTCCTCATACACTGAGAGGCTGGGATTGATCATATAATGGCCAGCCCTGACCACTGGGGCACTGGCAAATGTGATACGGCAGAGGGCTGTAAGCAACTGCAAGTGAGGCTGTGGCTCCTGGAGTACTCCTTCCTGGAGCCTATCTCCCATGGCACCAGGTGCCCAAGAAGCACCATGGAAAGGCCCCAGGAGGAGGTCCCTGTCAAGAGCGCTAGCTCAGCTCTCAGCCAGCCTCCGGATGACACCGGCCATTCAGGTGGCACCTGCGCTCAGCAGAGCTCTCCATCAGGCTTCAGATGACAGTCACCACCTCAGAGTCCCAGCTGAGTACATGTGGAGTCAAGAGCCACCCCACCCACCACTGGACTGTGAGATATAACTGAGTAGTGTTGTTAAAGCTACTAAGTTTTGGGGTAGTTTGTTACAACAGTACAAATTAAATGGGGAAAAAAGTTTGTTACAAATAGTACTCACAAAATAAGAACAAAATAAGAATTGTTATTCTTTGATTCTGTTATTCTACTTCCAGGAATCTATTTCACAGAAACACTCTACAAGTGTGAAAAACAGCTAGCTGTACTTCAATAATCACTGCATCATTATTTATAATAATAAAATATTATGAAATAAACCATGAATTACTAGAGCATTAAAAAAGGTAAGTAGGATTTTATCCGTGGATACTAATAAATATTCAAACTATATACTGTTAAGTTAAACAGTATATAAATATTCACTTACTGTTTACTTAAAAGCAATAAATCAAGCAATTCCTCAATCAGTGATGAATGGGTGAGTAGGTGGGGAAGGCAGGCAGGAGGACAGGTAGGGCCAAGGCTACTCAGGGCTTCTGGGTCTTAGAGGAGGCTCTTTTATCTACCATCCCACCACATTCCAGGTCAACCACAGGAGCAGCCGCAGCACCAACAAGGGGCGTGATATCCACCGATGTTGGTCATTAAATAAAAAATTAGAGCCCCACCAAGTTCACTGACAGAATATGGTGAACTGAGGAATGGAAAACTTTACTGTAACAGGGGTGGGGCTGTAAGAAAATCTGTTTCCTGTGGGCTTTCTGTTTACCTGCTTTAACTCGGTACTAAATATACCAGTAGTGGAAGGTAGCAGGTAAGCTGAAATACATGGGGGAAATGTGAGACAGGGCTTCCCGCCGAGCCACTCTATCACTTACACAGTGGATGAAAACACTCTATAGAGCTGCCTGGTACCTAGAGCAAGGTAATGCACAGTCATCTCCTCTTCACCACCACACTTATTTTCATTAAAAAAATAGAGGCATAAGGAGATAAAAGAAATAGAACTCATGCTGTCAAATACAGCATAATAGGATATTGGAATACTTTTCCATAACTTTGAAACCGGATTCCAAAACAATTATTTTTCCATGTTATTGTAATATTTTCAGAGTCTAAAGGTATTATACAACTACCAACAGCACCAACAACACATTCTTTCTAGCGTCTCATACCACCTAGGAAAACAGTTAACTCCAACATTCACAAAGCTCTTGAATTTCTGAGCTTATGGATTTATTGTATGTTTTGCAAAATCTTTACCTGAAATAAGTAGCTCAAACTTTTTGAAAGGACAAACTATAGATTATCTTGTTTTGTGTAACAGGTATATGAAATACATATGAAATAGAATTTCATTTAATTAAATGGTAATGTGCCCAACATTTAAAATTTTGAGATTCTTTTTGTATTTTTCATTGCTCCATAATACTTGTGAAAACCAAGGCTTTAGGGCTTTATGCTTGTCTCTACTTAAAACAGTGTTATCAAGAAAGTCATGCAAAAGCACTATTATTTAAGGGATCCCAGAATAAATACTTCCATAAAAATTCAATACTTTTTTGTTATGTTTTTCAGAAATAGTCATACCATGCCTCAATTTCACAGGACTCCGGTGCATTAGGAAGAGTGTCAACAGCAGGTAGAGCTTGTATGCCAGCGGAGAAGCTAGAGAGGGCAGCGGCTGAGACAGCTATGGTCTCAGGGCTGAGTGACCGCTGGGGACTGACATACACAAGAGAAAAACCCAGCCTTGGTGTTTGCTCATGTCAGTGAGAACTCCCAGGGATCTTGTCCATCCTACAGTTGTTGATACCATTTCTCTGCTTGGTTTTCCAAGATTACACCCAATAACAGTGCTCTGCCCAGCTCCAGACACACAGCCTACCCCTCACTGCCTTGACATCTATAGTGAACTATGGTTTCCTCTTCTGTCTGGTTTACTCCCAGGTGTCCACACCACAGGCAGTAACAGCCACCCTCACTTCCCTCTGTCTCCTGACTGCCCACCTCTCAGTCACATCGCTTGGTTCTTCTCCCCTAACCCCACATGTAACATTCAATCCATCAGCAAGTCCTGCTGTTTCTACCTGCACCCCCCCACATATACTGAATGGTTCCATTCTCTCTCCCTGCTGGTCTCACCCCAACTCCTCATCTCTCTGAAGACTCTGACAGTGGTCTCCCCAACTCGACCCTCACTTCTCTCCAATACATTCTCCATAAATGTCCAGATAGTTACTCATTTATTTTTAACAACAACAACAACAAAAACCCAGTCACCTCACATCCTTCGTAAAAACCCCCAACTCATCAGCACATGCAGGAAGTGGAAAGGCTCTGGACCTGGGGCCCTGGACGTTCTCAGCATGGCCCTCAGCTCTTTGTGCCCAGGAGCCTCCACCCACCACGCACACCAGCCTCACTGCTCCCTCAGCTCCCCTCGCCTGCCCCTCGCCGCCTCGCTCCCGTCACCCAGAGCCCCCTGCCTGCCCTCCCTCCCAAGGAGAGGCCCCTCCTTCCACGACTGCCCCCACCCCCAATGCCCTTGTTCTTTGTGTCCTTTCTTCCTGGTTGTTTCTTTTCTTCTGTCAAAAACCATCTTTAGTCACATATATGTGGTTTACCTTGCTTTTTATTTGTTGTTTGTAGCCCGCCAGCTCCACAAGGGCCTGTCTGGTTTACCAACTTAGCACCCAGCCCAGGCCCAGCCCATGCCTTAAGACAAGCCTGATGCCGACTCGGGCAGCATCAAGAGCACCTCTGCTTATGATACGTACCAGTCACTCTTCTAAGGCCTGTACTTATGTGCATTAACTCAGCTCCTCTTCATGACCCCTTATTATCCTAATTTCCAGATGAAGAAACCGAGGCACAGAGATGCTAAGTACTTTCCTCACGGCTGGAAATTTAGTAGGCTGTAGAGGTGGGGCTCCAGTAAGTCTCGAATGGGTCAGTGAGTCAGTCACAAGATGGCAGAATGCCCTCTGGACCAACTCTGCGCAGAGAGCCCTCGGCATTTACCTTTCCTCATCCCTCCAAAGGGGTCCTTGTTGGGCTCGTAGGGCATCCTGCCCATCACGTCTGGCATGCTCATGCCCTGCTGGTACGGGGTGCTTGGAGTCATGGAGTTGCGTTTGGGGAACGATGACTCACTTGCGTCTGAGAATGGGTCGTGCACACTGACAGTGCCGCTCCTGATGAGATGAGAGACATGAAAGCTTAACCACAGAGCATTAGTCACCTGCAAACGTTGATCCAGAAAATAAGCCAACCTTGAAATCTGTGTACATGGGAAAACCATCCAAAGTAAATTATATGACTGAAACGAGTGGTAGTCAATATTTAAAAACTCACTAGAGAACACCATTTTCTCTCTCTCTAAAGTCTGCTCCAGAAAACTAAAAGATAGACAAATCTAACTTTGTATGGCTCACAGAGATCTTGTAACATACCTTCCACCTTGCATTGGGGTCATCTGTCCATGAGGAGTGGAGGCTGGAGTAGGCGGCTTCAGGTCACCTGGAACCTCTGCCATCGAATTACTGCCAGTTGACTGGGGGGTCTGTGGACCTTGCAAGGATCCTGAGTTAGCTGATAGTAGTGATACCAAGAAAAAATGGGAGGAAAACTAGAGGTTATCAAGTGAGCTCATCCTTGACAGTTATTTTTTTTTAAAGGGAAAGAAAAATAGGACACCATCTCATGTAGAAAGAGTAACAGTATCCATTGCTGGTAATGATGCAGTAAAATTAACCGCTCTTACATTGCTTATGGTGAAAATCAGTAAAAGCTTTTTTTTCTAAACTATTTGGAAACGCACTTCAGATATGAGCTGTAAAATACTGGGTAAATGCTTTCCTGGGTATTTATCCCAAGAAAATCATCTAATATAAAGAAGGTTTTAGGCAGAAGACTTATTTCAATTTCAGTGTTGTTTATAATAGAGATAATCTGAATGTCTAAGAATAAGGAAAAATGGGACAAAAAGTTTGTTTTATCAATTTGATGGACTATTGTGCTCTTTTAGAAAAACATTATAAAAATTATCAAGGTCTTAGGCAATGAGAAATATTTTAAGTTGTAAAGAAATGGTACAAATTAATAATGAGCTTTGTATCACTTTTCCACATTTGGATGTGTCTATGCTGTCATTAACAGTAGTTTTTGGAGCTATGAAATAATTTGTTATTTATACAACACAAATCATATTGATTTAGAATTCTTTAATGTTATGGCAGAAAGTGAAGAGGAACTAAAAAGCCTCTTGATGCAAGTGAGAAGATAGTGAATAAGTTGGCTTAAAGCTCAACATTCAGAAAACTAACATCATGGCATCTGGTCCCATCACTTCATGGGAAATAGATGGGGAAACAGTGGAAACAGTGTCAGACTTTATTTTTTTGGGCTCCAAAATCACTGCAGATGGTGATTTCAGCCATGAAATTAAAAGACGCTTACTCCTTGGAAGGAAAGTTATGACCAACCTACATAGCATATTCAAAAGCAGAGACATTACTTTGCCAAGAAAGGTCCATCGAGTCAAGGCTATGGTTTTTCCTGTGGTCATATATGGATGTGAGAGTTGGACTTGTGAATAAAGCTGAGCGCCGAAGAATTGATGCTTTTGAACTGTGGTGTTGGAGAAGACTCTTGAGAGCCCCCTGGACTGCAAGGAGATCCAACCAGTCCATCCTAAAGGAGATCAGTCCTGGGTGTTCATTGGAAGGACTGATGCTGAAGCTGAAACTCCAACACTTTGGCCACCTCATGCGAAGAGCTGATCCACTGGAAAAGACCCTGATGCTGGGAGGGACTGGGAGCAGGAGGAGAAGGGGACGACAGAGGATGAGATGGCTGGATGGCATCACTGACTCGATGGACATGAGTTTGTGTGAACTCCGGGAGTTGGTGATGGACAGGGAGGCCTGGCGTGCTGTGATTCACGGGGTCGCACAGTCAGACACGATTGAGTGACTGAACTGAACTGAATGTCATTATCAGAGTAATAAGACTTGGCTTTAACTATAATTACACTATAATAACAGAGCCCAGAATTGAACAGATCTTTTTAAAACTTAAGTAGGATTCATGTACGGAGAAAGCAGTGGCACTCCACTCCAGTACTCTTGCCTGGAAAATCCTATGGACGGAGGAGCCTGGTAGGCTGCAGTCCATGGGGTCGCACAGAGTCAGACACGACTGAAGTGACTTAGCAGCAGCAGGATTCATGTAAAAAATTAATCCCACCTTAAAACATAATATTTTAAGGGCTCTTGCTTTATCATTGATCATAGTCCTTAGCATGTTAGGTGTTGGATAGATACTGGTTTCACTTATTAATTAAACAAATACTAACTGAATGAATATTGTGTGGTGTTTCCTACTGTTGGAATTTATCAAATTGACAGAAAAAGATAAAAATTTCTGCCCACATACATACATACATTAAATACTTTCAGAATTCTAACTGTAACAAATAGGATTGCTGGTTGCTTATAAACAATAATTTGCATATATTATTATCTACAGTTAACGAACTGTACCATTACCACACTTTACTTTAGAGGAAACTGAGTTACACAAACCCTGGAGATTACAGAGTACGCTATGAGTGAGTAAGAAATGGGGTCTGTCACTTCTACTCAGAGAGCCTCAGCTGACCCAACATGTCGGCGCGGTTGGCGCGGTCGGGGCCTGGTTGGGAATCAATACTGAGGACTGGCCAACAGAGGGTGCTTTCCATAACACCTCCCCTGGGTGCATAGGACTAGAGTGAATCAGGGAAGACTAGCTTTAACTATAGATATCTTCTTAGATGTAGATACCTTAAAATAAAAACTTACCAACTCATGCTTCTAAACCAAACCAGAGTTTTACCAAACTCACTTTATTATATTTGTATACCAAGTATGCATTTCCAGAGTTTTACCAAAAAATACATATTTAAAAAGTAGACATAATGAAAGAAACAAGTCAGAGTCTTTTACAAATATATAAGGATAACCCTACAGACATGACTGCCCCACAGAACTGGCAGGGGAAATAACTCAAGAAGCAGACTGTGCAGAAGCCAGCACAGCTTCCTCGGAACACGGTTCACAAGACTGTGAGTTCAGAATGGCCCTTCTTTACAAGTATTTACATTTACAGCTTAAAAAAAAAAAAGGAAACATTCTCCCCTCTTGCCAGTGTGTTTTCCTTTCCTTTCAGGGAAAAAAAAAAAAAAAAAAGAATGCAACCTCTGGAAGCTGCGAACAGAGGAGGCTGGCTCTCTAGGATATCCCTACCTTTTGCCAGAAGCTACAAATGTATACTGGAAAGTAAACAATGGAAAGGTTACTGAAGGTTAAGTACATTCACACAGTTCAGACTGAACGGCCAGACTCCTAGCTGGGAATTAATTTACACAGCATGGACCCAGTGCCCTAGTTCTGGCTGGGGTTGCAGGAAGGAGGTTGGGGAGATGAGGCATAGCTGATAGTCCCAGGTCTACGGCAACCAGAGGTCACCCAGAGGGCACCTCTGTTTATAACCCGAGCCCTTTCTCATTTATCTTCCACTGAGGATTCCCTGGTTGGATCCATGACAGGTTCTGTGACATCACCTGTCAGCTAATAATAGAAATTCAGTCAGCCACCTGCCAGCAAAGATGGATGGGTTTTTGGTTACAGACTTACTAATTGAAAGCGGAGCTTCCTCCTACCCCCCCACCCCCAACCCATTCCTCCCAGCCGGGTCCCCTCCCCACCATGCCCCTACCCAACTCTAGCTTACAGGCAGCTAAGGCCCTGGATCCCCGTGGCTGTTCATTAGATCTTCACTAACTTTTACAGTAGATTATAACAAGAGCCCCGCTAGGACTTCAGAGAAGCAACCACACCCCCAGGCCCTGCTCAGGTTTCATTTAGGAGCCTTCCTTTGGACCAACTGCTCTAGAACCCAAAGACACAACCTGGATCTCTGGAGTGAGAAGTCGCACAGCACTCTACAGTGAAGATCAGGGTGAAGGCTCCAGGGCTAAGGAGCAACACCTTTCAGAGGCTGACAGGACTGAATTTCAAATCTTATCAGCGTGTCACATCTGAACTGGAACACAGAGGAATGACCTTAAGTCATTAGCTTTTAGGATTTAAGTTGGTTCAGAATGAACATTCGAAAAAAGAATCTAGAATGTTTCTGAGGAATCTTTTAGTTGTTTGCCTGGATGTATCGGTAAGGAATAAGCTACAGTTAGGTTCTTATGGGGAAAAACCTGACTTAAAGAACACAAATTTTGGCTGAAAATTAGTTAAAAAATTTTTGTAGTATATGAGGCCCTGACATGGCAAAGGTTTGGGAATAATTTGTTTCCCTTCTCTGATAATAAAAATGTTTCAGAAAAATTTTCCTTAATCATGGGTCTGGAATGCTGGAGGCAATACCTGGCTTTTGGTTGAGAGGCTGGCGTTGCTCACTGCCCCACGGCCTGGTCCATGTTTCTGTTCTATTGCTGAGTGGTGTGCAGAACACGTGAACCACGCAGCCTGGCCCCGTGCACCCTGCACTATGCCCTCCAGGCTGTGCACTGGCTGAACAGCTACATACAGGAAGCTTTCCTCCCGTTTCCTGTTTCGCAGACTCGGGCTCCATTTGGACTACTGAGAAGAATGTATTATCAGAGGTGCGCCTGCAATCCAAGCTCTTTTGTGCAGTTAAAGCGATAATGTTGCCATAAAAATGATAGTTTAAAATAAAGAGGGGGGAGAGGAAAGAGCTGACTGTTCAGAGCACAGGCCCTGTACTTTCTGAAGTGTCTATACCTCAGCAGGATTTCTTGTACTGAAGCTGATGCACACTGGGAGAGCTATTCTCCATACAGAAGTACAGACCATTCAGTGACATGAGTTCTTTCCTGGCAAATAAAATATACCTTTAGATCTTTGCAGACATCGCCACTTTGGTCCCTACACCCTACTGGGTTTTTATTTTGGAAAAATAGTTTCAGAGCTGTTCAGAGGCAGCTTGTTTTACTCTGTGAACGGAATGTAATGTGAGATTTTCGAAATTAGATTTCACAGTTTTTAAAGTCCATCATAACTGGCAAAGGCTGTGGATCTTTAAGGACGGGGTGAGAGAGAGGAACTTCTCTACTTGTATTTAGAACCAACAGATCTATATTGAGGTGTGCTTATTACACATGTACCCTGGGCCTAAAAAGTATTTATTTGAGATCTCTTGATTAGTGGTCTTAGATATTAGCACTGCCCTCCAGATGTCAGCTAGAGCAAGTAATTAAAAGAGAAACAACTCCTTTCTTTGGCTTACAGGTACCACTTTCTGTGTGTAAACAGTTTACCTATTACAGCGCTGCTTTAAGCACAAAGTGTGGTAGGTACACCTGGATCTCTAATTCTAGAGCCAGATGTCTGGGATCAAAGCCTGGTCCTCCCCCTCATTAGCAACAATGGGCCAGTCTGCTGAGACTGTATGTGCCTTGGTTTTCTCAGGGGTTTTAGAACAGTATCTGTATCACAGGGCTCATATGAAGATTAAACGGGAAAGCCCTGGCACACTCTAAGTGCTCAAGAAACACTGGCTATGATCATTCAACTGCTTAACAGTGTTGGGGGATGTGGCAGGAACACTCAGCCACTTCATATGCAGGACAGTGTAGGCAAGTGTGACCAACACAGGGCTTGGACACGGCCAGAAACAGACCACAGAATGATCAAACTTAACTTGAGTGAAGTCACCCAGAACTAAGGATGATTCAAATCTCTTCTCATCTTCAATATTGGATTTATCAGAATTAGTGATTCAGTAATTTCAAATCTGAAACGCTAACAGTAGAACAGAAGCCAGCAGGAGAGCCGAAAGGACGGCAGGGCGTCCAACAGCTGAGTGGAGAGACAGCAGAGAAGGCACGTACCATTTGTATGATTTTGCTTCTGTGAATTCAAGTGAATCACCATTATTCCCAAGCAGTATTTGCTTAGATTCCTGACCTCTAGCTCAAAGCTAAGTTGGACTCCACTTTCGCAGAAACAGGGCTATACAGACCTTTATCATGAATTTTGCTGAATTCCCTACAAACAAAAACTTGCTTGGTAGGGAACATTAAATACGAAGTCCAAATTTCATTTTGCTGTGTACAAATCTAAGTATCTCTGACAGAGGCAGAGCTGGTGGAAGCTGGCTATTATATCTGCAGGGTGGCATTTCCAGTATGAGCACAGGTTAATGGGAAGACATTTTGATAGTTAGATGGTATATTTAAAAATAACTGTATAGGAATTAAGGTATATAACTCAGAACCTGAAGTCTACTTTGACTAGAAAAGGTAAAGCAAAAGATCGGCACCTTTGAAGTGCAGAGCAGAAACACAATATCCCCAGTTCATTCTTTCTTCCCTTAGGCACTGCTAATAGGGTCCAGTTAAACAAACAAGAGAAGACAGGATGCCCCTTCCCCTCTCTCGGACCCCAGTGTGTCCTCTTTGCTCTGCTGAGTGGCCGTTTCAGAGCCTGGGAGGGGCTCCCGGCTGCAGCGCCCCCACTTACCAGGAGATGGCGGCTGGAGCTTGGGCTGCTTCTTGGTGTCGCCCGTGCTGAAGACTTCCGGCGGGGGCTCCTCCCCACGCTCGATCTTGCACTCAAAGGCAAACAGGTACTGAATATACTGCTTTTTCAGGGAGCTTGCTGCACTGCTCGAAGTGCCAACATTTAGGTTGGTTGCCAGCTCACGCCACTTCTTGTTTTTATTAACCTAGCCAAAAAAAAAAAAAAAAGGGCAGGATCACTGGTTTGCAGCAAAGTGGCTTGTTTAAAGCCAGGAAACAAAAAAAAGCACTTAATATCTTGGTTTTTTTTTTTTTTCATTTGCCTCTTTTAACTAATGTTCATTACTCCCACTCAGTAGTGCATAGACAGCATTTACAGTTATAAAACCATTAAGGAACCTGCTGATAGCTACATAAAAAGCATTGCTCATGGAGATTCTTCTGCCCGGTGCATCTTCTAATGCCTCCGAGTCTGCCAGAGCGGGTGCTGCTCGGAGCCGGCGATTTATCTCTGAGCAAAGGTGCTCTTGCTCACCCCCATCTCACTCTTATTTTTTTTTATAAAAGGGTGTCTAAAAACTAATTTAAAAAGCAATAACAGAATTATTTTGCAATTTAAGTATCTGAGCCTTAATAAGAAAAACAATGTCTCCTTCCAACAGCCACAAGCTTCCAGAAAGATGAGCCTCATAATTTCTGTTCATGCCCAGTCTTTCACGTGAGGCTTTCTTGTAGTGTTGGGTGAAGGAGGCCTCAACCAAATGAGTCCAACCTAACAGTCCAGCAGAAGTCATCAACCTTGTCTGAGCTGTGGAGCCACCAGCTAGCTGACATGGCAGCACCAGTGGGCTTGGGAAGGGGCACATAGGACCATCCAGTGTTCCCACTTACACTCAGGCTGGAGGGAATACAACTGCAAAAAAAAGAAGAGAAGAAAGGAAGGGAATCCTCAAATGTTACATAAGATTTGACGAATTGGTCTAACTTTTTGATTCCCAATGGGAACAGGTCACACGAGGCTGACACACGAAGGAAACATGAAGGCCTGCAAATGCCTGGGGAATATTTTGCCTTTAGATGTGTCCTGTGTTAAGTAGCATGGGTTAAAGGCACAGTGAGTTTGAATGAAATGTTCAATTTTTGGATTCAAACTTCCTCACAAAGCTCTTTATGTCCATTTACTTGGTATTAAATGGTGTGTGAGAAACCAGAGAATACTCTTGGGAATGCTTAGTGCCATTTTTGGTACTGAATGCCAGGCTGCAACAGGCAGGCCTGTGACTGCTTCTGAAATAGCAGGCAGAGCGCTGCCTGGGACACCCTGAAAAGCAAGGCTTTTAGCTGATCCCTCTGGGGCTGCAGCACCTGTTCGAACCACATCTGATGGGGTGTGAGTGACAATGCGGCCAAGGCCTCACTGCTGGGAATCACTACTACATTAAAGCAACTTCATCAGCTAAGACCCAACCTGGGAGTCCACTTGGCTGAGTGAGGTGTCCTGACGGTTCCTTGCCTCTGTGAGCTGGGTGAAACCCTTCGCTGGCCATCACCCACACCTGGTCACACCGGGTCTGCATCCTGTGATCCCATCTGATTACGCCTTCTGGAGTCAAGCTCTAATTGCTTCACTTGGAGGCCTCAGTCTCGGGTGGGAGGAGGCTCCTCAGGGAGGGCTGAGAACAAAAGCCTCTCCTGCAAGCCCTGCAAGGTCCTCAGTGATAGCTGTGCATCAGCTGATCTACCTTTGGATAGTGAGGCCTGGAACACCTGAGGCCCGGAGCAGCTCCTTTCACTGGTCTGGGAAGGAGCCCAGGAACTGACAGGTTTTAAATGCTCCCAGGTGCTGCTAATGAACAGCTAGGTCGGAGAACCAAGGGCAGATAAAGGGCATGTACTTCGCAATCAAACAAACTTGGCCCCACCACCTACCCTGAGAGTCCCTGGGCCACAACATTCTTGTACAGTTGGCCTTCCCTGTTCCCTGGATCTGATTTTGTGAATTCAACCAATTGTGAATTGAAAGTATTGAAAAAGAAAAAAAAAGCCCCCCCACCCCGCCCAAAAGAAAGTTCCAAAAAGCAAAACTTGAACTTGTACCAGCAACTATTTACATAGCATTACACTGTATTGGGTATTATAAGTAACTGAGAGATGATCTGAAGTATATGGGAGGTGGTGTGTAGGTTCCAGAAATAAAGAGGCTTGAGCTCACAGGGTTTCAGTATTTGTGGGGATCCTGGAACCAGTGCTCTGTGGACCCCAGGGGACGACTGTACTTTAATCTGTTACATCTCTTCTTCAGGGCTGACGACTCTGCATTCCATGAGTGTTGAGGGAGAAGTGACAAGAAAAAGGATGGTGCCCAGGATGCGGCAGGCACTCACCCCTGCGGGCCCTTTTCTCCATTCTACTTCGGGATATGGACATACAAACCCACCCCAGTGCTAAAAACAGGGCTGTGACAAGGGAAAGGAGAATGTGGCCCCTAGGGTACAGAATGAAGGGGGCAAGTGCAAGGGAGGCATCCGCACAACCCCAAAAGGAGTGCCTCCAGGCATTCTGCACCTGGGTGCCCCCAGCCGTGGGAAAGGACAGCACTGCCCCTCCTGTCACCTAGGTACAGCGGACATGGTTGTACAAGGATGACAGTTTTCTTGTTAACTTGCTCTGGATAAAGGGAAACAGCGAATTTGATTTATATCTGATCCAGACAATTTAGTCATTTGCAAAACATTTCTGTTTACCATGAAATTCTAACACAGATTCCACAGAATTCTAGAGCTGTTAGGGACCCTGAAGCAAAACCTAGCTCGAATGTCTCATTTTACCGTTGAGGATTGAGTCCATATAAATGACCTGAAGTCACTCTGCGAATGGGTGGCAGATCGAGGTCCCTGACCCCAGTGCAGCCCCCGCCCCCGACCTGCCACACGTGAACATGGATCCAGTAAAGTGACCTTCCTAGAGGCTCAGCTTTTTCTTTGTGAGAAAAAAACATTCAAGTTTGCATATTCAAAGCTCATCCATAGCATCTCCTCATTCAGCTGTTCTCACCTGTGCCAAACCTCCGATCTCTTTGACGCAGACATAGAGTCGGAACAGGTCCAAGGGCTTCTTGCCCACCGCAGGCAGACTTGAGACCGGGGAGCCCCTCTCCTCCATGAAGGTGAGGTAGCGGTCCACCCACAGCTTCCTCTCTGGCTCATTCCCCAGCTCATACACCTTTGTGATCTTTTCCCCAGTGGTAGTGGATGAGCTGGACTTCTAGAGCCCAGGGCAGCATTTGGAGATGGGGCATAAGCGGGCCGAGGGAAATGGAAGAAGGCGAGAAAAAAAGTAATGAGCTACCAAATACAAGAAGAGAAGAAATTTTAAAACTACTGCTATCACACAACAATCAGGAATGAAGGCTACTAGTTCAGGCACAAAGTATACATTTTCTTAATTAAAAATTTACTTTGACTTTAACTAAAGGGCCCAAACTCCCCCTTTTATATACTTGAAAAACAAAAACAGAAAAAAAATCTTTTTTACTTTATCAATATAAGCATTGAATCCCAGAAGGCAAGACTCCAATGACCCCTCATGTCATTTTTTCTTTTTTTTTTAAAAAAGGGTACAAGTTCATTGAATGGCTACACTGAGTTTAAAGTTTCAACTGTAATATTATAGAGCCCCCCTCCTCATTAGATAGACACCTACATTTCCTTGTCAAAATATGAATGACCAATGTATAGCTTTATTAAAACTAAATCATATGGAGGTAGAGCACATACATGATGTGTGTTGAAAAATACAAGACTGGTCACATGTCATTGGACCCAGCAGTGTGTGCGCTTTACATTTGAGAGCCTTCTAAATTAATGGCCAGTTACTAGCATTCTCTCAGAATGATCTGCTTTCCTGACTTAAGATTTCTTGAACTTTTCTGTCAAGGTAATTTTAATAGATTTCTTAAGCAAACATGTGTTCATCACAAACACATGTGCTATTTCATACTCCCAGCTTATTTATGAACATTTACTTTTAGGTGCCCATTTGGTTTATACTGATGTTCTAATTCTTGGTATTTCATTTTTCTAATTTTACATTTGATACTAAATGTCAGAAGTGGCTGTTTCTGCACACCTGAAGCTCACCCTCTGGATTATGTGATCTGGGAAGGTAATACTTTTTGTCCTACACAGCCCAGCTGTATATTTTCCCTTTCTTTTATGTCTCTGTATTTGTAACAATATTTGTGTACTTGTAATATCTGCAACTGTGGGATTCTTGTGCAAAATCACTTGTAAATTCTCAATTAAATATTTCCTTGGAATAATAATATAGTTCATTTAGTCATGTTTATTTACTAGGTTATCATTTGAAATGTATAATATTATGTTAGATGAAGTTTTTTTTAACTCTTTTTGGTTATATTTAGCTCAACATAATTTTAAACATGGGATGTGACCTGAAATGGGGATGGTGAGTTAAATAACATAATTGTCACCAAGGTTTGATGCTACCTTGTTTAGCAAAGTGATTCCCAATAAAACTAGGGCCTGAGAAAGGATGGTTGAGAATGAAATTAATCAAGCTGATGGGTGGCAGAGGTCCTTCCAATTAACATGTAATTTCCCAAGCTATTTTTGCTGAAATTTTAAGCCTTCAGCTTTAGAATTATTGAAACATAAAATCTTTATATAAAACATATAAAAATGGGTGATACAGCTGATATAAATAAAAAATGTAGAGTGGCAGGATAAAAAAAAAAAACTGTGACCTTTTACAATTTATATTGATGAAGCTAAAGAGCAAATCACCTAACAGTTACTTTAGATAAGAACTTAAAATGTATATACATATTCCTATATATGTCTTATAAATTCATGTATATACCAGAAATATGGAACACATTCCATATCCAAATAAGTTTGTGCATTTTATCATATTCTTATATCCAAGGAGTCTCTGACTAGGGAAATTATTCTAACACATCTTATACCACATTCTCATTCTGGAAACATTACAGAAGCTTTGTCATCATTAATGAGGTAGTTACTAACAAGAGGTTTCTAAATCCTAGTGCTGAAAAATTTTTTGTCTTTATTGGGAGGCACATTGAAAAAATGAACCCAATCTTTTAAAAAAAAAAATCTGAAATAAGAATCAGAGGAAAAAAGCACTATCATCTAAAATCAATTAACATAACAACAAACCACTACCACCATGAACCTCCCCCTTTTATTTCATCTGTGAAAAATTGAGAGGTAAAAAATTGAGATTCAATTTAAAAATAAGAGATATAAAATCAATCATTTCAATTTACAATTACTCTAAGTGCTCCACCAACATCCTGAATGTAAGAACCAACGGCTATTTCTGGCCTGGTCCTCTCTAAACCCCAAATGTGGAAGGGCTCCAGGAGAACAGTTCATCATGACCCAAGCAATGAGACTGGTGTTTGTTCCTATTTATGAGAAAGGACTGCATTCTCATAAACGGAAATGGGTCTAAAGGAATGATTCACTTAGTTGGACTATCCATAGTTTAACTTTTCTTACTGTTCTTTGTTAAATGAACTTAAGTTTGATTAACTTCTACATGTCTCAATTTGTTCTCATAAAATGAGAAAATCTTAATGAAGATAATTGCTTTTAATAGTTTTATTTTTCATAGTTTTTAGATCTTTAAAAATGCACTTTATGGTGCTATAATGTAGAAAAAGGCATCTATATGTAAAGAAAGTGGTCAAGCCTCAGTTATGCATCAGGTCCTAGAAGAGTCCTCCTCTGAGGCCAGCTCCCTGGTCTGAATCATCACAAGTTTTATTTGTCCTTAGTGGCACCTGGCCTCACAGGGCATCGAGGTGTGTGTCCTGCGTGGGATTAGCTGTCTACCCTCCACTCTTCTGACCAGACCTTACGTTCCACAGGGCAGGACCTATATTGATTTTGAATCACCAACAGTGACATCACACTGAAGGTACTCAGTAGGTATTTATTCTATAAGTGAATACTCAAATGAGAAAGGTCTGAAAAGTCTGGCACCATCCAACTAAGAATCAACAGCTGATTAAAACAGCCTATAAATAGACTTTCAGTGAGCAAGGTGCTAAATGAATGTGGACACAGTCTAATAAGACTGAAAGCTGAGAAGGGATTGGTGGACAAGTAACATCTCCATTCCCAGTCTCCAGGTGACACCCCAGCCCATTCCCAAAGTTAGTATATGGGCGTCCAAACAGAGAAAAATGATATTAAGAAAAACAAAAGCCCTAGGACATAAAGACTATACACTTTATCACTGATTAGGCTCAACATGCACTTTTTTTGTTCTCAGACATTAGTTTTGATGTGACCTTTGGATAAATGTCATTTACATTCTACTCATCAACAATGGGCAAAAGAAAAAAAACAAAAAAACAAAAAAACAACTAGCCCTGCAGGAAGATAGTTAACTTTTCCAGGCCATATTTTGCTTTGATACTGTAAAAATTGTATCTTACTGCATGAAACACTGTCATGGAGGCAAGAAAAAGAAATGGAGATTGCTGAAAGATTCCAGCAAGACATTATTATGGTGCCACAAAAGTTTTCCTTGCATATAACTTAATTAAGTCTATAAGCAGACGTTTCCTCAAATCTTTGAGGCAGACTTACATTTCAGCAGTCTTTACCATACGCCTGGTAATATGTGTATAGGCACATGTATGTGCAAATGTTTACTTTTATTGTAGAATGCTTTGTAACAAAACTGTTGCTCCATAGCACACTGTCAAAGCATAGCACATCTTTGTTATTTAGTTCATTTCAGGTCTGTTATTAGACAAGCTTTATTAGGAACACTGTGAGGAGCAATTTTAAGTACAATTTAAAGTTGCATCTCAGAAAGAGAAGTTAAATACTCTTTAACATGTATCTGCAGTGATTTGACAGTAGAGATAATCTGAGGTCCTTCATAACAATCTTTCATTCCCTTCTTGAATGAGCATTTCATCTGAGCGTGGAGTTGTTTTCTCAATACAAAGCAATCTCTAACACCTTCCACTACCTCAAATCACATCCTCCCTGTTCTTTTTTTCTATGACTGGAGCCAGAAGTGTGATTGTAAATTTTCAAGTAAAAAGTGGTTATTTACAGGGAGCGATAGTGTACGGAGAACTATATAGAAAAAAGAGGACAGTAATATGTGATTTTAAGTATGATTATGTTACAGTTAGAAAATGAAATAAATAATTCAGTTTGTTTTTCTTTCTCTTATTTAAGTAGAAGGAAGGGTTTTGATAATAGCTTCCTATGGACTTACTGGATACAGCTAACGTGACAGTAACTTAAAATATAATAAATATCTCAGTCATTCTTTATTATCCAGAAATCAGCAAGATGGAAATTTTAAACATGTAGTATGGGTCTATTAGAAGTCTTTAAGAAAAATCTTTTTTTTCTCCACTCATGTTTTATTGGTCATCTCTCTATTTTCTAACATCAGTTCCCTACCCTACTTCCTCTCTCCTCTGAATTTCTCCCCTCTTCCCATTAGCAGACTTAATGCTAAATTCCTGTCCATTTTATCTTAAGGTTTTAAAGATATTTTCAACCTCCGAAATTTTCCCCTGTGAGCCAATAAAAAATGTTTTTGAAAAGTTATACATGGGGTTCTATTTGTTGACTTGAGAATATTACTGATTCAAAAATGTTTTTTCTTTAATGAAAAGAAAAACCAGAACAGTTTATGGGACAACGCCCCTCCCCATGTTGGCTGCCTTCTGAGACTCAAAGCAAATAACACAAAGATATCAGAATTAAGGAGCTGCACTCTCTCTTTCATTAGTTCTGCATAACCCATACTAGAAGCATTTTTTTCATTTCATCTTGGTTGTTGAAAAAGCGAAACACATGTCTAGAGAAGAGGTGACAGTGAATATTGCCCTTTCTTTCTCTGAAAAGTAAAATGCTGGTTATAGTAGAGCTCCACATGAATTTTACAAACATTTACTGGAACTACCAAATCTTCAAACCTTCAGCTCTATCTGTTTAAACCAGGGAATGGATAATTAATAGCAGCCTCCTTGTGGGGTTTTGACTAGATTGCCAGATTCTGCAGTTAGAGTCTTCTTCCCTCCAACTTGTTTTTCCTGAGCTGTGCTCTTCAATACATTGTCTTACAAAAATTAGCGTATCAATTAAGCCTTCTTGGCAAGTAATTGCATGTTCAGTTTTTTTTTAAAAGATCTTTTGATTCCCTATATGAATGTAAAATAAAGGTTACTACAGTGCCATTCTTCTTCTTCTTTAATGGCACAGAATTAATTTCTTTAGTAGGAAAATAAAAGCCTAGTTCTACAGACAGAAGAATATTAAGGAAAAAAAAAATTCCCTTATATACACATTTCCACTTTTTAAAAATATATAAAATCAACAATTTTAAGATTCTCATCATGCTTGCACAGGATGTAAATTTTCTATCTCAAATGATTCTAATGTAGGCACACATTAATCTATGAGTAGCATTCCAAATATTCACATATGCTAACATTTCTACAAATTTTCTGTTATTTTCTGACAACTAGATTGAAACAAAGTAGGGCTATAACATGCTGAACTGTGCCCAGAGTGTAGTATTTATGTTTTCAAGATACAGGTAGTTGTGACATAAGATCTTTTAGACACAATAGCCCATGAAAGATTTAGTCCAAAGGCCAAACTTATCATTTATTCCATGGCTGCTATTAGTTACCACGTAAATGGACAATTAACTCATTTTAAAGATCTTCCAGAAGCGCACAATGGGTTAGACATTTAAACAAAGTCACTCTGTGAAGGAGTTTGGGCCCACTAGCACAATCACATGCTTCTTATAGACGCTTCTTTATATCAGCGGTTTCATTATCAGCAATCAACTTACGTTATGATGCATACAAACTTTACTCATTTTGTTACTAGTATAATTATGAAGAAAATCCTTTCATGGATAAATTATGAAGAAAAAGTCTTATAAAACAAATTAATAAGCAAGCATTAAAGTAGAATTAATTATCAAAAAAAACCCCAAAAACCGAAAAAAACAAAACAAAAAAAAACCAAAAAACAAAAAACCAGAGCCACTTACAGGGCTTGATGGAGTCTTTGGCCAGCCTGGGCTGCTAATGCTATCACTTTCATCTCCATGAAATGAGGAGATGCTAGCAGAGCTGGGGGACATTGGGGAAGGGACTGGCAGGTTGCCGGGGGTTGGGGGCTGAGAAATACCCTGAGAGCTGTAGCTATCCTGTGGTAGAGGAATAAAAAAAAAAAAAAAAAAATGACAAAGGTAGGGCAAACTTTATTTAAAATAACAAAAAGCACATCCAGTTTAACAGACTAATTTTTATATATAATATATATATAAAGACATGTACAAACAAACACACAAAACCACACACATATAAAGGTATTAAAACAACATTCTTAATTAGTATAACTTGGTAAGTTTGCTGGATGCTGGATAAGACCACTAAGCCACCATGCTTATTCAAGCTTACATGGAATGCTAAGCATGGGTTACCCCTTATGAAAGAAAGAAAGGAAAAAAAAAAAAAAAAAAAGCTGTTCACCTTATTTATCAAATAAGGCAGGAAAGCAAAATATTAAGTATGCTGTTGTTGCTGACACGGCCAAAACAGGAAGCTATAAACTGAAGGCAGAGAAAATGGCTACAAGTATCAAAACCAGGCAAGATCCCTTCCTTCTCCCCACCCCCAAGGCACTTCTCTGGGTGGGTCCTGTCCCTCCGCCCCCTCCCACAGCCAGTTAAATGCCATAAGAACTAGTAACTTTCAGATCCACACCATGAAGGGGGTGGGGAAAGAAGACTGCAAACGTGTCGCACAAGATGGAGGCATGCAGAAGAGAAGAAACCAAATGAAAAATAGAGAGCACACGGCAGCTTCAGCGAGCAGGCCCCACACCACGTGCAGAGGAGAGAGGAGTACCTTCGACTTGCCCTCCGGCTGTGCACTGCCTTCTTCTTTACTGTCGGCTTTGAGAGGCAAGGGCAGTTTGGATTCACTAGGAGACATCATATCTGCAAGACCCATAGATGCTAATCGAAAACAGGAGAGAGAGTTTAGGATTATACGTGTGACTCGTCAGGCTGTGCTCACTAACACAAGCTACCGAGTGATGGGGCACCCAAATTTCCCTCCAAGGAAGGAAAGAAAAAAAAGGAGAAAGAAACTGTAACTCAGAGAATGCTAATTTCTACAATCTAAGTAGCAAGGGATTCTTGCAATTCTTTTTTATCTTTAGGGGGAGAAAAGCAATCATTTAACTCAAGACCTAAGCCACCGAAAGTCAACTATTATCAATATTATGTTTTCAAAATTATTATGGTTTTAATCGTGGAGGTGCAAATAGAAATATGCTCAACGACCAAACTGCTAATTAGGTGTTGGAAGCAAAGGCTGGGTGTGTGTATTTTCACTGGCTGAGTGGAGGATTTACTGCTTTCTTAACTTCCTAAATTCACACAATCCATAGTTTGTAAAATCACTTACCACTTAATACTATTTCACTCAAAAGTCACATCTATTACATATGGCCTAGGCTACAAGGACAGAAGACGGTTGTAACAGATGATTTCAAAAGCAATCATCAAAAGTCATCTGTGAAGGAGAGGATTTCTAATTACTTTGCAACGGGGCTGGTTTCTGTTCATTCTGGGGCAGGATGTACACGGATCAGTCCTCAGCTGCAATTCAAAAGCCCAGGTCAAATACCCTCACCAGCTCAAGTCAACCCTGCGATCCCAGGCAAGACTCATCTTCTAGCTCCCGACTCAGAAATTCAGTCAGGTTCATTTAGGCTATAGAATGAAAGGTCCCCAAAGGTCAACTGATTTTACCTGCAATACTAATAGACATTTTTAACTTAAAAATATGGGTTTAGCTTTCTTTTTAAAGGAAGAACAAGGCTAGAGTAGGGAATCAGTGTAGCTATCCAGGGTATAACCGCTGAATTTCTATAGAACCCCAATGTGCAAACCATCTGCACGGCACTGGGCTGTGAGTGCCACACCACCCAGCTGTGTGAAGAGGCAGAGTGAGGAGAGGTGGAAGGAGAAAGTGAGAGGGGAGAGAATTACGAGCCTTAAAAATGAGTGAAAACCAGAAAACATTCCCATTTCAAAAGAAAATAAAACTCGAGGTTTTATGAACAGGACCCATTTCACATTCTGCGAATCAGAGTGCTGGCTCAACCACTGCCATGCACATGCAGCATAGTGTGCCAAAAAAAGAAAAAAAGCTAAAAAAAAAAAAAAAAAAAAAAAAGGCTCTGCAGATTGCCCACTACAAAATGATTATTGCACATATTCATGTATTACTATGTTTTAGAAAATAATTAGTTTTAATTACAGCAGTGAGAGAGTGAGCAGGGCTCTGGCGAATTAGCTGGCAAGCTTGGTGGTGTTAATTTGCTAATATCGTTAGCATCACTGCAGGTTGAGACCAGAGGTCCTGCCAAAAAAGCCTACCCGGCCACGTGCCCGTGAGTTTACATCAGCACACTCAACGATGCACTCTGAAATGCCTGTATTTTCCATGGGCACACTGGCTTGTTTTTCAAAGCCCATTTGCAGCCCAGTCAGCCCTTGAAGTCATCACCACACACACAAATCATAATTGGGATGTTTTTCTTTCTTTCTTTTTTCAAATTACTTTCAATACTTAGACTTTAAGAACTGAAACAAAAAGCTTTTTCAAGTGATGCAGCTGCAGAGAAAAATCTATTGGGATCAGCTAAAAACGTGGTTATTTTTGTGAATGTGTGAAACCTCAAAAAAGCAGCTGAGAGATATTACACCAAGAAGACAGCCTTGTGCAAAGTAGCGGATGGCTTTCCTGAAGCTTTACCTCTTGGGTCTACCAGGATATGAAATTGGGAACATCTTTACATGAAGAAACCCCCTTTTGAGAAGAAGAGTAGAGAAAAAAAAGCAGGGCAAATGTAGAAAGCAGGGCTTCTTTACCAAAGTCCACATGTCCTTGGCTAGCTATTCCCAGAGTGGGCTCAAAGGAACGATAATCACACAATTCCAGAGAAAAGTGGCAAGTCATGGGCATGGGGTTTCTGTTAAGTCCTGCTCCTTCTAAGATTATAATAGTCTGTCAGTATTTATAATAAATTATGCCTGAATATGGGTTTTTAAAAATAGGAATTAGTAATTTCTTGGTAGTTCCTTCTTCATGCATTAAATGTGTTAATGTACACAAAAATAATTATTTTTAACATAAAGCATTAGGCCAATTATTGAATTATGATAATTAAGACACTTTAGAGTGATTTAAAAATCACACTGAGATGAATTTATAAGCATATATAGGGGTTTGAAATTCCCCAAATTTCTTCATTTTCTATTATATATTTTAAAATGAGCATTCAGGGTATGCAAACTAAGTATTTTTTTAAAATTATTTTGAGAGAAGCATAAGTACAAAATATAGAGGAACAGCTTTACTTTGTACTCCTGCTTTGTGTGAGTGTCATATACTCAATCGTGTCTGACTCTTCATGACTCCTCTGTCCATGGAGTTTTCCAGGCAATAATACTGGGCTGGGTTGCCATTCCCTCCTCCAGGGTGTCTCCCCTGGTCCAGGGATCAAGCCTGCGTCTCCTGTGTTTTATTTTGCCAAATGGATCATAAGGTCTTTACTTACTGCGGCTTTTACTGTTCCTTTTGCTAAAAAGTTTATTTTTGACTTCTTACCAGAATTCTCAGTGAATCATTGCAAAGAGCCATATGTCTCCCAGGGCACTATTTTTTTTTTTTCCTCCTTTTCCAGAAGAGGAAGACCCCTAGTATTATAAGGATGTATTAAATCAAAGCACTGTTCCTCCTACTGACATCAGTAATCCCATATGTAGAGTTCAGACACGAAAAGGGGCAGTAAAGAACCTGTGACTATGGAGAGAGCTGTGTGGGTACTGTATATACATCTCAAGTATTAGCCTCTGGCTTTACCATTGGAATTTAAGAGAAGAATGAGCTCTTAAAGTAAGTGTAGGTCAAGGTCCTAAGGCAGCTTTCCCACCCTGGATTTAGTATATTCAACAAGAACATAAAAAACATATGCTATGAGTAAAACTAAACTTAAACATTCATTCCTACCCTTCCAGCTCCCTTGACTTAGTCTCCCATCACAGCTACAAAATTATTCCCAGAAGATGGTAAAACAGGACCAGAAACACACAAACAGTTCTTTTTCATGGCAAATAAAATACTCTGTGAAATGTTTAACTCCTTGTTTTTGAAAACACAGAAGGTTCTATCTAAGTGTATACACTTACAGATATTCACCGTTTTTATATGTAGCAAATATATAGAGAATACAGTTAACACATACAAAGGGTATGAGAAAAGCTCAGGAGAAACACTTCTCTCTGGCTGGGTCAGCAGAGCTTTGAAATAATCCCAAGGGGCCGGTGCCTGGCCACAGGGCCACAAGGCTGATCATTTACTCTCTTAGGTTACTCGGATGGAAATGCACTAAGACTCTGCAGTGACTTCTGCGGAGGCGAACTTAGAATCACAGATGGTAGATATATTTTCTAGAATTTAGATATCTTCTTTAAGGTAATGGTTTATATGTAGATAATTATATGACTAATGATATTATAAAATGAAACATGAATAAGTACAATGTAACTAACAGCACCAGTATTATATAAGGGTATATTTAAATAAGGTTAAACTCGATTTGCAATTTTTCCCATAGTAATACATAATTCTAATCTTTTAGGCCAAATATATATTTTAAAACCACTTCTTTAGAGGGAAGCAAGCCCACTGCTCACCATCCCACTTCTCCCCGCATCTGATGGGAGGAGAGAATTGCCACATTCACAGTCACATTGACTCCATTTAAGTAATCTCTTGCTCACTGACACTTGTAACAATTTGTCACAGTACACAGGAGAACTTGTTTTTTGGCCTAGCACACTGTCTACAGGATAACTGTCTGAACTCAGCAAAGAACATGCTGGAATGCCGGTTGCATGAGCTGCTAACTGAGGTTCCTAAAACACCACTGGCCATCATTTGTATTATCTGTACTTTATCCAAAAGTGTCCATGGTTGGAGAAAATGTTTTGGTGTTATTACTGGTAATTTATCTTCATGGGCCCAAACCAGGAAGACTGAGGTAGTGATGATCTAAATCATTTCTGGCCCACCTCTCAGTTCAGTCGCTCAGTCGTGTCTGACTCTTGGCGACCCCATGGACAAGTCTAGACAAGCACCTGCTAAGTCACTTCAGTTGTGTCCGACTCTGTGCAACCTCACAGACGGCAGCCCACCAGGCTCCCCAGTCCCTGGGATTCTCCAGGCAAGAACACTGGAGTGGATTGCCATTTCCTTCTCCAATGCAGGAAAGTGAAAAGTGAAAGCGAAGTCGCTGAGTGGTGTCTGACCCTCAGCGACCCCATGGACTGCAGCCTTCCAGGCTCCTCCGTCCACGAGATTTTCCAGGCAAGAGTACTGGAGTGGATTGCCATTGCCTTCTCCATAGACAAGCACAAATCTAGACAAATCAAGTGTACACCTTCAGACCACAACTCTTGTCAGGAGCTGCACTGTAATTGTGGGCTCCTCTGTCATTCCCATGTCCCTCAGAGACTGTAAGGCAGTTAAGCAGATTCACCTGTATCCATCAATAGACACACAGTAAATGCTAAATCATCAATTTTCCTTGGATATGCTGGATGATTACTTTCTATCAGGTAACACTTGACTTAATAAAGCTGAAATCAAATCATATAAATGGGGAGAGGAAAATTTAATAAATGCTTAAATTATTAAAAATTCAGTATTTCAAAATGCACAATGCAATAAAAAATATACTACTACTGGCCCATACAAAAGACCATGAGGATAAATGGCCTTTCATTGAACATTTCCTCTGTACGAAATAACAAATAGCTGAATTATCTGAATAATAATAATAATAAAAAGAAACCCTCTCTGTGAATCTCCATTAAATTGGTTACTACTCAGGAATACATAAATCTTCTTAGGCAGGGCATCTATTTGTTGTCGGTTATTTTTGTGGCTCTAGGTCCAAAGGAAAAAAGGGAAAAATGAGTGCTGCTAATAGTGGGGAAAATTTATTGTGCGGTTTCAATGCTCTAAAGTAATCTTATTTCAGCAAGCCAGACAAAACACATAATGTCATAACCCAAATACACCATTACCTGGGACGGTGCTGCGAAGGAAAGGGAAAGCTTCTAGCTAACAGTTCAAGCTTTTCACCTTTCATCTTAAATGTACCTCGCCAGGATGAATGACTGCTTAACATCAGGAAGGGCTATTTTATTTATTTATTTGAAAAGTTTGATTTTCACCAATATTTTTCCTCTTCCATAAACTTTTAAGGAGAAGTGATCAGGAATGGCACTATTAAATTAGGCCCTAGAAATCAACAAACGCTAGATGCTCAGTGGGATGCAAGCTCAGTGTCTAGCTGTCTGTCCTTTCTGATCAAGAGACAACAGCTCCTGGGGCGGCCTTTCAAAGATGGAGAGGTTAGAAAGGTGACGGAAGGCAGAGGAAATGAAAAAAGGTTAATAAGTGGGAGCCTAGCCTCGGACTCCATGAGGTTTTCCTAACACATCATAAAGCTCTGCAGGACACACAGCTGGCTATGCAAAGTTCCAGATTAACTACAGGAGGGAATCCTCCCCCAAATGTAGGAGTCAGAAAAAGTTAACAGGTCAGGTGAAATACGTCAGGCGTTTTCTCATTTAAAGAGCAGTGTTCATCATCCCTAGATACTTAGGTGGATTTTAAGGTGGTGGTTCAGGACCTAAGGGGTCTAAGAATGTGGAACATGTGCACAGTTTTAACGTTCTTGTTACTTCCACAAACTGCCAGAACACTCTTAGTCCACTAATCAGATTAGATTCGCTAAGAATGCAATTATTGAGATCATGGAGTACTCTGAAAAAATTAAGTATCATGAAAAATTTAAAACAAATTGTTAAAAAATGCATGATTTCTCAACAGAGACAGTCTACAGATAGCACTTTAAAAACAACTATTTTCATGTATACATTTAAAGGTGAGTTTCCCTAAATGCAAAAAAACCAAACCCTCTTTCAAATACTACCTTTTCCTACCCTTCAATCATTTCCTTTGAGATATGAATTTTAATGCTTATTTCCACCATCAACAAACAGAGACTACAGACTTTGTCAGGGGATCTTCCAATAATGTCCAAAGATAAAGAGAGCTTAGTGTATGTAAATACTTTGCAAGCAATCTCCAACAACACTTGAAATATGTCCACATATCACACAAATACAGAATGAATTAAATAATTTACATAAAATTAATGTCCCTAAGACTTAACAGATGGAGCAAGTAACCAAAAGAAGCAGTATTTCCCCTCTTTTCACCAAATGATCTGACTGCTCAGGTTGCTTCTACACTCTCAGTGGTGCAAACGAGAAGGGAAGAGGGGAGGGGAGAGCAGCCCTCGGAAGCAGGGAGCTGCCACGGTTACCTGTTGAGCTGTTCACCATATTGGGCGTCATGCTGTAGGGGGGCGCCTGGGTGTTCATTAGCCCAGAGCTGTTGTTCATGGGCTGGCTGTAGGGTGAGCTGGAAGCCATGAGTCCACTCTGATTCATGCCGGGAAAGCCGCCTTGCCTACATGAAGAGAAAGCACATGCATCCGTATACTGACTATGCACAGGAGCCGCAGTTTACCCGGCAGTCATTTCTCACCGTGGCGGTCATTATATAAGGGGTGGGGCCGTTATTTTTCTTCTTCCCTTAAAATAATTTACTTCCTGAAGCAAAAGACTGAACTCTACTGCTAAGTAATTATTTAATGCACCATGTAAAAATTCCAAATAATATAAGTTCCACAAATAATCATGTCAGGTGTTCCGGGTTATAATTTATAGAGAGGAATATGAACAGGAAAGGGGGATCTTGAAATAAGAACAGGAATTACAAAAGCAAGCAAAATTAATTTCTAACATTTAAAAAGATTTGATTCTTCATTAACATAACTGAATACCCTTGCATCAAAAACCAGAAGTCAAGAAATAAAAAGCAGATGGACAGTGTGAAAATGTTGTTTAAAAATTTTTTACTTTGACCTAAATTTTCTGATATAATAAATACTGGAGAAAGAAACTCCAAAACTCCCTTTAACATTGTACAATTAGGTACTATTAAAAACACATCAATTTCCCTACATTAAAATTACACAGTAAACATCAGACTTCCACTTCTTTTTGTAGAACTACAAGATTGCCAGGAGAAATATCAACAACCTCAGATATGCAGATGATACCACTCTAATGCAGAAAGTGAAGAGGAACTAACGAGCCTCTTGATGAGGGTGAAAGAAGAGAGGCAAAAAGCTGGCTTAAAACTCAACATTCAAAAAACTAAGATCAAGGCATCTGGTCCTATAATGGGTTTGAAAAAGTGGAAGCAGTGACAGATTTTATTTTCATGGACTTCAGAATCACTGCAGATGGTGACTGCAGCCCTGATATTAAAAGACCCTTGCTCCTTGCAAGGAAAGTTATGACTAAAAAGACAGAGTATTAAAAAGCAGAGATATCACTTTGCCAACAAAGGTCTGTCCGTACAGTCAAAGCTATAGTTTTTCCAGTAGTCATGTACGGATGTGAGAGTTGGACCATAAAGAGGCTGAGCTGAAGAACTGATGCTATTGAATTGTGGTGCTGGAGAAGACCCTTGAGAATCCCTTGGACTGCAGGAAGATCAAACCAGTCAATCCTAAAGGAAATCAGTCCTGAATATTTATTGGAAGGACTGAAGCTGAAGCTCTGTGCAGCCGAGGCAAAGAGCTAACTCACTGGAAAAGACCCTGATGCTGGGGAAAGACTGAACGTAGGAGGAGGAGGCAGCAACCAAGGATGAGACGGTTGGATGGCATCAATCACTCAATGGACATGGGTTTGAGCAAACCCATGGAGATAGTGAAGGACAGGAAAGCCTGGTATGCTTCAGAGTCCATGGGGTTGCAAAGAGTTAAACATGACATGTTGTGACTGAACAACAAAGGAGTTTTTATACTGGAGGTTAGTGACCCAACAGGCTCCCAGTCAACCCTTCCTGAACTCCTGAGTGGACTCATTTTTATAGTGACTTAGTTTTGTGCCTATGCTCTGAGAAAGACAAACTTCTCTTAAATCCTGCAAAGAGGAAAAGGGTATTCTTTGAACCGAAGGAGACAACTGTCACACAATGTCATTCCTCTAACTGCTGGTAATGAGACAGGGAAAGATAGAGGGAGAGTTTTGAACAGCACGGTGGTTTAATTTTCCCAGGAAAATTATGATACAGAAAGAAAGATAATGGCAATACTGCAAAATTTTGCAAAGACTCCACTGTTGGTAGTCAAGCTTTTCTTATGTCAATAGCACACTTAAAAAAAAAAACTTATCAAAGTTTTGGTTACTAACATTTACTCTAAGGAGTAAAGCTGATAGGAGGGCTAAAAATGCTGAGAGTGAAAAAGCTGGCTTAAAACTCAACATTCAAAAAAATGAAGATCATGGCATCTGGTCCCATCACTTCATGGCAAAAGATGGGGAAACAATGGAAATAGTGACAGACTTTATTTTCTTGGGTTCCAAAATCACTGCAGATGGTGACTACAGCCATGAAATTAAAAGACACTTGCTCCTTGGAAGAAAAGCTATGACCAACCTAGACAGCATATTAAAAAGCAGAGACATTCCTTTGCCAACAAAGGCCCATACAGTCAAAGTTATGGTTTTTCCAGTAGTCATGCATGGATGTGAGAGTTGCACTATAAAGAAAGTTGAGTGCCAAAGAATTGATGCTTCTGAACTATGGTGTTGGAGAAGACTCTTGAAAGTCCCTTGGACTGCAAGGAGATCCAACCAGTCCATCCTAAAGGAAATCAGTCCTGAATATTCATTAGAAGGACTGATGCTGAAGCTCCAACACTTTGGCTACCTGATGCAAAGAACTGACTCATTGGAAAAGACCCTGATGCTGGGAAAGATTAAAGGCGGGAGGGGAAGGGGACGAGAGGATGAGATGGTTTGACAGCATCACCGACTCGATGGACATTGAGTTTGAGCAAGCTCTGGGAGTTGGTGATGGACAGGGAGGCCTGGTGTGCTGCAGTCTATGGCGTCGCAGAGTCAGACATGACCGAGGGATTGAAATGAACTGAAAAATGCACAGACATCTGGCTTATCTGTTCCAAATTAATTATGATTACAACCCCCTCCACCTCCATTAAACTGCCATTTGGTGGTTCTTAATGCATAACAGTAAAAAAAAAAAATTAACAGATTACTTAAGAAATTAACATAGGTCATTAAAAAATACTATTCTTTAAGTGCAGCTATTTTCAGTGGATTCAACTTTCTGCTTGGTAGAAGTTCAAACTTCGCCTAGCTGAATATTCAAAGTATCAAGGGTTTGAGTGTTTTTTTTCTTTTCTTTTAAATATTATACCAACCATTCAGAGAAATTCTACACAAACTAACACTTATGATGGCTTGGAAAGAATATTCTAGAGGGCTGAAAGGCTAACATGAGTGTGGCTCTGGGAGGAAAGAGTGTTATTTCTGCCTTGAATTCTCAGCTCACCTAAGTCCCTCTGAAGGTGGTAGGGATTAGACTACAGGTCATTAGAACACATCTAAGACCACCTGATGGTTTCCAATTCATCTCTAAGTTGTCAAATACTTATAAATACACTGCCCAGAAGCTATGAACATAGCCCTATACAGTTAGGGTTTTAAACTTCAACAATGTAGGCTATTGGCATTAACTTTAGTATCTTAGGTTCTCTTCTCAGGTGTTTTCATTCAACATGACAAGTTAACATTTATGTAACTGTTTCGCAAGAAAGCAAGTATTACCTGTTGGGATCATTCTCTCTTAGCTGATAAACCACATGAAGAGCATCCTTGACTATGAACAGGCTGTGTTTTCTGGAGACTACTTCCAAGTCAGCGACTGCTTTCAAGTTTCAGCCAACTTTTACCTGTCCTTCAAAATCCAGGTTTAGGGGTCATCTCCTCTACGAAGGCCCTCCTTATTCCCTGACCTGGAATCTCTGCCTTCTCCAGACTCTGTGCCTTTTATAGCTTTATAGCTTCTGTACTTTCCTTTGTATATTAACATAATTTAGGTTCATGTCTTGGCTATTCTAGTGTATGCCTCTTGAGAAGTACAAATAAGCACATCACAGTTACTAAGAAGTATTTGTTAAATGAATGGACAGAAACCGTTTTTATCATTGTGAACGGGCATCTGGATAGGTGACCACCTTTTCAAGCTTCCACCAAATTCAGTTTCACATTTGGTGAAACTAATATGTATATGAAACTCACAGTTCCTTAGGCACACCTGTTTACAACTGAGGTGGAGAAAAGAATCAGAGTATAAAATCCACCAGGCAGATGGTTAAATTAAGTAACCTCAAAAGCCCAATTCTAATCTATTATTTCTCCCCCAAGTCTGCATCTTCAATCACCATAAGATGATGAAAGTACATATTAACAGGTTTTAAAAATAACAAAAAGTTCAAGATTTAAAGGTCTGTGCAGTGGATGTCAGTTGCTGGTTACAACCGTCCTCGATGAAACTATGCCTATGGCTTTAAAAGTCAGACTGAAAAGCCAGGGCTCTTGACTCTGTCATTAGTGACATCATCCACTGTTGCTGGGATCCAGGAGGAAAGCTCTCAGCCCAGTTCTTACATATGAACATGGAGGAACTGATAATGATGATAAATATTAGTGATTTATTAAGTACCGACAAATACACCCTGCATGATTTCTAGGTACTTTATACATGTAATTTTTTAAGTTCCTGGAGGAAAGGAGGGAGCATTATGGTCACATACAGAGCAAGAAAGGATCAGAGAGATTAAACAACTTGCCTGAAGACACACAGCTGGTAAGCGGTAGAAGGAGACTCCCCCAAGCCTGCTCGCAGACCAGTATACTATATATCCTCCCTCAGGGGTCCCTAGCCGGCAGACTCTCCATGGGGCAAGGCAGCCTGCTGTGTACCTTCCTTGTGTCTACCACACTTCTCTTTTGTTGTATTGCTGCTGTTGTTATTCAGTCGCTCAGTAGTGTCCAACTCTTTGCGACCCCATGGACTTGTAGGATGCCAGGCTTCCTTGTCCTTCCTTCACTATCTCCTAGAGTTTGCTCAAACTCATGTGCATTGAGTTGGTCATGTCATTTAACCATCTCATCCTCTGCCGCCCTCTTTTGTTGTAGGAAGGGACAAACCAGAGCAGTGCTTTTCTCTGGGTTCTTGGAGGGCTCACTTGGTGAGGTGGACACAGTGAGAGGTGGTAGAAGTGGACAGATCAACCCCTGGACACTGACCTTGAGGAAGGCACTTCTCCTGGGGGCTACAGGCCTCCTGGGTGGTATCCAAGCAGGAAGGAACTGAGAGGGAAACGAGCCCTCCCAGGAGAGCAGGGCACTCGTGCTCACGAGTACATAATTGGCCACCTGTCTAAGTGGGGGAGAGAGCCAGCCTGTCATCATTGCAGGAGAAACCCTAGTCATGACTGCTCTGGAAACCACTGCCAAGACTATTGGTAATTTTGAACAAGCAAAATGGGCTTTATACTAAAAAAGAGCTTTCAATGGCCTCTGTTGAATTTTGGAAACGGAGACAATTTGTTTTTTGGAATGAAACCGAAGATGGTGGCCTCTCTGATTGGGCTGAGTGCTCCAAATACTGTGGAGCCACCAACAAGAACATTTCCAGGGCTCATGACAAAAAGCTAACGCGGCTGGGCCGCTGACCACTTCCAGGACCAGAGGCAGTGCTCACGGACTTCTTTCTGACACTGCAACATCTGGAGTGCTCCGAACAGAATCAAGAGCGCAAAGCAGTCACAAGACAGTTCCTTTTTTTCAAAAGGAAATAAGAGCAACAAAACAAAAACAGCCAAAAATACAAACTCACACAAGGGAAACATTTTCAACATAAAATGCTGCCCAAATGGAAGAGCAAAGGGCCCCAACCTTGATCTTTGGGTGTGTGAACTGCTGGGTTGCAGTTTCTAGTGGGTCTACGGGCTCAGATGGTTTTTATCATGAATGATGCTCTCCTGATGCCATGGATTTGTTACCCACAATGGCTGTGGCAATGGAGGCCAAATAACGTCTGAGAAGCGTGAGCTGATAAACACCTGAAAATGACTTTTTGTTGCTGTTATGCTGCTGAGGCGGCTATTGGTCTGCGTCCTGTGAAAATGACTGTTGGTGGCTCCACAAACTACAAGGCACTTACTACATGGCCCTGTTCTGGTGGGGCCAGGGTACAGCCCGGCATGACCCCCCAGTCTGGAAGTGTCGAGATGTGATGTGCGGGGCTGTCATTTAGAAGCGTGGACTTGCAGAATGAACCAAAGGAACTTTAATCAGTCTTCAGCTGGGACTAGACCTAGGTGTCTAAGATCTGTCATTCCATGACAAGAAGGAGGTCATCACAATGAGAATAATTCAGACACGGAGCCTGCCCGTTTGCCCTTCCATCCAGCACCGTTCCTGCCCGCTTCTCAGTCTACACACACACCAGCAGGTTTTCACAGATCCTTTTATTCACGTGGGAGATTTCTCAGACATGACACATAAATCTGCCAATAATGGGCTGGCTCTGTGGGAAAAATCCCAGAAGCAAACACAGATTTTTAAAGTGACCATTTCCAATGGTTCACTGTGAAAACAGAAAGGAGAACACAGCTTCCCACTACAGTCTGAATTTAGCAGGTGAAATATAAGTATGAAATCAATAAAGAGTAACCACACATTTATAAATATCTTGTTTTAAAGTCAACTACAATAAAATATAAAGTAAAATAAAGTCTGTAGATGATTCTGGTGTTTTAAAAGAATATTTAGCTCATATTGTTTTAGCATTCACTACTATTCTTTTAACAGGGATAGACTGGAATGTGTAAAATGTTCATTTTGAAAATGAATTGATCTCTGATACAGCTCTTTGGAGAAGTGTAGAGGCAGACAGAGGGCTTCCTTTGTAGCTCAGTAGGTAAAGAATCTCTCTGTAATGCAGGAGACCTGGGTTTGATTCCTGGGTCAGGAAGATTCCCCTGGAGAAGGAAATGGCAACCCACCCCAGTATTCTTGCTTGGAGAATCCCACGGACAAAGGAGTCTGGTGGGCTGTAGTACATGGGGTACCAAGAGTCGCACATGACTTAGCAACTAATCCACCAGGGGCAGAGAGAAGAAGTATGTTGAAACAGACACCATGTGAGTGATGTCACTATAAAGCCCCAGTGGCAAAGACACATGGAAGGAAGCTCCACTCTGAAGAGTTCCAGCACTGGAGACACCATTCCCAAGTCAAAAAGAGCATGCTTTACTGGAGAACGGCATGACCACCAAACACACATATCTTTCTCTATATGAACTGTCACCATGGACTTAGTTTAAGTTATGAAGCCAGAAACATAGTTTAAGTTATAAAGCCAGAAAAGATTGCTTACTGAAAAAATAAATGAGACTAACACTGAAATTTAGGGCACTTTCTCACTTAAAACCCAAAGCTATCAGAACCGGGAACATGAAACTCTGAAAAGCTCAATTTCAGCAGTTTATCCTTGGACAGGATACACTCCCATTGCATACACAATATCACACAGGATGCCCTATTTCAATTGTTTTATAAACAAACATTTTGCATGTATGTCTCCAGATCACTGGTGAAATAGACTTGCAACCTAAGTTACACAGCAGCTCTTCCAAGGCAATACCAAGAGGGACACACTGAGTGAAGATAAGAGTAAGTCCTCTGCAGACGAACCTTCAAGTTGCAAACTTTCAAAGATGTGAACGTGTGTGTCATCAACATAAGGCATGAGTGAAAATGCAGCTTGGACTTACAAACTTACTTTGTTTGATTTATGAACCAACTGGACTTATCAACACGCTCTTGAAACGGAACTTGTTCATATGTAGTGGACTTACTGTATTCTAAATCTAATATCTGAAGAGTGAAAATCACTAGCTCTGCCCCCAAAACAACACAACCAGAAGGAAAGCAAAAGCTGTCTGAGCTGCAGCCCACTTTTGGTGTGGCTAATCCATGAATACACCTGTCATAACAAACACAACTACAGTTCTAGGGGTGAAATCATGTTATAATCTCAACAAGCCAGTTGCTCTGGCTAGAAATCAACCCTGTGAAGGTAAAGCAGCACTGACACTGAGACAAAGAACATATGCGAGTGCCAATGACTTAAAAAACTGTAGACTCCTGGGAAGATGCACAGCCACATGCTACTTTTAATAAAACTATCGCACCTTTTTCACTCAGGAAGACATGCTATTAATACAATAACAAACTTAATCAGAAATGCCCTCTGCGTAGTTGACAGTTACAGTCGTGTTCACGATGGGTGTGGGAGGGGAAGGGAGGAAGGAGCACACCAGTGGGCCCGGACAAAGGCAAACAGAAGTCAGGCCACCAGAGCTGGGAGTGGCCAATAGCAAGCACACTGGGTGGATCATGGGGAAGTGTGAGCATTGGGGGTGCTTACACGGATGCAAACAGTTTCACTGAGAGGTGAAGGAGAAAGGCGGGGAAGGCAGGAGGAGCGCCTTAGGCATCTACAGGCCCACCAGAGGAGGCCAGGGCGCGTTCCCTGAGGAAGGGATACGGGGCCCGAGCCTTAGGCATGGACAGGCCCACCTGAGGAGGCCAGGGTGCCTTCCCTGAGGAAGGGATACGGGGCCCAAGCCGCTCCTCAGGTGAGATCTGAGGGATGGAATGGGACTTAATCAGGTGATGGAGGAGAGGAGAGAAGACAGATGAGAAGGAGGGAAGGGCCATGTCACAAGGCTTCAGTTTTTTTGCCTGTACCCTCAGAGGAGCTGACAGAGGTTAGGGGTTTTAAGTGGAAGAAATGGCAGAAAAGGATGTGTATTTCAGAGGCATGGTCCTCTGCGGGCACACCTGAGGCGGGAGGAGTGAACACAGGGCAAACAGGTGTGAGGCTCTCATGAGAGTCCAGGTAAGAGAAGGCAGTGCGTGGAGCTGGGCTGAGTGGGGAGCAACAGGAGGCTGAGCGCTGCCTTAGAGGTAACCTGGCAGTACCTGGTGATGAGTCAGATGCTGAGGGGTAAGAAACAGTGGCTGGGACGTCTCCTGGCTGCACGAGGGGCAGGTGCGGGGCAGCTGCTGTGAGGGAAGACGTCAGGGTACAGGAGCTGGGCCTTGGACACGTGGGGTCGGAGTGGCCCTGAGCTGCCCGAGGCAATGGCCAAGAGGCAGCTGGAGACGCAAGTCTGGAAAGCAGAGGGTGAGTCCCTTCATTCATTCATCCTTCCTCCCTAGGCAGGGACGCCCTTTACAAGGCTCCTTGATCTGTTTTCTAAGGTCTTCTCCTTGTTGTGAACATGATGCTCTTTCTAAGGCAGCCTGTTCTCTTAGAGAGAACTGAAATGGGTATGATGCCAGCAACAAACTGGTTAGAGCAAGTCATCAGTCATTTCCCAGATATGAATTAATAACCCCCCAAACCCTTTGGTAATTGACACATTTAAGTTCTTCTCTTTTAAGGGTTGGCAAAGAGGAATGTAATAATATTCAACATCTCTATGAAGAAGGCCCTTCCAGTAGAGGGGGTGACGACGGTTAGCCTGTTCTCTAGAACCGTCTTTCCTGAGTGCACGTTTGCAGATAACTCTTTTGAGGAGAAATTTCTCCTATGCAGGTCTCTGTCGCGGGCTTGTGTAACACAGCGGTGCCCACAGGGCCTGCCTGTGCCTGAAGCGTTCCTCCTGCTTGTCTCTTGTCTCTTTCACCCCGCATCTCAGTGAAGTTGTTACGACCAAGCATGGAGGGATCCCGCATATGCCATCCTGAACTTCCTAAAAGCCCACATCAGAAAGTCTGTTTCCCTTTTTGTTAACTACTCTGTGCAGACTTCTCAGAGGGCTCCAATCTGTTATCAGTCCTGTTCCTGGCACTCCAGCCGTGCAATTTGGAGATTTAGTACTTTCTTTTTGCCTCAGTGCAGGTAACTAGTTTCAGTTGTTCCTAAAGCCGCTGACTGGTCTTCACCTTGTTTTGCAAAGCAGCCAGGAGAACAAATAGAGCTCCAGGCTTCTGAAGTGAGAGACTTCCTCGTCGGGGTGTGAAGAAAATGCAAAAACTCTCTGGCTGCCTGAAGTTTGGTAATTGATAACTAGGAATGTTCTCTTCATTTCAAAGTTGATTTCGGTTTGTTCAGCCGATTGTTCTGTTATTATGAAATGTTTACTGGCAATTATACAAAAATGACTAAAAGTCTCCCTTTTGAAGATGCTACATTCAGAGATTTTGACATCAATGCTTCTCTCAAGTGCAAGTGTGAGAATGGGACTATAAAGAAAGCTGAGTGCCGAATAATTGATGCTTTTGAACTGTGGTGTTGGAGAAGACTCGAGAGTCCCTCAGACAGCAAGGAGATCCAACCAGCCCATTCTAAAGGAAATCAGTCCTGAATACTCACTGGAAGGACCGATGCTGAAGCTGAACTCCAATACTTTTCCCACCTGATGCGAAGAACTGACTCATCTGAAAAGACCCTGATGCTGGGAAAGATTGAAGGTGGGAGGAGAAGGGGACGACAGAGGATGAGATGGTTGGATGGCATCACTGACTCAATGGACATGAGTTTGAGTAAGCTCCAGGAGTTGGTGATGGACAGGGTAGCCTGACACGAGTGAGCGACTGAACTGAACTGAAGTGCAGGGTGTTAAGAAAGCCAGAGCGGGCAGCACTGGGCCCCAAACCTGTCTTTCCTGGAGCAAGAGGTGACCCCAGACCTTTGTGGATGCTGGCACCTGTGGCTTCCAACCAGCCTCTAATAAGCCATAACTGGTGCACAGTTCCCTTGTCTGGTAAAAATGGGATCTGTTGAACCTTGTGAAAGAAAAAATGAGTTGCCACTGATGTCCCCCATAGAAAGAAAAAAGTGTCCCGTTCTAACTGCATGATATTCAAGATCTTTGTTTTAAGAAAGTTTATCTTGAGATCATAATACCATTCAAGATCTCCAATGACTTATAAAGGGGACTAATCTTTGTCAGTGACAGGAGTTCCCAGCCTCATACCAAGACACTCCCTGCATGTGTACAAGCCATAAGGGAGAGAAAGCTGACACAGGAATGGGTCTCCTTGGAGGTACAGGCACCTCGTACACAGGGAGCAAACCAGCATGACAGGTACTGAGGAGACAGTTAGTAGCTGTAAACAAGCTGACCTGTGTACCATTTTGGGAGGGAACAACCAAGAGGGCACAAATCTCATGCATATTCAGACTTTTTAGACCCTAACAGACCATTCTTAAGACTTCTTAGACCCTAATGGACCATTCTTAGACTTCTTACACCCCAGTGAACCATTCTTAGACTTCTTAAGACTCTAGGGGACCAGTCTGTTGGCTGAAAAACAAACAGAATTTGTGTCCTGAGATCCGCATTTCATACGCTTTACCACAGCAACACTAAAACCCTCTAATGAGGAATGCACTTGTCCAGGGCTGCAGTGTCAGGAAACATATCAATACTACAAAGTTACTTAATATGGTGAAACACTATTCAAAATTAGGGTAAAAATGTGGCAGGAAAGGCCTGGCAGCTGAGCAAAACTATAGTTCTTTATGTCTATCCCAGTTGATCAAAGAAGCAGGAAAGGCAGGATCCAGCAAGTTCCTCCCGGTAGGTTTTTAACAGTCAAAACTATTCCAGTAAGAGTTAACAAGGGACAAAATTTTATGTGTGCTCAGTCATGTCTGACTCTTTGTGACTCCATGAACTGTAGTCTGCCAGGCTCCTCTTGCCCATGGAATTTTTCAGGCAAGACTACTGGAGTGGGCTGCTATTCATATTCCAGGAGATCTTCCCAATCCAGGGATTGAACCCGCATCTCTTACATCTCCTGCAATGGGAAGCAGATTCTTTACCAATGGCACCACCTTACGGTTGAGTATTTTAATCTGTACAATGGAAATGGAGCTAAAAATAAGAATGACGGTCAAGATCAGGACAGCCGCAGGGAGTTGCTCCCACAGCCTCGCTGCTACCAGCTGAGAGGTGCTCTGAGCTGTCAGAGAATCCAGCCTCCTTTCCACCTATGATCTTCACACGGTCATCCACGACACCTTCCCTGCCCCAGACTGGATCACATCTTCTTCACCACTTATAAACTCTTCCTGTTGCCTTCAGTCCAAAACTCTGTTGAGGTTATGAGATTTCAGGCTGGCAACCACTTGACACTTCCGGGTTTCAGCCTGAGAGCCCTGCAGTTTGGGGCTGAGGCCAGCAGTACTACCTGACATATTGGTGATCACTCAACAGCTGCACTTGAACAGCTCTGAATAGCTGGGACTGACTGGGCTCTGTTGCTGATTTTTTCATGGGTGGACCACAATGCTGATTCCAGATATGCTAATCTGTTTGTCCAGTGTGAGTATGTGGTATGTGGAGGCAGATGTCATGAAGCCCATGAGGTCAGACACGAAGACAAGTGGCCTGGACGAGTGAAGAGGGGCATGCGTTCCACCGATGGGAGAGCCGTATAGTTAGTAAGAGCCCAATCCAATACACATGCCACTGTGAGATCGCTTAGGCAGCAAGGATGGCACTCTGTAAGAGGTTCAGACTGGGACATGGACGGGAGACCTTCTGAGAAAGCAGGTCTAGGTATGGAGGGGAGCTTGGAATATCAGAGTATCAGGAAGCTACTGTTATCTGAGAGGATACTCAGAGGTAGAAAATGAGACAAAAGATCACCTAAGCCTGAGTTAAAGTATCAGGTCTGTTTAAGCATCAGTCTCTCCTAATTCTACCCAGTGTCCCTAGCTCTGGTCCAGTTGTCTTCAGCCAGTGTCTACCAGGTACAAAGCACAGGTCATCTGAGCTCAGGCTTGTCCTGTCTCCTTCCTCTGTTTTTCATTAGGGCTCTTCAGCTGCAGGAATTTCTAACACAGGCCCCAGAACTGTGCTGGTCCCCACACCAGGATCCCCCAGTTTACAACAATAAACACAGGCTCACGAGCCTCACTGGTGTGAGACTGGGGTGAGAGCGTGTGTTTTTATTTAAAAATCTCTCTAGATAATATCCAGTCATTTAAGGAACTTCACAGACTCTAATCTATTAAAAGGTTTGCTGTACATTTCATACTTTGATTCCTTGGATATCATTAAACTTTAAAAAATAATTTCTCCTGGTCTTTTAAAAACTGTGTTTTACTAATTTTTTTTTAATTTGAAGACTAATAAATGTAGTTTATGGCTGCCATAGTTATTCTGAAACTGAAAGATTTGTTTGAAATCATAATCTTAAAATACCAACATAGTAATAAAAATTCAAATTTTGAATTTTTAAAGAAAAAAGGAGCTAAAAATGAAAGCATAATCTTTAGGTGTTAAAGCAAAGGCTTATATTTAATTGCAAAAATTAAAACTCTATTTAAGTCTTTGAAATCTTTTTGCTTTGTCTTTCAATAACATGGCTTTTCAGATCATAGCTATTATTTTAAAACCTAATTGGCAAAAATCCAAAGGGCTAAATTCTTAGTGAACACAGATCACTCCAAGCTCTTCAAGCCCCATGTAGCTGAGGCCTGACATACATATGTTTCTTCCCCTTCTCTTTGACACATTAATGCACTATCTCCATCACTATGTTTCCACACCAGTGGCTCCCTGCCCATCAGCAGAGCTGCGTCACTGGCTTCAAGGAAATAATAGAGAAAAAGTGCCTTGCTGGCAAACAGCAACAGGGAAAATGAATTATAAATACACCTCACTAAAGAACAGCTGCTGGAAGGTGTGTGCATGTGTGTGTGTGCACATGCACAGAGGACAGACATAAGCACCTATGGAGGCCCACGAGGACACACCAACCCACCTGGGTGTGTGTGTGCCGTTTCCAAGCAGAGAAACCACTGCTGAGACTCTCACAGAATAGTCACCTGTCTCAGCACCAATAGTTAGGTTGCTACTAATCTAGCTACCAAGACTTCATGAAATTTATTCACCTTGTTAAAGAGTGGCAAAGACTGAAAAACAGTATTAATTAAAATCTCTAATCTCCTACTTTACTAAAAACAAAAACATTTAAATTTCAGTTGTCTGATCTTTCAGTATGACTTAAGAAAGAATTAAAATGTAGGTCTCCAGACTCAGGGTTGTGATATTCAGAATAACAATTCTTTCTAGACAGGAGAAATGAGACTTTTCAAACTGACTCATTTTTGCTTCCTTTAAAAAAAAAACACACAACAACAACAACAAAACTAAGCAGTCTGAGAGTTTTCCTCCATCTGATATTCAGTTAGTCCACTGGGGAGTTTCTCAGGGACAGAAAAGGATGACAGATACGGCTCGTAACAGCATCATGAAAATGTATGCATTCGTAAAAATGCCAACTTCTGTTTCTATTCCTGCACGGCTCAGAATTCTTACTTCAACAGCTACACTCCAGTCTCAAGAATAAACGCAAAATGTTAAAGTGTAATTGGCAGGCAATCAAAGGGTGAAAAGGATAGAAATTCAAGCCCAACTGTGTGCCACCAAGTAAACTGTCACTCCATCTCATGAGGTGTGTGGCTCCAGAAATAAACTCCCTGTGACGCGCAGGGTGTTTGCGTGGGGAGCAGCAGAGCACTGCCTTCCTTCCAGGCGCAACAGAGCCTCTGATGAAGACAAGTAGTCCACACCTCAACACATAAAGTTGGGTCGCCAGTAAGACACTGATGAATATCTGCTTTCTAATAGTAGATCTGCCTTTGAATATAACAGAGAACTAAAATTAGGAGAGCTTTTTCTTTTTTTTTTTTAAAGAAAATCTAAAGAGACAGCACTAAGTAGCAGGAAGAGCAGTAGGCCCAGGAGACTGGCCCTGGGGTCTGCTTTGCCCCTCCTGTAACTAAATAACCATGGCAGTAATGTTGTGGGTCTTGGTCTCCTTCATCATAAAACTGAGGGGTACAGACTGGATGACATCTAAAGTCCTTCCAGCTCTAAAATACTGTTACTGTACAAGTGGAACTCTGTATCCTCTTGGAATCGATTCTGATGAAAATATTACTAAAGTTCTCTGCCAGGACTTTGACAAACCATCTCAAGCCACTAGAGACTTGATTAAGGTTGAGCTACAGGAGGTGCTCTGGCTGGCTGACTTCAAGGAATAAAAATCTACCATGGCCTAAAGATCTAGGGCTTGCCAGGCCTTCTGTAAATTCACTGAAGTCATGCGTATTCCTTGGAGCTTATTTCTAAGGAAAAACAAAAAAATCTGGATAATGCTGAAATATCCAAATCTACAGATTAGCTGTACTGAGCAAAAATGTCAGTTGTTGGACAATACCAGGTGGGTGGCACCTAGAATGGATGAATGAGAGCAGAGCACACTAAATGACTGAGGAAGATTGATCTCACATGTGAGTATATGTGTGTTAAGCACAGGGGCCAATCATTCGACAAATATGAAGGACTGTTACAGCTTGGGATTCATGGAAATGCTTCTTTAGAAGCAGTAAGTCAACATCTTTCCTAAACTGTTGGCCAACTTTGGCTCGCCTGCGCTTTGACAATGTCTCAGAATTCTTCCAAAGTGATGCTACACACTGCCGTCAGAATTGGACTGAATATGAACGTCATCTGCCAGCTCTGACTAGGCTTTTAGTATGACAACTCGTATTTCCCACTCTCTGCTTCTCATGGCTTCAAAAGAGCAGAACATTATCTAGAAATGTTTTAAAAATGAATACAGCAAGGCATCTTCTGAGTAAAAAGTATATCAAGTGTGTATGGAGGGGTAGCCTGGACAGATATTACATACAAACTGTTCATTTCAATTTACTGGCTAGTATTATGCAGCTAATCTAGTAACTGAATGGTAAGATTCATAACATTCTATTGTAAATTGTCTGAAAATCAAAATGAGGGAGTCCTTCACTCAAAAGGTAACAAAAATCGATTAATCCATGTTTCTTAACTTATTCAGTGTCACTCTTAAAAAAGGAAATAATAAAACTAGTTAATCTATTTTGTTTTTTTCTCTAAACTATCTTATATCCAACTAGTTGAGAAACTCTGAAGCATAATTGCCATAATCCTTCATTTTTGCAGTTAGCTTTCTGTCTCTACACACACACTCTCTCTCTCACGCTCACTCCCTCCCTTCATCACTATCTGTCTTTCTCAGATTCCCTCATAGGATTCTGACTTGAGAAAGAAAACATTATAACAAATTCTGAATACTGTGTTTTTGAAAGGTTTGAGCTATTTCTTCCCTAAAATCTGCCATTTAGTGAACTGCTTTTTCAAGTTGCCAACCTAACTTTAACCTCACAGAGCTATCCATGAGGAAAGAAAACAAAAGCAAAAACACAATTTGCTGCAAGGAGGTGTTAGGTAAAGCAAAAACAATGCTGAAAATCAAATTTCCTAACCGCCAGCACTGAAACATGTACTACACATGCTTTCTCACAATCAAGCTTCTGCTTTAAAAAAAAGGGAGGGCACAACAGGATATATATTGCAAAGGAAGGAAGATTTAAAATAGAAATAAAACTTTCTTTTTCAGAAAGAACAGTGTAAACACAAACGGCAAAATTCAGAGCTAACAGGAATGGGGCTGCAAGGATGAGCCTTTGCCAAGTGGGTTTCATACAATTTACGGACTCACGCCAACATCTTTCTTTTCCTTATTTTTAATTAAGGAGGAGGTGCTGAATTCTGAGGAAGCTATCTGGATGCTGCTGGCTGAAATGCAGATCTGATCTTCTCATGCTGGTTGGCGAACATTGATTTTCTGCCCCAGTGGAAGAGATTTTACTCTGATGCATGCCATTTAAATTCATTTTACACAGCTGCTTAATGTGGCTTGGCAAGGCCCAGCCAAACTAGCTTTGTGGGTCTAAATAGGACTCCTGAGTTGGTAAAGGACAGAGCCTATGGATTAGCAGCTGATGATAAATGCTTTTCTCCCCTCTTCCTACCAACTCAGGAAGTGACCTTGAACATAGCACAAGAAAGGAAAAAAGACGAAAGGCAATTTCTCCAAAATAAGTATGTTTACCTCATTCCATACTTATTTCAATTTTAGGGTTATGTTTACAGAACTCTTTATCTGCTGGGACAATTAGGACAATGTTTACAGGATCTAGAACTTTCAATGGCAAAATTATCATTTGCACTTGTTGCCTAATACATTAAAAAGCTGTGTCATACATTCATAACGAGTAGTGAAAACACAATTATGTAAGTTCAGTCTTTAAACAAAGTTAGTTGATTGTTCCCTGTTTTTTATTTTACAAAAATGTTGTGTCTTTCTACTGAAAGCAGCTCCTGAACACAATTCAATCTACAGGAGATAATTTCATCATTACTATATGTTAAATAAGATCACTAACAATATTTTTGCTTAAACACGCAATAATAATATACTTTAAGATTATTCACTAACCTAAAGACAGTGACAGCCCTTTATTACAGTTTTGTAGCAGGAAAGAAGAGAGACACTTTTTGTTGCTGTATGTAATTCCTGTGTTGAAACTGATAATAATATGGCAACACTGTGTTTGGGGAAAAAAATCCTGTGTTGGATTATTTGGTTGTGTTTTCCCAGTGACTTCGATATTCTAATCCTCCTTTGGGAGAAGGAAAGAATAGAAATCTTTGATACAGATGTTTGCTCAGTGATGTCACTAGACCCTCCCAAGTCCTATTAATAACCTCAGCCCTGCCTCCTGCGTGGGGCTCTCGTCAATGAGCCTGCTGCTCTCTGAATTCAGGGCGGGTGTGGAAGCAGGTCGCTGTTGTGGCAGGAATGACAGTAACATGGTCATGATAACAGTGCTGCACAACACAAGTCCTAGACAACACGACAACAACGGTGCGGGACATGACGCCGGAGCAGGTGACTTCATTACTTCTACATGGATCAAAGTTTTTGTTTCCCTCTCAGGCACGAAGGAAAGAAGCCATGCCGAAGCCATGCAGAGACAGAATTGGGGGGTGGTGGCGGCGGGGGTGGGGGTGGGGGTGGGGGTGCGACATGCAGGTCTCTACCAAACTACCACAGTACTGCCGGGGAGGATGAGAAAACGAAACAGAACAAAACAAACAAAAACCCCAAACAAACAAAAATAAACAAAAGACAACCCCCTCTGAGATGGATCTTCTCTTAGGTCTTTCACGCTCCTGCTTTGGGTGTTCCTTTTGCAGCCAGATGGCATGTTCATTAACGGTTTAAACAAATGCCCAGGTCCCGCAGCAAGTCAGGGTGTGTGGCTACCTACCCGTACTGGTCAGGCTGGTGCATCATGGGAGCCTGAGAGTTGCCATAGTTGGGGTGCTGGGAAGAAAACATGGGGCGTCCGCCAGCCCCAGACTGGCTGGGATAAGCAGGCGACCTAATGTATGGTGGCCTAAAGTAGAACAGAAGAACAGCTTCTTTGGATTTGTTCTGTAGACAAGTATGAATCCCCCTGTCCATTACGTTATCTCCACACCAAGGTGTGGTGGCTTATAGAGGGTGGCCTGATACTCCGTATTAGAGCTCTGATGGGCAGAACGTGAAGGCAAGACTTTGGAATGGTCTATTGATTGGAAAAAGAAAACTGAAAACGCTTGGATGTATACTTATATATTATATACTTATAAAATTATATATAAACTGATTCAGAAACGGAACACAGCAAAGCTTTTTCATCAAACAACTATGTCTTAATCTCCACAGTTATAGTCTTCCCAGCTCACTACTCAAGGTTTCATGTCAAATGCAATCAAATATTTTCTCCTTAAAAAGGAAATAACTTGTGTATTTTTTGAGTTGTGACAATGGACAATGCATTTAAACCTAAATTAGAACTTCAACTGGACGGGCCCAACCAGTCCTCACAGACAGCTATATTAAAACATTCTCTCTGCAGCCATAGGTTCAGTTCAGAGGTATAGTGCCAGGGTTCAGAAGATTCTAAGTCACTGTAACATGGATAAGAGTGAGAAAGGTAGGGGGAGGGGGTAAGAGAGAGAATCTGACTTTCATTTTGATTCCTCAAAGGAAATTTATTATTTTGTAGAGCAAATAGTGAGACTGGAAGGGTCCCTAACATTCTCAAATAGCAGCTTCAGAGGAAAAGTAACAAAAGGATACATTTACACACACACACACACACACACACACAAGCTCTTATTCCACCTTGACAAAATCAGAATCTTCTATTTCTCCTCCTGAAGATACCGTATTGTTCAGCCGCTCAGTCATGTCTGACTCTGCGACCCCATGGATTTCATATCTTTCAGTGTCCTTTGTTTTAAACATCTTAACATATGTTAAACAAAATTAAAACATTTTTTTCATTTGAGTCTTTTAAAACATAGTCACTTTGCCTCATGAACTTTTAATTCACTTATTTTAAAGCAGGTCGAGTATTTACTTCAAGCCTTTTTTCAGGATTAAAAACAAGTAAATAATTGAGGCTAAAGCCTTGTTCTATCAACTTAAACGTTCAGAAATACAATCGTTGTTTTGCTAACTGCCTTTTGGTTTGGACAGAGAGAGACATATGCCCAGAAAAATAAGAGTACAACATAAGAACATGAAGCAATAAATCTCACATGTATACATTTAGACAAACACACACAACACACATATGTGCACATACAAAGTTTCTGTTTCATAAGGATTTCTACAGTGAGGTTAAAAACAAACAAAGGAGGCGTTCTTTTTGAATGTTTAGATTTGGGCCAGTTTCTAGGCTTTACAGTCTCCTGCCTAGGCCTTGCTGTGTTTAATGGAGCCACAGAGGCACCCTGCACCACTGGCTTTGGGTGGCTAGGTGCAGTGACTCTTCTCAGCCATTTCAAATAACCTCCTATAACTGACTGATTCCTTCCTCCATGTCTTGTAGAACACAGTCTATCATTTACTTCTCTGGCCTCTCTGATAGAGAACATGTAACTTGAAAGGGGAGGCCAAGCACAGTGGCCCTCTGCTGCTCTCCACCCCCACTGACGGGGTGACTGATTCTGGCTCCGCGCGTGCGCACATGTCCGCGCAGACCGCCCGCCCGACAGCATACCTGCTTTGCGCCGAGTTCGCAGCAGCCTGCATCACTGCGGCAGCTGCCTCCTGTGCCTTACGGTTCACGGTTGGCATTGGTGGCCCCATTCCTGGCCCCCCTTGCTGAGACATGCCAGGAGAACTGGGGGTCATGCTGCTCATGTTTCCAGGAAATGGTCTGTTCTGCATGCCTGTGGATGGCACTCGTCCCAGGGGCATGGCGCCACATGGCTGGCTTGGCCCTTGTCCATGCATCTGGCTGTTGGCATTGACGCCCATGCTGGGCCCTGGGCCGCTGTAGCTTGCACTGGGTACCCCACTGTATGTTGGGGGTCTGGAGTAGTTACCTAAACAAAAATCAAACACAAATTAGAGCCTTGTTCTTAATATCTGAACTTGTGAAAACATTCACTGGAAGTACTTTTGGTCCAACAATGTGATCAACACAGAATATTAGTCATTATCCTCATTAACCCTTTCCCATTGGTGCTGACAAGGTTGGCTGTCTCAAAACACATGATCTCTGTACATTCCAAAGGCAAAGAGCCACACAGGACACTGAAACATGGAGAGAAACCCAGGCTGACCTCTGAAACCATCTCTGCATGGATACAGATGGAGTGCTGAGTGGTGCTTCAGCTCATTCAACACCTCAGTTCTTACCAAAATTCAAGCAAAATAATTATTTTAGCCCCCAGTCCCTAGATGTACTCCAATCTGAGATTGCACCAGTACATCACTGCTGCTGCTGCTGCTGCTAAGTCGCTTCAGTCATGTCTGACTCTGTGCGACCCCATAGACGGCAGCCTACCAGGCTCCCCCATCCCTGGGATTCTCCAGGCAAGAACACTGGAGTGGGCTGCCATTTCCTTCTCCAATGCATGAAAGTGAAAAGTGAAAGTGAAGTCGCTCAGTTGTGTCCGACTCTTCGAAACCCCATGGGCTGCAGCCCACCAGGCTCCTCCACCCATGGGATTTTCCAGGCAAGAGTACTGGAGTGGGGCGCCATCACCTTCTCCACTGCGTGACAATAAAGTGTTCCGAAGGTGCAAGGAAACATGCACATGTGGTCAAAATTACCCTTCAAGACCCCACAGGAGGAGCCATGCGGAGACCTGCCAGGAGTCCAACCCAGTCGGCTTTTCTCTGGTGTCTAGAGACATTTTGTTTTTTTTTTTTGCTTCAGCACCAGATAAAGTGGCTGGGTTGTACCCAGCACCATGTCTTTTAAGTAAGTTTTAAGCACAAGCATGGCACTCAGCAAAGCAGGATGGTGGCACTACAGGAAGCAGGCAGGGTCTGAGACTGAGATAAGCGTCTGTAATCTCACCCCCGCATCCCTGCTCACATGGGGCACACGCTCCTGGAGTAGATGGCCTGGACTAGTTCAATAGTTTTGTTTTCTCTCTCCTTCCACATCTTTTATTTTGGTTGAGGGTACATAAATTACAGTCAAGTAAATTGAAGGCATGTATAATGCCACTTTGATAATAATAACTGCTGAACCACATGCACTATGTGTGAGATATCAGGTTAAGTGTTTTGCATCTATGATTTCATTCATTCTTCCAATAATTATATGAAATATAGACACGACCATGATTGCATTGACAAAAGAAGAAAATCAAGAGCTAGTAGGTTAGGATTCAAGCTCAAGCCAAATGATTATGGAACCAATATAATTAACCAATAAAATATGCTGCCTCCTAATAAGTGACTGTGGAAATGAAATATATGTAAAAGGAGAATTGTTTGGAGAGTATGGATTAGTGTTTCTCCATCTGTCCTTATCACTTCCTGGAAGAATCTCATCTACATAACGTAACTGTTTTGGGCACAAGGGATGTAAGGTTAAATACAATGCAATTCCTATACTCAGGAAGTTCACAGCGTAAGAGTGTGAGAGTGTTGTGTGTGTATGTGTGTGTGTACAAGGTGAAGTAGCAGGGGAAAAGAAAAAATACAAAAGCAAAAACAGAAAAGATAATGCACTGTAGAAAGTGTAAGAGAAAGAAGAGTAAGTCCTTGTAGGGGAGGGATACAGGGGGTCATCTGTGGAGCGGGGCAGCGCTGAGTGAAGGTCTTTGAAAAACCATGTTGGGTCTTGACCCAGGAATCCTTGTGGGGCAGGCTCTGGGATCTGGGAGAACTGGGGCTGAGTGAAAACTCTGTGAATATACCAACCATGTGACTTAGGTAAGTTGTTTTAATTTTTCTTGGTTTCATTCTCTTTCCTTTAAAAAAGAGGATCCTCTTTATTTTGGTCTACTTGGGAGTTGCTGTTAGGATTAAATGATGTAATATGTGTGCTGCTGCTAAGTCACTTCAGTCATGTCCAACTCTGTGCTACCTCACAGACAGCAGCCCACTAGGCTCCCCCATCCCTGAGATTCTCCAGCCAAGAACACTGGAGTGGGTTGCCATTAAAGTGTCTCAAATACGGGTGCAGAAATGGTCGGGGGTTACTGGTGGGATGAGGGTAACGCAGAAGAGGACAGAGAGCTCCTGTGGGTGAGGCAGTGAACAACAGCACTGACAGCGAGAGCAAACTTGAGAGCAAGGCACTGCTGAGCTGGCGCAGCTGTGAGAAAGGCACAGAGGGAAGAGGGCCCCGCTCAGCAGGCTTCCCAGGCTGGAGCGTATTCTGAAGGTGAGGAGGGGCTTCTTCAGGTTTTTCCAGCAGAAACTGGGATAGATCAGCCACAACAATAAAAGCCAGCAATTCATGTTTCCTGTGTGCTAACCTCAGCTCCAAGTTCTTTGCATTACCTCCTTTCATCCTTATGTCAAGCTTAAGAGAGCCCGGTCACTGGCGTCCTCACTTTAGGGAGGAGGAGCCTGAGGTGGTATGCAGAGTGACCTGACCCAAGGTCGTATTGCTAACAGGCCTCAGAGCCGTGGTCTGTACACCGTATTCCATTAGCTGCACCCCTGACTGGCCTCTCAAATACTTAACAGAAAACTGCACCGACATAACAGCACCACCGCCAATTGTGAAAGCAGGTTTTCTTAAGGGCCCCTACAAATCTATAAGCAGCCGAGTTTTCAACAGTGACTGATGTCACCTCTTTGTTAGGTGCTGCCCGTGAACTCTCTCACATGACTGTCCATGAAGTGTACTACTCACTGAAGAGTGAGTATTTTAGGCTTTGCGGGCTAGATGATCTCTGTCAAAACTAAACCGCCATTGCTGCCTTGATGTGGTCAGAGGTGACACACACAAATCGGAGCATCTGTGTTCCAATAAAACTTTATTTACAAACACAGTGGCCGGCCAGAGTGGCCACAAGCTGCTGAGCCCTGTGACAGACCAGTGCTGGGACAAGATCCTTAAGAAAGTGCTCCATCAGCACAGAAAGTGATCTGTTAAAGGTGGCAGCTACCTTCCCCTGGGTATTCCTGGAAGTCCAAGGGCTGGAGAGGAACAAGAGAGCAAGGCACTGACCATCTGAGGAGCTGGAATGGACAGGAAAATCAAAGGGAAGAGAAGGGACAGCAGAAGTTCGATGCAAATCACCTCAGGCGCCCCTGAGTTGCATGCGAGTCAGTGTTTTACGCTAGCACCTCAACTATAAACCATGTTTTCAAGAAGATACCTTGCCACTGCAGAAATAATCAACCTGATATTGTTTTTAAGTAAACACTGGTGATTCAGATGGTAAAGAATGTCTGGAGACCTGGGTTAGGAAAATCCCCTGGAGAACAGAATGGCAACCCACTCCAGTATTCTTGCCTGGAGAATTCCATGGACAGAGGAGCCTGGTGGGTCCATGGGGCCGCTAAGAGTCGGACATGACTGAGCCACTTACACAACACAGAAGGTAAACATTCACTGTTTATCAATTTTGAAGTTCTTTATAAAAAGTTCTGAGGCTGCTCTGAAGCTGCTGTCCCACAGGACCACATGGACGATCCCCGTCTACTTTCCCATCACACCATCTCAGAGAAGAGGGCACCTTATGGTCACACTTGAGCGGGGGGGTCACAGAGCAGTGAACAAGATGCTGTGTTCCCCTCTTCCTGTGCTTTCCCAGAGCACAGTCCTCAGAACTCTGCTCTGTGGCAGGAGGAAGGCTCTCCCCTCCCTACCCCATCCGCCTCTTAGCCCTTCCCTCCAGACTGTCTGATAACATCAGTGAGATACAGTGCTCTTCCTTGGCTCTTGCTTTTATTAAAAATAAACTCATTTGTAGCTTGAATGCAAATGAAATTAATCCACGTATTCTTCCTGTTCCTCTGTAGCTAGTTTCCACTCTCCTTCCCTCAACACTTGGTAAGTGACTCATTTGGTAAGAAACTTTGTTCAGTGAAAACATATGTACCCTTTGCTTTTGAAGTAAATGAAATGACACTTTAATCTTGTTTTAGAAAACAAGCATTTACATGGTTATTGCAGACTAAGCCCATGATGCACTTGATATAAGAGGAAGGTACTTGGTTTTGCTAAATCCTGCTTATAGCTGAAGTAGAATGCTGCTCATACTTGAAACAGAGAAATATTGTCCCTCTGGGTTCCCGCACCTTGGGTTTAAATGCCAATCAGGGGCTGTATTTTAGTAACTACAAAGGAAAACAACTGAGATGTTCAGTACCCCCGTCCCCATCTTCTATCTTTCTCATTCATTTTATGTGATAAGAAGAGAAGAGGTCTGTTTCAGTAGCATTGCTCAGTTCCACAGCTGGTCTTCATTGCACAGCAGGAAGTGTTCTGCAATCCGGGAGAATGTGCATCAGAGCACAACCACCACGCACACCCACACGCATGCGTGCACTCATGCTTAGAAAGACCCATTGAAAACTGGGCTCCCAGTCTTATTTTCCCTCAATCAGTTGGGCTGATTTCACAAACTGGCACTCAAAAGCACATGTCAAGGGAATATGTTCTAATTATAGAGGCCTCTATTTGGTGGAAGAAATACAAAGTTCCCTTTTCTTCTCCTTGAAACTTTAAAAGACTTTCCTCATTAAACTCACATGCCTGGATAAAAATGGTTTCTAAAGGCTTTAAACGGCTTAAGAGGCAGCAACAGATAAAGCACAGGCTGTAGAAACTGGATTTGAATACTGGTTCTGACACTTTCTAGGGGAACGACCTTGGACAACTTATTTAACCTCTTGGAACATGAGTTTTGACAGATAAAGTAACAATATTAACGGGCAATAGGCAGAAAGTGACTAGTACAGTGCCAAGCATAGAATTACCTAATAAATTATAACTATCACCATGATCATCAACAATAATATTATCAATAATCACTAATACAATCTTTTTTCTATAATCTTTTAAAAATGTGTAGGAGTAAAAAATGATTCACACCCCCCTCTCACTTTGCCTACTCAATAATGTATCTTTCTCCCCAAAATAAATAAAAACCAAATATGTAAGCCAAGCAAAATATGAGAGGAAAAGCCAGGAATGAGAAGTGCAATCTTATTTCCATGTTTCTCTAATAGATTAGTAATTTGTTGGCACTGGCTCTGACAGAAAACAGATGGATCCAGCATTAAGCACAATGAAGGCAGCAGATGCTAGGCCAGCCCACCTCAGCTGGATGGGCCTTGCAGCCAAGTCCGAGAGCCCACAGTTTTCAAGTGGGTTCATCTTGGCACACCAGCTTTGGAAAATTGGTCACCAAATGAATTCAGATTTTAACTCACCGGGAGCTATATTCAAGCACCAGATAACAGAAGCAGGAGCTACACTCTATTCACATCACCAGCATTATTTTAGGAGGATCAGCCGCAATTTTAAAATTTGCTAGTTACTATTAATATTCCAAGGTTACAGCTTCTATGGAATTATTAAATGTTTCCACTTATTTTTCCTCTTGGTTTCAACCATCCAACAATGACTTAGGAACAACTACTGCATGCAAGGTCCTATGTTATTTCCCTTTGCTGTGGAGGGTAAAATGTGCACAAATCACAGTAGAGACACTTGAAAAAAATGAATAATTAGCTATATATTATGATGAACACATTTGTGAAGTAGGTTTCAATCAGCACTTTTTATGGTCATCTACTACACACATCTACTGCTACATTTGTCATGTTTATTGAGGTAGAATTTCTATGCATTAGCACGCGTACATGCCCTATGACCACCAGCACAGCTAAGACATGGCGAGGGTACTTCTATCAGGACAAAGAGTTGCCATCTGGTGGTCAATCTTGTCCCCCGGCCTGGCAGCCGCTGGTCTGATTTCTGTTCCTACAGTGTTGTTTTCCCCAGGATGTCATGTAAAGTGACTCATACAGTACTGGGTCTAGCTCCTTTCACTCGGTATCATGCTTCTGAAATTCATCCATAATGCTGTGCATATCAGGAGTTTGCTCCCTTCTGCTGCCGAGCAGTATTCCATTTTCTGTGGACATGTGGGCTGTCCCTGTTTCTGGCAATTGTGACTGAAGCTGCTGACATTTGCACACAGGTCTCCCAGTGGATATGTTTCATCTCTCTTGGTAAACTCTAGGAATGACTGCTACGTTGTACATTAAGTGCATTTTTAACTTTGTAAGAAACTCTTCTAGTTCTAAGTCACTTCAGTCATGTCCGACTCTGTGTGACCCCACAGATGGCAGCCCACTAGGCTCCTCTGTCCCTGGGATTCTCCAGGCAAGAATACTGGAATGGGTTGCCATTTCCTTCTCCAATGCATGAAAGTGAAAAGTGAAAGTGAAGTTGTTCTGTCGTGCCCGACTCTTAGCGACCCCATGGACTGCAGCCTACCAGGCTCCTCTGTCCATGGGATTTTCCAGGCAAGAGGACTGGAGTGGGTTGCAATACATATGAGAGTTCCAAGTGCTCTACTGTACATCCTTGATATTGCAATTTTTTAAAAAATATCAGCCATTCCAGTAGCTGTGTTGTGGATATTTTTTGGCTTTAATTTTCATTTTCCTAATGACAAATGATTTTGAGAGCATTTTTCATCTAAATAAGATTCTTGCTGTGTAAAAAAGTTGTATTTCAAAAACCTTTTTCCAATGCCACTTTTCTAATCAGAATGATCACACAGTGCTATGCTTTCAGGCACAGATTTAGGACAGAAACTGACTGAGTAGTTAAGAAGACCACAGATTCAATATGAAAGCTCACTTACCCCAAGTTGCAGTAAACCCTACTATTTGTGAAAATTGAGACAATTTATCTTTTGAACTGATACATGAGGCACCACATTTTTCCTAGGTCAACATGCATTTTAAAAAGTATTCAAAATGCAAAAGCAATAAAATATTATAGAAAGCTTGTAAAAGAAATGGAAAGAGTCATTACCTTACAGTATGACTTTAATATTTCACTTTTGGTAGCTTTCTCCCATTATGTTATAAAAATTAACTCCTTTAAAATGTAATTATACAGTGATGCAAGCTCAATACAGAAAATATAGAAGCACAGAAAGAAATAGACAACAACAACCCTTAGTGCCAATCTCCCAAAGATAATTCTTAAGCATTGAGTAGTCAACCTAGTAAGTATCAAGCATCAAAGCAGCATCAAGAGGGAGCACTGGAATACTCTGGAATTCTCTCTGTCTGAATCTCTGGAATACTGTCTCCATCCATTCAGGAAATAGCTTTTAAGAGCCTCTTTTGTGCCCACTCTGTGCTGACTGTGGATGATGCAGCAGTGAGCAAAGGCAGAGAGCTTCCACTCCGGTAGCAGGAGACAGGCCAATAGATAAACCTAGACCATGCCATGCGGTGCCAAGTGCTCTGATGGAAAATGGAGCAGAGAGAGCCTGGACAGAGAGGAGAGGGCAGGCTCCCCCAAGAGGGTGACTGAGGAGAGCCTCGGTGGAGAGGGAGCCGTGTATGCATGTTGGCGCCTCTCCACCACCACCGTCAAGGCTGACATACACACAGGCCCGGGAACCTATGGGCAAGCCCGATGCTGGTTCTGACTTCAGAGCAAGGAGAGAAGAGAGGAGCACAGGCTCTCAAGGAGCAGGGGCATAAACGTTTGCCTGTGTGTGACCTTCACAAAGACAGTGGCCACCACAATGTTCAGTTTCCTCATCTGCACAAAGGGTATAATATAAAACTCTCTATCTCCTGTGGTTGCTGTGGGGAAAAAATATTCACAGTAACTATTGTTGGATGCTAACAATGATTAGTGGAGAAGGCAATGGCCCCCCACTCCAGTACTCTCGCCTGGAAAATCCCATGGACAGAGGAACCTGGAAGGCTGCAGTCCATGGGGTCGCTGAGGGTCAAATACGAGTGAGCGACTTCACTTTCACTTTTCACTTTCATGCATTGAAGGAAATGGCAACCCACTCCAGTGTTCTTGCCTGGAGAATCCCAGGGACGGGGGAGCCTGGCGGGTTGCCGTCTATGGGGTCGCACAGAGTTGGACACGACTGAAGTGACTTAGCAGCAGCAGCAACAATGATTAGAATCTGTCAAGGAACAGACAGAAGCTGCTCCAATGTTAATAAGATAACTATCCATCAGCAAAATTCTTTTTTACTGTATATTGTATCATAAGCCTCCTTTTACTTTCAATATGCACAGATATTCAAATCTATTTCAGAGTAAAGCATAAGAAAAAGTAACTACTGACCTAAAAAAAACATAAAATTATCTTAATTCAGTAGCCAAATTTGGCATAAAACAGTAAAAATCCTATGGTAAGGAAAGAAGGATTCTCAGAATCTCTTTTGTCACAGGTGCCTGAGCACCTGCGTCCTCCCCGGGCTCAGAGCTGCTGCGCCCCGTGCACACCCGCGGACGGTGGGAGAACGGCGGCCCCTGCAGGGAGGGCTCTGATCTGCTTCACCTGACGGCAGGCGCAGGAAGCCTTCAGAAAGGACTGGTGGTGCCAACGCTTACAGAATTGAACACTAGTCATTTCTTTTAAAACAAGCAATTTAAAAAACGGCAGAGCTGTGAGCCTCAGGAAAAGGCAGCTTGCTAAGACGTAAGTCTAGCAGCCTGTCCACATCCTGCGTTTCTATACCACCATCGACAATGGTCCTGATCCAGGCCGGCGGTCCAAATTCAAGGGATGACTGCGAGGGGAGGGGACACCGGCCCCCCAGGTGCTGTTGATTTTAATGAGAAAGTGAAATAATTATCTTCACACTAGTCAAAATTCATGTTGCTGTATGTTTTTTCTTTCTTACTGTGAAGTTGATTTGTACTTTAAATTTTCCTTACTTCTTTCCTAATTCCCAGGTTTTGAAAAAGTCAAAATGATTATCAGTCTGCTAAGAAAAATTCAAGCTTAAACCTTATAACTTGAAGGCTAAATCTGAGCATCAAAAGATGAGGCCACTAATCACCTCTGGCTATAATATGACCTGCTACAATTTGTTTTTTCCTACTATGAGCAAGATAAAGATTTAGAAATTTTTGAACAAAGCCTTACAGACTATGGAATTAATACTTATCCCTAGCACTGTCCATTTAACGAAAAAATCAAGTTAACATAACAGGATGAAGCAAACAGATCAAGAGCATTGCAACCTGTTTCAGGAGAGAAATGAGTGAAACTGATGCAGGACTGACCTGCACACCAGCCTCCGGAAAGCCAAAGAACAAGATCTCCAATTAGCAGCAATGTCCACAAGGTGGGGGGAAAAATGAATCCATGCGGCAGACACACCTCACTTCTGTAGAAGAGAGGCTGAATTCAGCTTAATTTAAGAGCAAGAGTGGGGACTAAAATCGTGGGTCGTGGTGACCCCAAAGCTGCCACGGCCTAGAAGGCTCTCTGGAGTAGCTGGTGGGCTGCCAACTGGTTGACATTTATACGTTGTTCCTCTTGAATTGAAACACTAGTAAGATTATTAATGTGCAATTCACTATCTTGGAGCTGCATTCATTTCAACTAGGTATCATTTAAAGTTTGCCATTGCTGACTTTTAATGAATGACGGAGAAGGAAGAATTCCACTGGCATCTGATTTATTTTAGAGGGAAGTACTCTAAACCCTTCTGAAAAGCCCCTCTGACAAAGTACTTTAGAAATAAAGGCTAGTCAGACTCATCTTCTTATAAGCTCCCTGCTTCCTAAGACGACTATACAAATTCAGGCATAAAACCAAGGCTGAGTCCGTGTGCAATGTCTACAGCTGTACATGGGGGCCCCAGACACTCACACAGGGAGTGACACCTGGGGGGAATCGCAGCTCAGAACTCCTATCAGTTGCCCAAGAAAATACTCCTAATTCCCTGCACAACTAAGGCTAGGCCCTCATTTTTTGCAATTAGTGACAAATATGCAAAAAATATCTGTGAAAAGTCTGTGACAGACACTGTTCTAGAGAACATACGAACAAGAAAGTGTCTGTCCTTAGGAAACAGAAAGGCTATGAAGATGAAATGGATTTCGGCTCCCTTTTCCACATACAAATTCATTTATTAATAATTAACATAGCAACTAAAGAATTCCTTTTTATTTATTAGAGCCAAGTCTCTCTGGCCCTCTCTACTCGCAAACACTTTGTAAGGGGAGTTATTTTATATGTGCCTGCTTAAAGGTAGAAAAGCACTATTTCATAAAATACACTGCAATTAAACATTTTTACACATTTAGACTGGCTTCATCCCATCTGTATATTTAATAATTTATAGTATTAATATACTTAAAAAAAATTTCCTCTTAATAGGAATCTTTTTCTTAATCTCTAGTATTTTTGGTGTATCTCAAGCCTATATTCCCCAAAGCTCCTTGAAGGCTCATAGTCTGTCTTCTGTCTCTCCAGAGGCTCACTGAAGGAACCAGCAGGAAGGAGTGTATCTAAGTCATGGGAAATGACACAGCAGGCACTCTGTAAGTGGCCTCTGAAGTCTTTCTCGGTTTGAACCCTGGCTCTGCACTGACCAGCTGTGGGACTGTGGGTAAATTACTTAACCTGCTCATTTGCAAAATGGGATGACATTACAGGTTTCCTGTTAATGAAGAAAAATGGGAAAGTAATACCTGAATTTGAATCCCAGCATGACCACTGTGTACCCTGGGCAAAGGTGTTTATGAGGTGCATGCCTCAGTTTCTTCGTCTATCAAGTGGAGTAATAGTGGTACCTATAACATGGCACGTTGTGAGGGTTAAATGAGTTAATATATGAAAAACACCACGTCCAGGACTCAGTAGTGTTTAATAAATGTTGGCTGCTGTTACTAATAATTTGGAAGAAGCTATTCCTGACAACAAAAAGGTTTAGCAAAAAGAGACCGTAAAGTATCTTCCCCTGAGATCTCTTAAAAACATTAATGCAGAAGAAAACCATCTAGCTAGAAACAGAGAAGATATGACAAACGACTCTGTGGATCTCTGCACAAGTGATTCTTTCCAGACATCAAAACCTGTAACAAAGATGGAAGCTGAATATTCTACTAATCATTTGAGTAGTTGATCAAGAGAAAGAAAAAAAAATACTTCATTTGGGTCTCTGTTTAAAAGGATCAATCAAGAGAGAAAGGTAAAGGTAAGAATATTTCTTGAATTGCATAATACAAGTTATAATTGTCATTTCCTGTCATTTGTTCGGTGAGGACAGGGGGAATACAAGGAGGAAAGCGAATAATTCTGATTTGAACCTAGAGCACCAGAATATGGATTTTTAGTCCATGCTTTGGGAGCCAGTCAAGAAGCCTGGGGTGGGGGTGCAGAATAAGCCGGAGATGCCACCTGGAAGGAGAACACTGCTGAGGGCACAAAATTGGAGCACGCCATGTGCGGAAACTGTCAGCCTTAGTTTAAACTGTCCAACCTAAACTCAGTATTCATACCTCAGAAAATTCTAAAACAACCACCTTCTTGACTATATCCAAACTGTTATGCAGTGGATCCAGTGGGCCACATTAATGTAAAAAGGTGCTGGAGTCGAAGCAAAATTTAGACTCAGAACATTAGAATTAGAAGCAACTTCCAAGGAAACACAATCTAATTTTCTCATTTTCTATAGGAAAAGTAAACCCCAGAGAGTAAGCAATTTTCCAAAGGCATACAAGGTTGGGTGAGAACTCTCACAGGAGCAGTGCTATTAAATCAAGAATCTTACTATTCAACGATTCCAGAAAACTGAGGGTTTTATTCAGAGGATAAACCCATTTTATGGAAATTACCTTCTGTGTTATTAGCTAACTCCTAAAGTATGAGCACTTTATTAGCCATTCACACAAGACTCATCAGATAGTCCAAGGCTCTGCCTTCCCACCTTCCCTTATTTGAGAGCAGCAGAGGGTGAGATTGCAAGAGTATTTCAGAGTAGAGTGGCTAGTTTTCAAGATTATATAATGAAATCCTTGGAGTGGCAGTGGGTAAGTCCCAGGCCCTAGACACCCCTAACTCGGAGAATAAGGCCCTGGCCTTGTCTCCAGTTACATTCTGAGTAAAAGTTCACATTTTCTGTGTGTGTCACAACTTATAAGCTGCTTTCCCAATTTTCACTAAAGTTCTCATCCTTTCCAGATAGTCAAAGTCCCCCCAGTTTTGAAGATACCCACTGAGTGGCACAGAGGGCAAGCAGGCACTCTCACAGCTGAGTGACATGTCCTGCCTTAGCTCAGCAACAAACTGCTACATGTCACAACTACCTTGGCTGATGGGGAATTGGCAGACCCTGGCTGTCAACCGGGACCTTAAATTCCTAGAGCTTTTACAGGAATTAATAACACAGAAATCTACTGATGACATGGCATGAAGGGAATCAAGTCAAACCCACGTTTATGTCACTCTCACTACATGCTCATGGACAGAGGCAGAAAGGGCCATGGGAAACATTTGTTTTGCATGTTCTAATACAGTTTCCCAACAACGCAAATAGCTGGAATACAAAATAACAGAGCAACATCAGGTGAGGTGATGATGCGCCAGTGATGGTACTGAAGGTGCTAAAATCCTCCAGAAAGAGTCTTCAGAAAACAAGAGAATTTTCAAACTGTGAGGTAAGGAAAGCATTCCTGAGAAATACTAGGTAAAAAGCTGAGATGGCACCTGGCTGCCTCCTCAAAGAGTCCTCTGGCCTTGCAGGTACTTCTATGGCTGGAGAGGCTCGAAGGGCATCAGCATAGCACATTTTCCAGATGGACACTCTCAGAAGTATTAAGGCTTGTCTGTGGCCATACCACCCTGAACGCGTCCGATCTCAGAAGCTAAGCAGGGTCAGGCTGGCTAGTGCTTGGATGGGAGAAACATTATGGCTTTAGTGAGTCAGGGGACCGGTTTGGCTGTGGAGGCACGGTGAACATTGTGCTAGTTTCCCAGAGGGCATTGCCTTCACTTGGAACATTCCTGGTATTTTCAGAAGTGAGGAAACTCTGGGAATTGTGCCAGATTAGCTCATTCTCTCTAAATTATCCATTAATGTCTAATTTAAATAAACAAAATATAAAGAAGGTGCTAAATTCAAATGCCTTATTGCTAGAAGTGACTTAGAAAAAAATATGTATCAGGTTAAAAACCTTGCTGAAAGGATTCTGCACATGTAAGACAAAACAGACATCACTGTCCAGGAAGGCAGAACGTAAATGGGGCATTTTGGGCATGGTTCCACTTGTTTTTTTACTCATGCCTTATCTTCCTTTTTGAAAGACATGTCCATTTCAGGCTTTGTCCTGTCTTCTAAGAGTAAAACTGGCAATGACTGTGAAAATTAGAACTATTATTTACCTGAGAGAGCACTTTGGGGACAGATTAGGAGGAAAAGTAATAGGATGCAATCCTGAGTAGTGAGCACATTGTTACAAAGGTAATTACAGAGAGGGAGGGGCAGAATCAGGACTCAACAGAATAACCTAAGTTTTGAATCAAACTTTTTCAGGTCAAGGCCTGTGCTGCTTTCTCAACAAGCATTTACAGCTACATCACAGAAACAAGGGTTCACTCCTTCATTATTAATAACACATGTATGAAGAGCACTTACCAGAGTGTCTGATGCATGAATGCTTAATGAATAGTTGCTATAATTATTCTTCCCATCACTATGGGAAACCAAAAGGCTGTGGCTTGCATTAACCTCACAGATCTGTCAGGTAACAATGGGATCTTGAGATATGTTTATAACATTGAGGTCTTGAAAGGACTCACATAGAAACAAAATTTCTACAACCTACTGAGCACATTCTGGAGAAACTTTTCTTTACCTTGTGGTCCATACTGGCTCATCTGTGGACCGTAAGTTCCACTTGAGTTACTCTGCTGAAAGCTACTGATTCCAGGGTGCATCTGGCCTCCAGGAGAAGGATGAGGCGACATGGATGGTCCTGTCTGCTGAGGTCCATATTGAGACATCTGAGGGTTTCTTTGCGTGCCTGCCATAAAACCTAAGTGAGAAATAAATGGAAATATATAAATGCAGGTGACGAAAGTGGACATGGAATTGTGTGCAAGGTGGATGGGAGAAGATCGGGGCTGTGGGATTCCCCTACGCAACACTGAAAGACATCTCAACCCAGTGTGGAAGATGCGAGAGGGCCCAGGGGGCTACCCGAGTCTCATTAGGGTTCCTAGGAACCCTATGGATTTAACACTTAAACTAGGGAAAGGAGAAGAGGGATAACAGGCAAGTAACCTTAACCTCTCCTAACATCCATTCTTGCCAGGCTGGACATGCTGTGTGCATCCCTCAGAGCCTTGGCTCAATTCTGGATCTTAGGACCACATGTTGCCATTCAAACACCCCAGCCCTCTCTCAAGCCCAGGACAGCACCCAGCTCTCCTCTACATAGAACTCTCTTTTTCCCTCTGACCTCCTGAAGCCACAACTGCTCACCTTGACTCCTGCAGTGCTGAGACTTACCACCTGACTCACACTGTTCCCTAGGGGGTACTGCACACAGGTGAGGGTCTGAAATGTACTCTGCCAGTCCAAATACACTCTGACTTCCTCCTGCAAAGTTCTGCCCATCATGTCCCCAGCACAACCCCCATAATCCTTCCTCCCACTCCATGTCCTAAGGTGTGATGGAGCCATCAGTACGTCTGTTGCCTCTACTTCTGAAATGCATCTCGAGTCACTTCTCTTTTCCATTTCCATGTCTATAAAAGCTCCTGTCTTTCCCCCTACACCTTGTCATGGTCTGGCTCACCCCTCTCAGCCTATCCCATGTTTTGTGCCTTTTGGTTCACTTTTACAAAGCTGCCAGGTTTTCAGGAATAAAAAAGGAAATTAGAGCATATCTTCTCTGCCTAACACCCCTGCCCCCAGGATCACTGGATCCAAAGTAAAATGCCAGCATTTGACTATAGTCTCTGGGACTTTGTGTGGTCTGAGGTTGCTTTTCTCACTCTAACCCCACTTCCTATAGTTTTCTCTCCTCCTCACTACGCTGAAATCCACAGCCTTCTCATGCTTCCCAGAAGATAATGTCAAGCTCTTTCCCATGACAGAGCCTCTCTCTCCGGTCCCCTCTCCCAAGAACCTTCTACTACTGCTGGTTCCTTCCCATCCTCCAGGTCCGCCCTCCCTGACGGTGCCTCTTTATCTCATGGCAATTTTCCTAACCTGTTATCAGCTTACTCTATTTCTGACTCACTTAACCTCTCTCTTCCCCACGAGAACATAAGCCCCAGGAAGGCAGGGATCATGTTATGTGACCACTGCTGTACCCTCAGGGCCCAGTTGGACGTTTGCACATAGTAGGTACAAAAACTATGTACTGAACGAACGAATTTTAAATTCCTCTTGGACCCAGAGTGCTGAGTACCACATGGTAGGTGCTGAGCAGATAGCTGGCCAATGGATAAAGAAAATCCATCTTTCAACTGAGAAAGACTATAGTCAAGGTATGTCCCCATCCATCAGTAGTTTGGCCAAACATTAGCAAGTATTATACATAGAATGAACTGTGAATACATGTTTAGACAAAGAATATCCCATGTCAAAATGTGTATCTAAGAAAAAGATAAATTATCAAACCAGCAAACTAACAAAGGGCAGTTTGCCAAACAACTCCCAGAACCTAGGGGTCAGAGCTGGTGAGAGTGCCCGCTTGTCAGCTGAAGGCTCTGCAACAGTGACAAGCGCAGAGTGGGGTGGGTTCCATCAGCTCTGGAGAAGAACCAAGAGCAGTAGCTTCCAGAGAGTCTCCTGAGGCAGCCAGAGGGAAAGATGGTGCCTGCATCCAAGATCAGCTTACATTTAGAGGGTTAAAGAGTAAGGTGTTTACAAAGGCCATGGTTTATATTTCAGTAAGAAAAAAAAATATCTTCTAACACTGCTTCTGTCTAAAGAGAGAGACATAAAATACAAGTAAGTAGAGCTGTTCCTTATTATCCTATTTCATTTATTTATAAAGATAAGGCTTGTTAAATTGGGCTCAATTGGCAGCTCCCAGATATAAATCATCATAGAAAATGTTTGCTTTTCCAAATCTGAAAACAAACAGAAATCAGAGTGCTAAAATTACTATAAATGATTGCATCTTCAGATGTAACATGAAATATTTATCTAAGCCTTACTACAAAATTCTCAAGAGTTTCATACAGAGTCCTATTTAATAAAAAAATGTGTCTGAATTCCATACAGATTGTATAAGTTTTTCTTCCTTTCTCTCTTTGGAGAATGACTGTTTTCTTCTTCATTATTTAAGGAAAATAATATGTGTCCTTTTTTTAGCATTAAATTTCACTTCAACCAAGAAGTGTCCATGCTGAAGGATTTAGAACATGTGTAATACAGCACATCCTTAAGTTATTGCTGCCTCTCAGACGCTTACTATAAGCTTAAGGTTTGTTCAAATGGCTTCTAAGAATTCTTATCTGGCAAGTTATTTCATCATTTCTGACCCTTAATTCAGTCCTTAAAAATATGATGCCATGATGCAGTTGAGTCATCTCACTCATCACTGGAATTTTGCAGAAAATAAGTTTGTGAAAAGGCTCCTAAAGAGGTGAAATGTTAAAGTTAATCCAAATGGAATATGTAACATCATCAAATTCCACAACTTGGAGACAAGGTTCTATGGCATATGGAATCCACCTCGTTTCATAGAAGTTAAAATGAAAATACAGAGAGAAAAAAATTCCATTCTTTTCTCTGTATGCTTTTACAATGGCACTACTTACAAGAGGTTTCTGAAATCTTACTTTTTGGTTAGACTCATCCCTTTCCATGTAATTCCCAAGACAATGAAAGGAGGTGACATAATTTCCTTGACTCTTTTCTGAGCTATAATCATTGAATGGCAGCTAACTGGGAACAGAAGGCCTAGATTATAGTTTTGCTTGTGTCAATAGCTCAGAATCTAGTAGGGTAGACATATTTATGTAAATATGCTGCAGTGTGTGAACTGATCAAAACTAGCAGTGTGACTTTAGGTGAATCATAATTTACCTGAGGCTCAGCTTCCTCATCTTAAAATGTGGATGAGGTTGCTGTAAGATAACTGAAATGGCACATGAAAATGTCCTGTAATCTGAAATGTGATACACAAAAGAGATGATGATGATAATTTTCTGGTTTATAAATTGCTATGAGTATATTTTAACTTCTGAACACTCCACATATTCAGGTGCAGTTTCCAACCAGCATGAAGAAGGTAGTTTTTATTTCTTCATTTTTTAAGTATGTGGGATCCACATTACTCCAATACTTGTGTAACTGTCTACAAATTCCAAAAGGTTAAAAAAATATACACTCTTGTCTCCTACCTCTTAGTCTCCCTGGCCAAAGGCAAGTGGTTTTTTAATGTATCCTTTCAGGGATGTTTTATAATTTGTGTTAGACTGTGCATTTCCTTTACCATGAGTAAAGTTGAACATTTTATTTTACAGCAGTTTCAACTCTTTTTCTAGAACTATTTATATCATTAGTCCATTTTCTGTTGGCCACTCTATGTCATGACTAGGAAGTATTTCATCTTGCATATTCAGCTGTTATTACCAAATAGCTGCGTGGTTCACCAAAACTTTTCCATCTGCAATCCTATGAAAATCTGGTCTGATTAACACTGGCAAAGGCCGTACACAGTCTTGGCAGGAAAACAATGTGATCTGACTTGCATTTTCAAAAGCTAATCCCACCATAATATGCAGCATGAAGAAAGGACTGAGGGAAAGTAAGGCTACAGGTTAGAAGACTAGTTAAAGTGAAGTGAAGTCGCTCAGTCGTGTCCAACTCTTTGCGACCCTGTGGACTGTAGCCCACCAGGCTCCTCCATCCATGGGATTCTCCAGGCAAGAATACTGGAGTGGGTTGCCATTTCCTTCTCCAGGGGATCTTCCCAACCCAGGGATCGAACCCAGGTCTCCCTCATTGCAGGCAGACGCTTTAACCTCTGAGCCACCAGGGAAGCCCAGAAGACTAGTTAGGAGGTAGGAAAAGTGATACATCATATATCGTCACGATTAAAGGCCAGCACCAATCCTGCTAAAAACGACTTCCACTATGGATTGTTGTTGTTTAGTTGTGATCCAACTCATTGTGACCCTATGGACTGTAGTCTGCCATACTCCTCAGCCCATGGGATCTCCCAGGCAAGAATACTAGAGTGGGTTGCCATTTCCTTCTCCAGGGGATTTTCCCAACCCAGGGATTGAACCTCATCTCCTGCATTGGCAGACGGGTGGATTCTTTACGGCTGAACCACCAGGGAAGCCTCCATTATGTATATAACCATATTTTTAAAAGGTTATTGAATACAGTCATAATCTAAATGAACTAATAAAAAATTAGAAGGCAGAAGTTAATAAAAAAAAGAAGTATTTCTACTTTTCATCCTGCATATAGAGATCTGCATGTCCATTACTTGTTTCCTCATCTATAAAATAGATTGTTATCTCTCTCATAAGGTTGCTGTGGGGATTAAATGAGATGATACATGCAAAAAACTTACAACAGTGCCTGGCACACATACACAGTGAGCTTTCAATAATCACTACCTGTTACTACTGTTATATGCTCAAAAAAGAAAAGCAAGAGAGGCAGCATGGTATGACAGCAAGGACTAGGACATCAGTCGTGGGCCTTCCACGTTTGCTGTGCAGAATACAGCAATTAACCTAGCCTTTCTGCCTCTGTTTCCTCACCTGTTAAATGCAGAGAGGGAAGACATACAATATTTGTAGAGACACTTCTAGTTCTCCATGATTATGGCTTAAACTTTTTAAAAATATCTAATTCAGGTTTGTAATTTGCATGCACATTTATTTGAGGGACAGTCTTCATTTTGTTTTATTTTAACCTTTATTTTGAATGAAATAAATGTTAAAATGTTTCCAAAAAATAAATTTCAACCAAGAATTTTCTATTTATGGTGACATGTTTGATTGTATTTTGCTTCCTTTAGAAAGTTATTATAAAATGGCAGGTTGTAGCACAATTTATGAATAGAAAAACTGACGGTTAAAAGAATGAAGACTTTTTTTAAAAAATAAACAAGTTGTGTAATTTTTCTAGTTATTAACCATCTGAGTTTAGAAAACCAAACTAACTAGGTGTATTATGGAACTGGTAAATAATCTAACATGGAAAAATCAAACTTTGGAAAAAAGTACTAATTTAGATAATTATTATTCATATTATATAAAAGAACTTATTTGGAAATCTTAGAAACTTTACATGAAAATATGGGTTACACATTTCATCCATAAAGTATATGCATAGAAGGTTTATATAAGTGGATTTACTATTTTTGAATCCTTCATTATATGTATATGTGACCACAAACACGTGTACAATCAAACTTGACAAAGTGGAAGCTCCATTCTGAGAGGAAAGGTACTGCAGTAATAGGAAACACACGCATGCAAGCATGCCATCTATTCAGAATCAGATGTGGGTTACAGAGGCTGCCTCCACTATCCACTGTGTAGACCACAGGTTCTCTTGTATAAAACAGTGAATGCATTTCCTATCCTGGCTTACAAGACCATTCTGAGAATCAAATAAGAAAAACATGTGGCTGTACTTTTCTAAACTGAAAAACACCATGAGAATGCCATACAAAGGTATTACTGTTGCCTTTTTAGTGATGCTACAAGCCATTCACTGCGTGCGTTCTGATCTAAGGTATCACATTGGTAACTCAACCCACAATAATGACATAGAAATCTTCTACTAGCATGCCCCAATTTTACTCTGGGCATTCATGGAAATGCAGTTAAGAAAAAACATCTTTTTTTTTTTTTAAAGTAAAAGATGTGATCCTTGTCTTTGAAGAATTACAATTTAGTTGAGTAGACAATAAAACTTATCAACAGGGAAAAATGATAAAATCACAAAATAACTGAGACAGATTCTGGGTAGCATGCTAGGTGCTGGGATGTAAACAGTGAGCACTCAGGCTCTGCCCCGTGGACTTCACATTCTAATGGCAGAGACAGCCACCAACAAACAACTAAGAGTAAGTATGAGCAAAAGGAAACAGAAGTACAGGTACTCTGAAGGTATAGGAAGGGAAGTGAAGTCGCTCAGTCATGTCTGACTCTTTGTGACCCCATGGACTGTAGCCTACCAGGCTCCTCCATCCATGGAATTTTCCAGGCAAGAGTACTGGAGTGGGTTGCCATTTCCTTCTCCAGGGGATCTTCCTGACTCAGGGATCAAACCTGGGTCTCGTGCATTGGGGAAGCCAATTTGGACTGGGGACAAGGGAGGTCTCCCAGAAGAAGTCCTGTTTAAGTTGAGCCCTTAGCTGAAGGTAGGATGGAGGTAAATCTAACTAGATCTGAATAAGACTAAGAATAGGTCTGACTAGCAAAGTGGATGCTGCAATGTTCATTCCTGGAAGCCAAAGTCTGCATTTAGCTGAAACCCAGTGGTCACTGGGCACCCTTCTATTTGCTCTGGTCTTGACTATGGGCTGCCCTGGTGGCTTAGATGGTAAAGCATCTGCCTGCAATGTGGGAGACCTGGGTTCTATCCCTGGGTTGGGAAGATCCCCTGGAGAAGGAAATGGCAACCCACTCCAGTACTCTTGCCTGGAAAATTCCATGGACGGAGGAGCCTGGTAGGCTACAATCCATGGGGTCACAAAGAGTCAGACATGACTGAGCGACTTCACTTTCACTTTGTCTATAGTTAGGTTTACATTTCCAATCCCTTTCTTGAAGCCTTCTGCTAGCCCTGCTGCTAAATGTAAAGAGACCACAGGAAAAGGCAGAGCCACCCTTAAGACAGCCTGCTCTCACCTATGTACCCCAATATCCATGTCCTATCTTTACAGATTTTCCTCCTTTCAGAAGGAAATCTCTTCCTAGCATCCAAGGCAGGACCTCCACTTTATGCCATGGATTTCATCCTTTCTCATCTCTCCAGGGATATTCAAGTGTTTGTTCAAAAACTAGCCACTGACTCCATTGCTTAACAGAATGAAGCTGAACAGTCCAGCAGTCGTCTTTTCAAATGTGACCTGACTGTTTCTCCAGACCCATCATGTCTACATGGTCATCATGGAGGACCCACTCTGATTCGATCACTCACGCTTTTACCTAACTTGCTTTCTTCATACATTCATCCACTTAACAAATATTTACGGACCATCTCTCATGTTCCTGGCAATGGACTATTCACTAGTCTAATAACAGTTGACTTTTAATGAGCAGTTATTATGTGCTAATGGCTTTGTTCATTATTCTTTTAAACTTCAAAACAGCTATGAAGACAGTGAAGCTCACAGAGATTAATTCACTGAAACCACTTTCAAGTATTTTTTTTTTTACCACAATCCATAGTAAAGAAATATATCTTCTGCCAAGATTCAATGTGTATATATGAGTACACATATATGTCTATACATTAACATTCAGTATTCACACATACACTGTATGCTTCATAAAAAAGTTTCTACCCTGATTATGTGCAATGATCTCTGATATTTTATATACATATTTTCAACTAAAAAACCCATGCTTGAGAGGCACAGATTGAAAACAGACTGCTAGATTGTGTCCTCTGTTGAATACTGAGTGCCTAGAGGGTCATTTACCACCATGAGACTGACATGCTGTCCTTCCTGGCTCCTCCTCCTGCTGCTCCCATGGCATTCCCTGGCCTTCCAGAAAAAAAGATACTTTTCTATGCTGTATGTTAGCTGACAGAGAGCAGCTGTCACAGTTTTATCATTATTTGTGGGGGTGACTGTCTTCCCTCAGACTGTGAGCACTGAGGCTTTAAACAAACACATTCTCTTTGCATCTGTCTCCTCTGGACCAAGCCAGGTGACTGGCACAGAACTGGAACGAAATAGTACAGGTTTTTTAATGAATAAGAACACATCTTCATTCAGAATCCATTTACTTTTACTTTGGGAAAACAGTTTAATAAATGTGATGGTTTGGTTCCTCGTTCAGAGTATGTTCAAGTAATCATTTGTGGCAAAAAGAGGACAGCTATTCAAGGCAAGAACAATTGACGGCTGATAGCCTAATGGGCCAGAAAGCACCATTATTTCTATCACCTAAATATCTGCCAAATACATCCGCTCTGTCCATCTCCACTGTCACTGCAGATTCAAGTTCTGGCCTCACCACTTATGGTTAGGACACTTCAGCAAGTTAATAGTCAAGCCTTAATTTCCTTCTCTGAAAAAGGTGGATGACTACTGAGTCTACCTCGTAAGAGTAAATGTGAGCATGCTTTGTAAATCATACAGCTTAGTGCCTGAACACAGCAGAGGCTCAGTAAGTGACAGGTATTATTATTCATATTATTTTTAAATACAACCCACCATTTATTACCCATCTGAGTGACCCCAAATTTTCAAACTAGCTTCCCTTGCCAGGCTCCCTTTCAAACCATGCACCATGGCAACAGTGGAAAGTGCTTCAAATTCCTGGACCGTGGTTAATTCTCCCAGTGGCCACACCCAGTGGTCTCCTGGCAAATGGTTCGATGCCCTTGCCCAAGTGCACGCAGCTCTGCGTCACTGTGCTGGGCTGGCTGGCTCCATCCTCCAGCAGAGCCAGTTATAGCTGATGGGCAGCCTTCCTCACTCAGCTCACTATCCAGAAGCCAGTGCCCTTTTCCTGATAGCTAGTTCCAGAAATAATTGGCTGGCCACATTACTTGGCTCAGAAAACAGAAGCCCGTCAGTTTCAGGCCACTCAATCAATAGCTACAGTAGTGATTAGTTCTGAGCGGTGTTAAGACTCAGGATACATCCTTCCTAATCTTGCAGGGTCCCTGGAGTTTGCCTATTAAGACAGTGAGCTGGGGGAGTGGAAAGAGAAGAGGGGGAGGAAGAAAAAGAGAAGAAAGCTAGATGGTGAGATAGATGTCAAGAGTCCTGTCAAGTGCCTGAACAAACCCTCAATGTAGAGAGGAAGGATCTTGATTTTTGTCTATTACTGAGTTACAAGCACCTATGTGAATCACTAGCTTGATAAACACTTATGCAATGGATAGATCAATCTATTAGGTTTTTTTGAAAGGAGATTCTATTTCCAGTTCTAAAGAGAACCTCCTAGACCTTGCCCCAGATAAGGGCATATCAGTCTTCAGCTGAGGGCTTGTTGAGGAACCTTGAACTTGTGTGATAAAGGCCCAATTTTGGCCAGACTTGTTCCCACCACCTAGTAAGGGGCTAACCACTTGTTCTAAAGTTCATTCCAAAGGCACATGGGCTCATTTAGATATTTCATTATAATCTGACAATTCTTTGAACACCATTTCCCATTTACCCAATAGCTGAAAGCAGCACTGGTGGTGGGGCTGCAGGACCCAATCTGAAGTCATTCAGTCTGCAGGTTAAGAATGATCTCACCAGGGTCATGCTCCTATGGATATTCGGATCAGTGGAAAATTCCTAGACAATCTATTCTATTACATGGCAGTAGAAGTCATGTTAAGTCTAGGAAAATGTTATTAATTCTTCAATCTTTATACAGAGGCTAGTATTAAAGACTAAGCTAAAGAGGCTTCTGTTTTCCTTAATGTGTTTTTAAGAAAACATATTACTATCTTGGAATCTTAGAAAACAGGCCTAACAGAGAATTAGCATTTCTAAAATGTCTATCCACATCATTATTAGATAAGTGAGTTTTCAAGACCTTTCAAATATTTTCTTCAACATGCTATTATTTGTGGTTTATTAAGTGGATATTTTTCCTGGTTCAGAAAAAAATGCTATATGATGCTCTTACTTGCAAAAAAGAAAATTCTTACAGAAAAGAAAAATCCACAGTGACTGTCTAAACCTTGGCAGATCAAAAAAAATTTTTTTAAGGAACTGATTTATGTAGTCATTATACACAAATCACCTTTTCCATGTAGGAGATGAAATGAATATAGAATATTTTTATGTGGTATGAATGAGAAAAAATTCTTCACTGGACAAGACAGAGATATACCTTATCTTTAAGAATATTTAAAGAATAGATGAAATTATACTTAGGCCTTAAAGCATATCTGGAGGAGATGCTCCATGGAAAAACAGAGAGGAAAGCTCCATGAATCCAACAGGCAACGACGGGCTGTCACAACTCCAAAACAATCACTGACGGGTTAAAGGGTCATCCACGGAAAATGCATCTCTAAGTTGAAGGGTGTTAGAAAATTGACTTAGAAAGAAAGTCAAATAAGTAATGGAGCAAATACAAGGAATTTCAGAAAATTAAACTGGAAGGCATTTAAATGTGGACCTAAGCCTCCAACTGTACATCCTTTCATTCTACATGCAAGACAACACATTCTGCAATGTAAGCAATGGAGACCTTAAATCCTGATGGAAAAAACAGCGTTAGGCACAAGACCCAGATCATGGTTCATCCCATCCATGAAAGAGAACAGCAAAGAGAGAGCACAAGTGCTCCGGCTACTGCAGGGGAGCATGTGAGCCCAGCACCAGGTCCACATGAGCACGGCGCCTTGTCAGGGGGGCCTCTTGAGCATGGTTAGGACACCCAGAAAACACCCAAGGCTCCACCCGCCACCAAAAGGCAAGGCACGTTTTTCCTTTGGCACATGGATGGTTTATTTTCATGTTGGCATCTGTTAAACATTCATAGAAGAGCTGCCTTGTTTCTTCAGGGCGGTTCAATATAAGATGTTTCCCCGCATGTGTGAAATCACGGTCACACGCTGCATCACCTTAGCAGAGGCTCCGACTGTAAACACAGAACCATTTCTCATCGCAAATAGGTGTCAGATTCCCATTTGGAGAGAAAAATAGATTTTAAAGAATATTCTTGTTACATTTTAATATCTTCAGTGTTTAGTTGCCTGCCTGCTTCTCTTCACAATATGAACTGCTCCAAGGAAGACAGAAACTAATGACCCGTTCAAGGCTGTAGCCCAGGCCCCCCAGTGTTCTCCCAGCTGTGCTTTCAGGTTAACTGGCACAATCGCTCCCTCTCCCTTTCCTTCACCACCACACCCACTACTCAGAGGCACAAGCGACAGCATCTAAGTCCTCCCCACCTGCCCCCACGACGCCCTCTCTTAGCTACTGACATCATCTATCATCAGGAAAATCAGAGTCAGGGGAGGGACCGGACTGACTACCCAGATGGCAGATGGGAGCAAAATATTTGGCCTTTCCTTAGATAATTCTTTGGAGTTTAGCTGCAAAAGTCAACTTCAGTGCTGAGGGTGAAGCCAATTTTATGTGTCCCTACCTGCTGGAAGAAGCAAAGAAGTAACTTTTTCAGGCTTTCAACCCAGTCTCACCACAGTCATCTGTGCCTGATGTTTATGCACAGTGCTTTGCAATAGATAACTTTTTGATACAAGGTTGCATTTGATCCATGCAAGAAATCCATGGGACACTTTGATCCCTACTTTACAAATGAGGAAGAAATTCAATTACTTGTCCAAGGTCACAAAAGCAGTTAGTAGTAAATTTGCACCTAAATCCAGATTTTTGGCCCCAAATTCCCTGAAGATTAAAATGAGGAAAAGAATGTATCTAAGAGGCACTAGAGTAAGACACTGGCCAAGGCCCCACGGTCCTGGTCCTCACAGAGCTCTCCCTGGGGAGAGAACTCCAGCAGTAACCCCTCCAGGGCTCCTGAGCACTGCCTGCCTGCACGGGACGGTGCTGGCCTATTAGGCGATGCTTCCTTCTTTGTTCCATTAGGAAACTCAGACTGGACTCAAGGACCTACGAGGTGTCAGGCTGTTTGGAGGATACGAAAGATTAGTAAAGGTGGGCCAGGGGGCCACAGGTCGGGGAGGGAGGAGGGTTGAGGAGTGGGTGGCAAAAGGGTTGGAGAGCAGCATACATGAAGATCTCAGAAGACCATGGCTGGAGACCATGAGGCAGGAGAGAGATGAGAGCGAGCCCAGAAAGGGAGGCTGGGCAGGTGAGATGGCGCCCTGTAACCAAGCACAGCCAGGCTTCTCTCTAAAGGCAGGGCAAGCTCTTAAAGGCTTTTATGAAGGGAATGACATGGTGTCACCATTCTTCGGGAGAGACCATTCTGGATGCAGCCTGGAAAGCGGAGTGGAGGGAGCAAAGTTGACAGGAAGTGGCTGGGAGGTATTGATGGAGCCTCAGTGGCGTGGGCTGGGATCATGCTGGTGAAAGCCAAGAAAAGGAGGATGTGAGAAACCACTGAGGGGTAGAGTCCACAGAACAGGGTGCCTAGTGTAGAGCTGATGGGAGAGAAAAAGACATCAAGGATGCCTTCAAGCTTTCTGGCTTGGGGAACAAAGCAAACAGCAGTCTTTCACTGAGGTACAGACCCATAAAGCACAGGAAAAAACATGTTGTTATAAATAAGTGCACACAATGCACAATGCTGAATTTACCTAAGATCCAGATGTTCTCAAATACTTTCACGGAAGAATAATGAGCCAATTACATATGAGTGTTAACTATTAAAAACAAGCTTTAATCGGCAATTCAAAAAAATTACTGCACATACAAAGGTAACAAAACTATGCTTCTTTTAAAATATTCTAAAATTCAGACTGATGATTCTACAATGAACACAAACTGATTTTTATTGTAGTGGTATTTATTTCCCCGAGCTCTTTGGTGAACAGATCTCTAGACAGCAGACTTAATAGGAATTCAACACTAACCCTCATGCAATTGCTATACTTCTATTCCCTTCATTACTGAGTAGCTTTGGCTTGGTCCACAATCCAGCCCAAAGGCAGAGTTCTGGGGCTGAAGAAATTAGAAACAACTTCTTAGATAGTCTCTCTTGTACGGTACCTCCCATTTGAGTTTATTTTCATCTGCCACCGATTATAAAAAAGAGATCCTCAATTAAGAGTGGAGGCTAAATTAATTGCATCTGGGGGTGAGGGTAGACTGTCATGAATGCCTTAACACCCTGATCTACCATATTTACACAACAAGGCTTGAGGAAAGGAATCTACTTTCTCTTTTTGACAATACCCTTGTCCTGAAAGGCAACATCATTTTACAGTTAGTATGCTCACAATGTAAGTGATAAGAACCTTTACATGCAAGAACAAATAGACAGGTCGACTGGGAGATCCTCCTCTGAGAACCTCAGAGAAAGAGTGACAAAATAATTTCTGTAGTTTGCACACGCACACACACACACACACACACACACACACAATCCCATTTCCAACTCCTTAACCATTATCTCGGTGGTATCTTCCATTTCTGTACTTATTGGTTAATCTGTTCTTGTAACTAAGTTAGGTCAATTAAGATGTACAAAAATAATTTTAAAAATTTCAAAACTGATTTTTGGTGTGGATATCACTAGGAAATAAGCCAGCGGCATTAAAAACTTTTTCAAAGTTTTACTTATTTCCCTTTAAATATTCTGGGTTTGCAAAGAGCATTGCTGGCCTCTAAACAATGGACTTTACTGTGAGGCTCCAGGTGTGAGCACCCCATCTCAGACTGACACTTTGTCTGTATGATTGTAGAAATATTTCTGGAAGAGTGGAAGATGGAAGTGGCAGCTTTAAGCTGGTGAAAGAGAGAGAAACACTGTGCTACAGCAAATGACTTATAATGGTAAAAGTGAAAGAAGACATATCAATATGGTAAGCTTTCTTAATTTCAGAGCAAGAAACATTTTGTTCTTCGGTTGTTCTGTGGTCTGAATAGATCTGAAACTTCTGAATGGTTGTGAAGGCTGAATTATTTCCTGTCCTTCAACTCAATCTCTGTTGAGCACCTATTATATAGAAGGTGCTGCTGTAGCGTAAGGATGCAGGGCATAAATAAGATTTGGTTCTGGCCCTCAAGAGTTCAGTCTAATCTACAGAAAGACACTGGATTTATTTTAAGAGATCTCTTTTCTGTCCTTCCCATTAAAAAGGAAGAGAAAGATTTACCCCGTCCCAATAGAATGTGCTTAGAAATCTGATAAGGAATTCTACTCATGCTGAAAAGAAGCTAACATACACCATTAAAGAGTGGGAATAAACTATATCAAAGCATTTAACATTTGGGATTAATTACAGAACAAAGACATATTCTATTCAATCTACTTAAAATATGTAAGTTTGTAACCTTATATTTCGAAGTACAGAGATTCTGATTCACCTTCTTATGGTAGCACACAAAAAGAACATCTAAATGCCTGAGCTCAACCATCTGCTACACACTTTGTCTGGAAAATGGCACTATTTGTGTTTATAAAAATGGAGCTACTGATAAATATCACTGTGAATATCAGATTCCAAAGATGAGAATTTTGTGATTCATCTGACATACAGCTGTCAAGAACTAAGTTTGGCTGGATTAAACACTCAAGATATGTAAAACTGCAATATTTTGTTATTTTTTTCCCTGTCCTGAAACTACAGGGTAGCTGCTACACAACTTGTCTAGCCTGTCTAATTTTGGCACCACTGATACAGTAAAAGACAATTCTCAATTAGGTATAGTAATACTGTAGACTTTAACTACAAACCTATTTAAACAGTTGAGAGAGGAAGAAAGGTTGTCCTGTAGCTGGACAAGAATGAAGGCTGGGGGTGGGAGAACCCAATAATTCTGGAAAATCTCACCCAGGACGCCCTCCATACGGTCACGGAATGGTGCCTAAGTACTGCCTCCAGCAACAGAATATATTTCCTAGCACATCACAGTCTGGGAGCAGCATCAATTCTGCTTGCAAGCCATATCCAAAAGGGAAGGTTCTTAGTGGTTCTGCTTTCAGCATATCTCAAGGACTAATTAAATCCTCATTACTACCTTCTAATTATTCAAATACTATGGGATTACACTAAGGAAGTCCCTGCTGGCCTGCCAGATGAAAAGGGTTAAATAACCTATGTTGATTTTTGAGAATCCAGATCTAGTTCAGAGCTTCAGAAAACCACTAGCACTAACATGAATATTTAACTAGACACCACTGTGAAAATTAAAAGGGAATTCAATTAAAAGGTTTTCAAAAAATTAATTCTGAACCTCTCTACATCTGTCCAAATAAATAAGCCTTCTTGAAACGTTTTCACCTAATTGCTAATCCAATAAACTAGAAGGGCATTTGCTAGTTTCATTAAGCTTAACATTTTACAGAGGTTAAAAATGTGATCATTTTGATGTTAATAATAATTATACTTATTTATCTACTCAGATGGCTATCCTATATTCCCTGCTAGAAAACAGGACAATCTACTAGTAAGCCATTTCTTACTGCCCTTTTCAAATTTTAAGATATATATGTTAAAGATTAAGAAATAAGGATAAAGCGAATCTAAACATGTTGGCTACAATTTTCTTGTAAAATATATTTCAGTATTTTAGGGTTATCTTAACTATTCTTCCAATGCCTTAGTTCGTATAATTCATAGTATTTGATTTTTTGGGTGAGAGCATGTTGTTATATGAGGTCTAGAGAGAAAAGATTTGGTTTAAATAAAAATCAATGGCAATACTAAGCTGAAGTTTTGACATTTAAAAAAAAACAAACATCAGTAATGAAAAAGTTAATACCAAAGAATCTGAACTAATTTTTTTTTTATTCACTTAGTAAGAAGCACCACATAGTATGCAAACAGGAGAGTATAAATCAAGTTTTATACTGGGAAGTACATGAAACATAGAGGAGACAATACTACATAAGGATAAAGAAGTCAATAGATCTCCAGAGTGTCTCCCTCCTTCCTGTAAATTCTAATGGCCATACCCACATACACCTTTGTAGATGGGAAATAGCAAACTATAGATACACTTATTTTTGCCTGCACACAATGTGGGAAAATGAATTTGTGACTGCTGCCTTTTGATATACTTGACACCAGGACCACCAAGTAAAGAGGGGGTGGGCACTGCAGGGCCCCAGGTCTAGATGGAGCACGGACTCTGTGCTCAACCTCGGGACAAGGAGATGGCCTTGCTGCTGCCAGCATGGTTCGGACCCTAGGACAGCCTCAGATTTGCAAAATTCTCAACAGGATATGTAATTTATTAATAAAAGTTCTTCCTGAATGGGAATACAAAGATCAAACCCCCAAAATGACAGCAGAGCAAGACAGTAACTTCTTGAGCCTGAAGGGACTGAGCGCCAGGGTGGTAGGTCAGCCCGGCTGACTCCCACAAGGAGTGTGGGAAGGACCCAGAACGTTGCACTCCACAGGAAAGCAGTCTTGTTTTGTGCAGGTGTCTCTGGGCAAGTGTGTTTCTGGATTCTCCGCCATTAAAGTAAATCTATCTCCTATGGGTATATTAAAGAAAATGTGTATAATTGTGGAATTTTACTCTCTTATAATCTTACTTGTTAAAACAAGTAAGTGTAAAAGGAAGTGTTTAGCTTGGTTATTTTAGCACTCAGCAGTACAGAAGCTGTGCCTTATCTTGTCTATCAGGGTCCATGGTTTCTGAGAAAGAATACATTTTAAAAAATAAGATGCTAACTGAATATATTTTTTTCCTCTTCTTTCATTACTTCCTTAAATAAGGGGAGAGGGTATATAACTTATAAAGATATAAAGTAAGTTAAATTACATGGGAATCAATACTGGGGAATTTTATAGTAAAGGCTTTCTTAGATTTACTTTGCACTATATATATTGTTGGTACATACCAAATGATGGTAAAACAAACAAAAAATGCTTTTCATTATTGTATCAAATCATTAAAATGATTTGTCATCTGCCATTAAAACACATCATCAAATGTTATCAGGTAGGAGCTAACATATCTTCCTATATTTAAACAAATAAAGTCATTTAAAAAAAAGTACTTGCTATCCAATTTTAGAGGAAATTTAACTCATACATGGCAAAGCACCATCCAAGGTATGCACATGGTGCCTCCAGCACAGGCTCAGGGAAGTTAGAAGAGCACGTTCATAAAAATCAATTCAGATTTAGCAAATTATAAAAGTCGTCTTTTACTATTTGAAGGAAATGGTCATTAAAACTAGCCTGGTTGTCAGTTATGTATCCACTACTAGTTACCGAAATCACACTATACATAAGAGGGGGAAAAAAACCCAAACATATCAACAAGTGGTTTCCACGCAGCGACACCAGAGGAACACCTTGGATTTTGTCTTGCAAATGTATTCATTTAGGTTAAAAGTTTGATTTAACTAAATTTCCTGTCATCTTGTCCTTCACATTTGGCATTCTACACTTTCAAATTTCTTAAATGTGTATCAGGTGGAAGGGGCTGAAAAGACACCGGAGAATGTAGAAGAGGGGTTCTTTTTCAGTTTGTAGCAATAAAGGTTTATTGTAGGATTTCCAAATAAAGTACCTCTTATCTTCTGATGCTCACAAAATAAGAAGAATTCTCCCAGTAGGAATGATGTTACAGGTTTATGGTGAAAATGAAACAACAAGCACCTTCATTTTAGCTCTGGGGCTGGCCTGAGCGGGCTTTCAGTGCAGGATAACTTCCTCTGCTCTTTTTTACTTCACTTCCTTGACCCAGCACCACAAGGCAGGTACAACTGATAGCCATGAAAAGGGAGTCTGGGGAAACTCCCACTGGCTTGGCTCCAGTGCTCCTCCAGAAGTGTCTGTCATATTTCCCAGACAACAGAGCCACAGGGGAGTTAACACAGAACAAGCGATTTATACAGAGGATGTGACATACAAGACCAATTTACAGGAGGCCACAGTGGAAAGTTTATAGAGAAACAAATACACACATCACACAATGATTAAAACACACTATAGCATCATGATAAAGCAGTGGTTCTCGAGTATGGTCCTTGGACCAGCAGCATCAGCAGCACTGGGGAACTGGTTGGAGATTTGGATTTTCTGATGCAGAATCAGAAACCTGCAGTGTGGCCTAGCAATCCAGCTTAACAAGTTCTCCAGATGGTTCTCATGCACTCTGAAGCTTAAAAACCATTATTACTCCATTATTAAAACATATCGTAGTATTTTGATAAGGGAATTAAAGTATTAACTGCACATTAAATGATAAAAAGTTAAATATGTAAAGGTATTAGAAATTAAAATTTCATTTTATTCCTACTAAACATTCATTTTAACACAAATGATGTAGAGATAAGGGTAATCCATCTTTTTATTGGTATAACTTTCTAAATAACATGTTGCTGAGTTTTTAATATGTAAAATAAATGAAACTTCATCTAATTAGAAACAAATTATCATCTTTACAACTCATACAGAAATAATTATAAACATTAGGGGTCAGGAGCCTTTAAATATTAGCTATCAAGCCAGCAACTTTTGTCTTCCTGGCAAGTGAGAGAGGAAGGGGAGTGAAGCAAAGTGGCATCTCCACTGCAGGGGGCGGGGCAGGCGGGCAAGGCTTGACTCTTGGGCAGCAGGAGGCGGTGGCCGGGCACAGCACTACAGGGAACAGCACACTTGTAAATCCTGTCTACTCTCACCGGGCTAGATCACCATGTCCACCATCAGTAAGAGTAACTTTTCCTCCAAAAGGCGGAAAGAAGACAGAAGCAAACTAATGAAGGACTAAGGCCTCAGTCAAGACAATAATATATGGCGGTCAACTTGCAGAACTGAGTGAAAGGTCAGAGTCTGCAGATGTGGGACCATCTGAATGCTCAGGAAAAGCTCACATTGCTTTTTCTGGCTCTGACACGAACTAGTCTCTGAGAATGAGAAGGTCATATAGAACCTCTACGGTTCTCAATTTCTTTATTCATAAATTGAGATGAATGGACTCTACAGTCTTCCAGGTCAGCTCCATTTCTAAGATCCTATAATTCTACAATATAAGGTTTTATCATGCATTTAAAAATTTACTGTTAAATATCATGGGATAAGTAATTGATCAAAACAGCTAAACAGATGCACTTTACCTCATTAGGACCAATACCAAAATTCAATGATTAATAGTCATTTTTACACAGCTAGATCAAATATCAGACTGCAGTCATGTTTAAACTATACTTCCTGGTTCTATGTGGACACGCAGATTCTCTGGAGCTTGATCTGGGATTTGGTAAAACCACCCAATCTACCAGAAACCATCCTTCATTTTCAGTATTTATTGTTATATGTAGGTTCTTAGGTATTTCTTTCATCTGATGAGAAAATATAATAGCCTTTAAAAAAATGTGTATAAGCAGGTACATAGGTAAGCAAACTCAAACCTTATATACTCAAAACACAAAGGTATATAAGATATGAACTGAAGACCAACCTCTTTCCTGTGGCATTGGTGACTGGCTCAAGGCAGGATGAGAACTGGATTCTGACTGGCTCCCAGGTGGCTGGGGGGGCATCTGACTTCCTGTAAAAACACAGGAGAGGAAGTGGGGATAGGGAACCCTCTGCATTAATGTTACAATTGTGTAAAACCAAGACACAGTTAAATGTATTTAATCTTCATGATCACAAAAGGTATCGCTCCACAAAGAAAAACATACAGCTCAAAGAGAGTGATATTTTATACTTTTTTTGTAAAGCAAAGAGGAAGCATGCATAAACATATTTATCAAATCACCTCCTGAAAAGCTCAATTTTCTACTGTATGAGTTCCCAAATTCACAAATCAATCTACAAGCTCAAATCTCTTGACACACACTTCTACAATACGTTTAACAAAATCCCAGACTGATGAAGTCAACTCAGACTCCCAAGTGGGCAAGCAGCATAGTGGCCAACAATCTTTTATGAGTAATATTTACTTAACATAGCAATAACAACTGACTTCTAAAAAACTTCTAAGTCAATCACAGATTTAACAAAAACTTAGAAGGAAAGTTCAACTAAAAGACACACAACTATAAAATATAGTGTACATTATCACTAAAGAAGAAACACTATTCTGCATCTTTTAATCTTTATTGCTAACAGAGCAATAGTGTCTATTTACCAACTATCTGATTTCCATTTAATATTTGCTTTTTGTCTTTTCAAACTGTAAGGTAAGCGCCATGAGATAGGAATCAAGTTGTTTACTCCTTTAGTCCCTCCATCAGCATAACAAATAATTAATAAATCTTTGTTATTTCATGGTCCTTAATCTGAGAATAGGAATTAAAGCAAAACACTTTAATTAACTTTATTAAAATAAAACAAAAAATTTTATTTTATTAACTAAAGACAGAATGAATTATATGAGGTCTAGAGACATGATTTTTTAATTTAAGAACAATCAGCTCACTTTCCACCTGAGAAGTATAGATACATTTCTGAGTAAAAGTATTAAAGGCAGATGAATTTAGCATAATCCTCAAAGCACTGTTTAACTATTCATTTACTCTTAGACATCTGCAGTAAATTAGTATTAGTACCAAATAAATAAAGCAAAAATACTTACATTTGGGTAAAAACAACTTCTACGGTAAACACTGCCATCAACTTGGCTACAGATACACAAAAGTTGCTGTGTGTCCACTCAGGGTCATGTGCTTCCTATGAAATGCCCTACGGCCCCTAAGCTCCAGTCCATTTAGAAATTTAAAGCACTCTGCAGCCAAATACTGACTTTTTAAAATGTCACTGGGGAATCAGTTGCAGTAAGATAGTAAGTGCTTACATTTTAATAATTGTTTCTACATGACAGACTGAATTCATAGACTCATGATAGTAAAAAACAAACAAACAAACAAACAAAACAGTAATTCTATGTTAATACAGGACACCACTACTTATACTATACATGCCCCAGGTACTGCTCTTATATACCATATTTCAAGGCAACATAAAAAAGGCTGTAAGAAAGCTCATGAATTTATAAAATACTGCCATATCTAAGCAGCACTAGTGGTTGTCTGGTGCATTTAAGAGATCTCTCTTTAAAGCTATGAGTTATCTACTCATTTACTAAATCTGTCCTTTAAAGAAACAAAGAGTCTTTTCATGGTAATGATAGACTTGCCCAAACTGTTTTAAATTCTCCATTTGGTTTCAATCCCTGTCTTTCCATTGGTAGTTTCATAGTTACTAAGAAATAACTTCATCTCCCATTAGCATAGGTATAAGCATAGTCACAGCAGATGACTGTGACATGATCAGAAAACATGTTTGAGAAACATAATATAGATGATCCATTTCTGTCCACTGTCCATATAAAGAAGACAATTCAGAGCTTTTTGAACCAATCTAAATCACTGAACACCTCGTGAATCATAGATTTCTATATGTCATATGTATGATGTTAAGTAAAACCTTTTGAACAAAGTGTGGTAAATATTTTAAAAGAGAATGTTTTCATATGTAGTAAATAAACCAAATTCATGAGAAGGCTTTAACAGTAAAACTAAGTGTTTAAAGAAAGTCTCATTTTGCCCCTAGACTGTGTCTATGATGATGTAAGCACAATGTGGTGATGCAAGCACTATCTGTGAGGTAGAACAAATTCCACCACTTCACATGGAGATATTCACTCTTCAATGGCTATGTACACAGTACTGTCCACAATTTTTCATGCAACTAAAAAATGAAACATCAGTAAATGACCTTAACGTCTGCTTTTGCCAACTTAAAATTCTAAGCACAAGTTTACATTAAAATTTTTTACAGAAGAGCTCCTATGTGTAATTAATTTAAGACTCAGAGTAAAGCTATAAAGCTAGTACAAGAGTGCTGTGCTCAGTTGTGTCCAACTCTTTGCCAGACTCCTCTGACCATGGGATTTTCCAGGCAAGAATACTGGAGTGGGTTGTCAGTTCCTCCCTGAGGGGATCTTCCCAACCCAGGGATCGAACCTGCATCTTTCACATTTTTTGCATTGGCAGGTGGCTTCTTTACCACTAGTAGCACCTGTATAAGGGGCTGTTGTATATCCCTTAGCCCACCTCTCCTAGTGATCACATCTTATAGAACCTTTATATAATTATCAAGAGGAACTTAAAATGGTAAGAAGTTACTAAAGATATTTGAATTTTACCATTTTTTTTCCAGTCAGTGCTTCTTTTTTCCATTCTAGGATCTCATATTGCATCTAGTTGTTATCTCTCCTCGGTCTCCTTCAGTCTAATCTGTCTTTCCTTACATTTATGACCTCGATGCTTTTGAAGAGTTCAGATCAGTCGTGTCGTAGAATGTTCCTCAATTTGGCTTAGTCTGTTATTTTGTCAGGACTGAAGCAAGGTAATGCATTTTGGGACGTGTATGTTAAAAGTGTTGTGCCCTTTTCAGTTCATTCTACCAAGAGGTTAATGACACTGATGTTTCATTTGTGTTGACTTTTGCCTTGATTACTTGGCAAAGCTGTTGTCTACCAAGCTCCAAAAAACAGTTACTGCATTTTGCTCTTTGTAGTTGATGAGTATCTTAGGGGAGATATTTGAGACTCTGCAAATCCTGTGTCTCCTCAATCTTGCACCCACTAATTTTAGCATCCATTCGAGAATCCTGTCTGCAGCATTCATTACAATGGTGCTTGCTAATGGTAATTCTTTATTTCCCTCTTTCCTTCCACATTTGTGAATGGGAATCTACTATGAGGAAGAATTATCTCTTCTCCACTTGTTTAGATATTTATTAGACTGCTTCTATCCATATGGACTCAATGTGGCAGACACATCACAGAATGACTTCCAGTGAGTCAAATTCTTATGTAATCTCCACTTTTTCAGAGGGCAGAACCTGTGACTTGGTTTCTAATCAAAGAATATAACAGAAGTGATGGGATATCATTTCTAAAATTATTTTATATGGCAAAGTTAAAGGGATTTTATAGACATAATTAAAGTCCAAATCAGTTGACTTTGAAATAATCAAATGGGAGGTAACCCTGTGAGGCCTGATGCCAAGAGAGGGCTTAGGCCTTCTTTGAGCTGAAGGATGCTCCCGATGGCCTTGACGAAGTAAGCTTCTATGATGGGAACTGAGCCGCACGGCAAGGACAAGGCAGCCTCTGGAACTTCAGGGCCTCACTTCTACAAACACTAGAAACAAATTCTTCCAAACAGTCTGAATGAGACTAGAAGCAAAGTATCCCTGAGTTGAGCCTCCAGATGAGTATGAGACAACCCAATACTTGGACTAGAGCCTTTCAACCCTGAGAAGAGGACCTAGTGAGGCTGTGACTGGACTTGTGACCAGGGAAAACGTGATATTAATAAATGTGTGTTGTTCTATGCTGCTAAATTGTGATGATTTGTCATACTGAACAGAAAACTCACACACTCATGGATTAAAATCCAATTGTGCCATTATTTTGTTGCTCAAATTGTTCCAGCTTCGACCATTAGAAGCTCCTTCAAATCTTTATTTTTTAGAAGTCACAAGGTATTCCAGGTTCATCTTTTATTTTCCTCACCCCAGTCCTATAATCAATCACCTCTCTTCAGAGCTCTGGTTCTTTCTAGTGGAGAATGGTGTTAAGAGACTAAAATCTGGGCATTGGGCCTGCTCATTATTTCTGAGGAGTTACTGCTTCTAGCCTCTCTCAGTGAAGAGATTATGTACACCAATGTGTACAGATATACTCTACACCTCAGTATTTGTGTGTGTGTAAAATTGTGAGTTTGGGGCTTCCCTAGTGGCTCAGTGGTAAAGAAACCGCCTGCCAATGAAGGAGATGCAAGAGACCTGGGTTCAATCCCTGAGTTGGGAAGATCCCCTGGAGAAGGAAATAGCAACCCAATCCAGGGTTCTCGCCTGGAAAATTCCATGGACCGAGGAGTGTGGTGGGCTGTAGTCCACGGAGTTGCAAAGAGTCGGACATGACTGAACAACTGAGCACAAACACACTATTGTATTTGGTTAGCTAGTATTTTCCTTAGGATTTTAACACTAGGAGAGGCTTTGAGGGAATTTTTCTAATTAAAAATAGCTTTTAAGAACTAAATCAAAATAATCATCAATTAAACATTTGAAAGAACAAAACATTAGGATTTTAGTTTATAACAAAACGGAGAGAGACAGGCTAATAGGTATACTTTTGGTTAATTAGCACACATCTAGTAATGTATAACTTACAGTGGACGGCCTGAGACCTGAATATGTTATAGCCTGGTATACTTCAGAGACCAAGATGGTGGGGCAGCCAATACTCTCAAGTTTAAGTTCTGTTTCTTATAGGCAACATAGTCTTAACACTCCCGGTAATTCTTATCTTACTTCTCGGTATCATTTGTCCTATTCTCACCAGAACATAAATTCTGTGAGTACTGAGAACTCTGTTTTTTTCCCCTACTATATCCTTTGAACCAGACATATAAGTAAGCATTCAATAAATATTTGTTGATTAAATAAATGTGTGGCTGACTACTCCAGAAACCAAGTGCAGACTAATAGTTAGATCTTTATAAGTTATCAGTGATCATGTAGCTTTATCTTACTATTCCAGAGTACGACAGGCAAACTTTTTCCTATAAACTGCCAGACAGGATACATTTCAGGTTTTGCAGGCCATATGTTCTCTGTCTCAACCATTCAACTCAGCTGCTGTCGTGCAAAAGAAGCCACAGACAACATGTAAACAGAGCAGCATAAATAAAACTTTATTTACAAAAACAGGTGGCAAGCTGGATTTGGCCCAAAGGTGGTAGTCGCTGATCGCTATTCTAAACTACAATATCATTAAAGAAACATTCAAGAACACTTGCTCAGAAAGCCAGTCAATATCAAATGGCATTTATTAACAACAGTGATGACTTAGAAAGCCAGCACACCCTCCAAACTTGGTAAAGAGGCCTACATAAACAAATGCCAGTAAGAGTTTAGTTTGTGCCCTCTTCCAATCAGATCTAGTATAGGGTGCCCTGGATTCCCCAGCACTTAATTCAAGTGCAGTTCTAAGATTTAAATGGCAAGTGCATTTAGCAGATATATTTTTAGAGAAGCAATTCCTTGCAGTCTTATGCTCCCAACATTTTTTGGCCAGACTGAAACAAATAAATCAGAACTATTGATCAGATGCAATCATATTTAAGTTACACTCTATCACTGTTGTGTTGGGGCAGCAGAGAATAAACATGAGATAAGCAGGATTTCTACATTAATCATTTATTGAGGCCAAAATTTCCCTGGATAAATTCCTTTCTAAATTACTATAGCATACAACTACAGGAACTCAATAAGAATAAGCACACTAACTCTGAACTACAACAGCCTCTGGCAAGCAAATCATTCACCTTTTTAAAAGTAATACCATGCTATCTCTAAATAATACTAATAGACAATACCCAGAAATCTCATTTTTCAAAAGTTGTAGTGGCCAGGAGAAAAGCATTTCTTCCCTTCACACTGTTGTCGCTTAAAAAAAAAAAAAAAAATCAACCTAAGATGGATTTGGGCTTCCCTTGTGGCTCAGCTGGTAAAGAATCCACCTGCAATGTGGGAGAGCTGGGTTTGATCTCTGGGTTGGGCAGATCCCCTGGAGAAGGGAAAGGCTACCCAATCCAGTATTCTGGCCTAGAGAATTCCATGAATTGTATAATCCATGGGGTCACAAAGAGTTGGACATGACTGAATGACTTCACTTTCACAAGATGGATTTAGTCAACCAAGGTGGAATAATGATATAATTAATCAACAGGGTAAATCTGGAGTTTTAATGACAGACACTACCAGTTCTCAGCTTTCCTGCCTCAAATCCATTCTCCCTCTCCAATTTTACTACATTAACTGACACTGGGAAAAAGTGGATAAAGACAGAGCAACATCTGGAAAGCATATTTATCTGTCTTAACAATTTCTTATATAAACTGGAGATGGTTTTACTTGAATGTAAAAAATGACATTAAAAAAAACCTCTCCGTACTTACTGTATACAAGGCACTGTACTAAGTGATATTTCACCATTAGTATTTCAAGAGGATTGGCTTCTTTAAATTAACATGAAATGACACATTGACTCACAGAGACCTTAACGATTTTGTTAGCCCATCTTGCTCAATAAAGATCGTTAGGGTGTGCGGGGATCATGAGGTGTTTAGTGACAAACACTTGATCCTATTCATAATTTATTTTTTTTAAATTAATAAGGGTAAGACAGGCTTCTTAGGAAACACACGACCTGCAAATTATGTGAATTAAATTGCCAGCTGTGGCTGTTGTTGAATATTGAGAAGAAATGAGAAATATTTCCGTTTTGTGAATAATTCTACTGTGACCACATTCTTCCCCTGGACTGCTGCTACAAAAATCAATATATATTTTATAGTTTTGAGCAATTAGCAACTTAATTATTCTCCCACTTTTCAAGAAATCTTGGTAGTCACTAACTTTAGTGAGGAGTTGCTGTGGTTTTTGAAAGCACACATTGTAAAAATTACTGCTACCAATTACAAATACATCACAGTCATGATCAACTTTCATTTTGCACTGTCATTCATTATTCAATTCTGTGCATCCCAAACTAAGACACTGGGTTGCATTTTTCTAATACATCCTCATACTTCATGTTATGGAAATCAGCTCTCTCAAGCAGAACATGAGACTCCTCTGCCACAGTCTGACTTTATAGATTTTCTGGAGGATATAATTTCTTATATTTTGCAGCTACTTCCTTTCATTCCTAAAACACAAAGTACTTGTTGTTGTTATTGTTCAGTCACCCAGTCGTGTCTAACTTTTTGTGACCCCGTGGACTGCAGTATGTCAGGCTTCCCTGTTCTTCACCATCTCCCAGAGTTGCCCAAACTCATGTCCATTGAGTCGGTGATGCCATCCAATCATCTCATACTGTCATCCCCTTTTCTTTCCGCCTTCAATCTTTCCCAGCATTGGGTCTTTTCCAATGAGTCAGCTCTTCACATCAGTTGGCCAAAGCACTAGCATTTCAGCTTCATCATCAGTCCTTCCAATGAATATTCAGGGTTGATTTCCTTCAGGATTGACTGGTTTGATCTCCTTGTAGTCCAAGGGACTCTCAAGAGTCTTCTCCAACACCACAGTTCAAGAGCATCAGTTCACTGGCGCTCAGCCTTCTTTAAGGTCCAACTCTTATAGCTTTGACTAAATGGACCTTTGTTGGCAAAGTAATGTCTCTGCTTTTTAATATGCTGTCTAGGTTTGTCATAGGTTTTCTTCCAAGGAGCAAGGTCTTTTAATTTCATGGCAGCAGTCACTGTCCACAGTGGTTTTAGAGCCCAAGAAAATAAAGTCTGTCACTATTTTCATTGTTTCCCCATCTATTTGCCATGAAGTGATAGGACCAGATGCCATGACCTTAGATTTCTGAATATTGAGTTTTAAGCCAGATTTTTTCATTCATCTCTTTCACCTTTGTAAGGCCGGACCCCAGGGCCATGATGGGCCGCCCCTCCTCTCTCCCGCCGGCGGGTGAAGTCCCTAAAAGAAGGAGCCTCCCAGATCCTGGGGACCAATGACAGCACACTTCGCCAGCTAGAGCTGCCCCACCCCAGCCACGCGACGCCTCGGCCTGGCGACCTATCCAAACCCCCGTTCACCAACCTTACCTTTTTGGGCGATCTGGCCTGACCATCCCCCACAACGAACGCATATAAACCACTCCCCAGCACAGTCCCGGTGCGGACTTCCTCCACCTGCCTCGTTAGGGTCCGGGAACCCCGCCCGGAAGCGCTTCCCCATTAAAGCCTGTTAGACACTCTTTTTGGTGTCCTGGTCTTTTATGTAATAACCTTCAAGAGGTTCTTTAGTTCCTCTTTTCTTTCTGCCATAAGGGTAGTGTCATATGCATATCTGAGATTATTGATATTTCTCCCAGCAATCTTGATTCCAGCCTGTGCTTTTTCCAGCCCAGTGTTTCGCATGATGTACTCTGCATATAAGCTAAGTAGGCAGGGTGACAATGTACAACCTTGATGTACTCCTTTTACAATTTGGAACCAGTCCGTTGTTCCACGTCCATTTCTAATTGTTGCTTCTTGACCTGCATACAGGTTTCTTAGGAGGCAGGTAAGGTGGTCTGATATTCCCATCTCTTTCAGAATTTTCCACAGTTTGTTGTGATCCACACATCCAAAGGCTTTAGTGTAGTCAAGCAAACAGAAGTAGATGTTTTTCTGGAACTCTCTTGCTTTTTCTATGATCCAATGGATGTTGGCAATTTGATCTCTGGTGCCTTTTCTGAATCCAGCTTGAATATCTAGAAGTTCTCAGTTCACGTACTGTTGAAGCCTAGCCTGGAGGATTTTGAGCATTACTTGCGAGCATGTGAATAGTGAGTGCAATTGTGTGGTAGTTTGAACCTTCTTTGCCATTGCCCTTCTTTGGGATTGAAATGAAAACTGACCTCTTCTAGTCCCACGGCCATTGCTGAGTTTTCCAAAATTGCTGGCATACTGAGTGCAGCACTTTCACAGCATCATCTTTTAGGGTTTGAAACAGCTCAGCTAGAATTCCATAACCTCTAACTACCTTGTTCATAGCGACACTTCTTAAGGCCCACTTGACTTCGCATTCCAGGATGTCTGGTTCTAGGTGAGAGTGATCACATGATCGTGGTTATCTGGGTCATTAAGATCTTTTTTATATAGTTCTTCTGTGTATTCTTGCCACCTCCTCTTAATATCTTCTGCTTCTCTTAGGTTCATACCATTGCTGTCCTTTATTACGCCTGTATTTGCATGAAGTATTTCCTTGGTATGTCTAATTTTCTTGAACAGATCTCTAGTCTTTCCTACTCTATTTTTCCTCTATTTCTTTGCAATGCTCTATTTCCTCTATTCTTTGCAATTCCTCTATTTTTCCTACTCTAGTTTTCCTCTATTTCTTTGCAATGGTCACTTACAAAGGCTTTCTTATTACTCCTTGCTATTTTTTGGAACTCTGCTTTCAGATGGGTATATTTTTCTTTTTCTCCTTTGCCTTTTGTTTCTCTTCTTTTCTCAGCTATTTGTAAGGCCTCTTTACAAATACCTGATCCTAACACAAAGTATTGGTTAGGATCTTTTCTTTGTTGTGATAAAGGACAAACATGATTTTGTTTATAGATGGCAATGGTGGATAGCATGGTGAGCTCCATATCTACGGAAATCACTGAACATCTTATCTACGATCATATCCAAATCAATGTGATTAGATAGTGCAGTTCTGCAATGCCAGCAGCAGCTTCCCCGGTCATCTTTATAGTAAACCGAAATACCTGCATAATACCTAAGAGCAACGGTGTGAGTGAAAAATGAGCTTTCAATAATCCATAAATTCAATGAAATGTCCTAGTCTTAGGCATTTATTTAGATGTTTTAAAAAATCCATAAATTATTTTGAGTATAGCATCTCTCTGTAGGTGTCTCCTGTTTAATCTGTTTCAATAAAGAGAAAAATTTTTTTCTTATTCAGATTCATGAAGCCAGCTACCCCAGTGTGCTCCAAAGCAGACATTTAAAATGTGGAATCTGCTCAGTGTGCAGCTTAGTGCTTACAGTGAACAGTTTACTAAAGGACTTGACTATGGACTCCCAGTACTTACTCATGTTTGGTGTGTTTTAAACAGGATCTCACTCTTACCAGGAGGTGCTCTATCAGGGTAAGGAAGGTGGAAAGCCAGCTGTGAACAGGCTGTCAACACAATACCTTACTGTGAACCAACTCTATCTCAAACTAGAGTAGTATAAAACAGAAAGGAACACTTTCCTCTACCTTTACCCTCCAAATGGGAACAAAGAGCCATAGCAACCTGTTCCCTCAACTTCAAACAGGGAACATGAACCTTGGATGACAAACCTTTCTATGTCTTATGGTTCAAAAGTTCATTCAAAATAGGGTAAGATTTTCCTAAGTCCTTGCCCAAGAAATTGCAAACTGTTGATGTGTCACTGGTTCCTGAAAATAAAAATCAGTACTGAGAGGCATAACATGTGTACTTCTAAAGCATGAAGGTAATGAAGAAATCCCTAGGAACATGACAGAACTCTTACAAGAACCACATATCTTCACTCCAAACACGCAAATACCTGTTGTACTGTGTTTCCAACTATTCCCTCCACTGTAGTCTCAGGTTTATGAGTCTTACTAGTAACTTCACTGCTGAAGTCCAACACAGAGTAGCTGCAAAGGCCTATCACCCATTCTACATAAAAATTATGCCCTCAAAGGGTTGTACTATAAACTCTCTGCGTTTTGTTTTTTTTGTAAGCTTGCTATTATACATTATTATTTCACTTGGCCCACTGGATTCAAACCAGAAGTTTTCTAATTGCCCTCTGGTATTAAGTACTAAAGCTACCTAATGTCTTTCCTGAGGAAGCCCATTGGATAACCTCACTACATGACACTCATTAAAGTCCTTTTGGGTAGACATTTTCCTACAAAGAACTGGAGGTAAGAAACAAAAGGCTCTCCCACAAGGCGCATGGTAAGTCAAGTAAGGGAATACGAGGTAAAACAGACCATTCAGTTCAGTTTCAGTCGCTCAGTCGTGTCCGACTCTTTGCAACCCCATGAACTGCAGGATGCCAGACCTCCCTGTCCATTACCAACTCCTGGAGTTTACTCAAACTCATGTCTATTGAGTGGATGATGCCATCCAACCATCTCATCCTCTGTCATCCCCTTTTCCTCCTGCCTTCAATCTTTCCCAGCATCAAGGTCTTTTCAAATGAGTTAGTTCTTCGCATCAGGTGGCCAAAGTATTGGACTTTCAGCTTCAACATCAGTTCCTCCAATGAATATTAAGGACTGATTTCCTTTATGACTGACTGGTCGGATCTCCTTGCAGTCCAAGGGACTCAAGAGTCTTCTCCAACACCACAGTTCAAAAGCATCAATTTTTCAGCACTCAGCTTTCTTTATAGTCCAACGCTCACATCCATACATGACTACTGGAAAAACCATAGCCTTGACTAGATGGACCTTTGTTGGCAAAGTAATGTCTCTGCTTTTGAATATGCTGTCTAGGTTGGTCATAACTTTCCTTCCAAAGAGTTAAGTGTCTTTTAATTTCATGGCTGCAATCACCATCTGCAGTGATTTTGGAGCCCCCCAAAATAAAGTCTGACACTATTTCCACTGTTTCCCCATCTATTTGTCATGAAGTGATGGGACCAGATACCATCATCTTAGATTTCTGAATGTTGAGCTTTAAGTCAACTTTTTTACTCTCCTCTTTCACTTTCATCAAGAGACTCTTTAGTTTTTCTTCACTTTCTGCCATAAGGGTGTTGTCCTCTGCATATCTGAGGTGATTGATATTTCTCCCAACAATCTTGATTCCAGCTTATGCTTCATCCAGCCCAGCGTTTCTCATGATGTACTCTGCATAGAAGTTAAATAAGCAGGGTGACAATATACAGCCTTGATGTACTCCTTTCCCTATTTGGAACAAGCCTCTTAAGAAATCTGTATGCAGGTCAGGAAGCAACAGTTAGAACTGGACATGCAACAACAGACTGGTTCCAAAGCAGACTATTAGACTTTACTATTTCGATCTCTAAAATCTTTAACTCAAGATAAACCAGAGCCCTAAACACATACAGGAAATTCTCAGCACTAAAATGTTACATTCTTAGTCTGGACTATTCCTAAAAGACCTACAAGGTGTGAGAGAGGGGCAGGGTCTGATTTTACTGAGGCATGATTTTCAGTCTTGTGCTACAGCTGTTGAGGGACCTGAGCAATGTGGCTTAACCTGGGTGCTCACTTTGTTCCCAGTGCCATTCGGTTCAGATCTTTACTCCTCCAATTCTGGTCAAATGATTAAAAACTGTTTCTTTGTGAGAAATACCACTAAATAAAAGACAAAACCTTGAAAGTTTATCAACTTTATGTGTGAAGACATGTTATGACCAAAGATTTAATTTGGTTGAAAGCAGAAGCCACTTCCATCTTTGTGATATTTGAGGATCTCAGGAGGTATCCCTTATGAACATCAGAGACACCCTGAAATATACAAACTACCATGCTGAAAATCTGCTCAATGCCTGTACTCAGCATCCTCATAAACATACACTCTTTCCAACAGCTTTAAAGCTCAGGTATACAATTTAAAAGTCTTTAAGGTGCAGAAAAATCTTTGAGGAAAGAGATTTGTGTGGATATAACACAGCTGGCCTGTCCTCCACCTGGAAGTCTAGATCCACAGGACTCTGTCATCTATAAGAAAGACGTAGGTTCTGAACTTTATTCCTACAGAACACCAGACACAAAATGCAGAATAGCTACCAGCTAAATCTTTTCTAATCCTTGCTTTGATGTAAGAGGCAGGGGAGGGGAAATCATAGAGCAGGCAAGTTTCTATTTCTCTTGAGAGGACAAATTAATAAAAATAAAACTTAATTTCCCCCTACTCTTACCCATTCTTATTCCTCCTCAATATTTTTCCTCTTTCTAGGATTCCTTTTTTCTTTGAGAAGCTTAATATTTGGCTGCCTTCTGAAGAAATGGGTATAGTGACAGATGAAAGAGTTGTATTCATCGTATAATTCAGAATAAGGGAAAAAATCGACTGCTGTGCATTTAAGATTCTAACAACCTTGCAATTTTGTATAGTCGTTTTCCCCACCCGTTCTTTTGAAGAAATCTGCTTTTATTCTGTTAATAACTAACCGCAGTTGCAGCAGCATGGATCCGATTAGCAGTTCCTATGGTACAAAGGGGAGAGGGAAAAAAAAGCTGTGAACAGGGTTGCCAATTTGTCCACCTGGGCCCCCAGGAGAAAGATTAGATGAGGCGCCTGCCTGCTCCCTTTTTTCCACTTGATCGCTGCTCTATACTGCCTGATAGAGACAGGCCTTTTGAAAGCCAAGGGACTTTCTTTCCTTTAATAACAGTTTCACTTGCTTCCATCCCCTCTTGTCACAAATTTCTCATTCTGGGTCCCAATACGTCAGGACAACTCTCAAGTGTAAACATAAGTAGCTATAGAAAGTACCCACACAGTGATGCTCACCTGTGTCAAGATGTTTGGCATCTACCATAGGGACCCAAAGAGGAGTCTACACACAGAGACCCTGCAGGGAGGGGGACCATGCTTTCCAGACAGCAAGGTGGGACACATGGTCAGTCCACAGGCATTTTTGTGCTACTTCTGGATGAAAGAAGGTAGGAAAAGATATACAGTCTGGGGGTTTACTGGGATTTGAGGAAAATGGCATAGTATATATAAATTTGGGACCAACAGTAAAAATACTGGCATTGCAGGTGACATGGTTTCTACGTATTTTCTATATAGATGTGTAATTAATGCATGTACTAAAATAAAATACGATTTTCTCAAAGTGTTTAAAAATTCACTGCGTTTATAATTACACTTAATAATGAGAGCTTACTGTCATGATAAAACTTCCTTGGTATAAGACAACTTTTAATAGCAAAAGTGAAAGCACTGTAGTATGCTGAAAGAGAGGGTGGGATGATTTGGGAGAATGGCATTGAAACATGTATAATATCATATGTGAAATGAATCGCCAGTCCAGGTTCGATGCAGGATACAGGATGCTTGGGGCTGGTGCACTGGGATGACCCGAAGGGATGGTACGGGGAGGGAGGTAGGAGGAGGGTTCAGGATGGGGAACACGGGTACACCCGTGGTGGATTCATGTTGATGTATGGCAAAAACAATACAATATTATTAAGTAAAAAATAAATAAGTAAATGATAAATGGTAAAAAAAAGAAAAGAAAAGAAACCTAAGGCTTCTGACTGAAATCTCTATGTTCTAGGCAGCACAACCAACCCTCTATTATTTTTACTTAAAGGTACTAGGGTAGCCTGCGGGGTTGGGTGGGCAGTGGTGATGAGCTCAGGAGTATGCCTCTTAGGAACAAAGGATGACTAGGCTATGGGCAAAGCACCACTCTAGAGGCACCTGCAGAGGGGCCTGGTGGGCGAGCCCAGGTCAGCAGAGCCTCTGATACAGGGACCAGTCCAAGAGAGCAGGATATTAACTGCTGCAGCACAAACAGGAAGGAGGACATTCTGGATCACATCCTCATGTGTTTTTTATCTACTCTTTTATTTCAGATTTTAAATAAACGTTCAGCAAGCATCCTTTTTCATGAATACGTGTTTCTTACGTACCTCTGCTTGTCACTTTCACATATCTGGAGCCTGTTATTTGTGTGTTGCTGCCCTTAGCAACATTCCAGCCCTTAGCTAACATTTCTTGTTTACCTAGCCAGTGCTGACCATCTGGGTAATGACAGAACTCTCCCAAGAGCCAATCTGTTTCTAATTGGCCATTTTCTTTGAAGATATGGTTAGTTACTAACAACAGATATTAATTAAAAAAAGATGAGATAATGAAAAAAACTGGACAATACATAAGCCCAGAATGTTGCTACAGTACTTATGTGACACAATTTCTGTACATGATGGATTAGAATCAGGCAGGGTCTACATATGTAGAGGTCTGGTTTAAATGGACAGATTTTGGGACCACTATTTCAGGTTCTGTTTTTGAGAGGAAGAAAACAGAATAATCTTATCACAGTGGAATCTCATCACAGTGGAATCTCTTCCCAGGGGGAAGGCAAATAGAATATCCCATAAACTGTGAATTGTGGGCTTTCCAGGTGGCACTTGTGGTAAAGAATTCGCCTGCCAAATCAGGAGACATAAGCGATGTGGGTTCAACCCCTGGGTTGGAGAGATCCCCTGGAGGAGGGCATTCTTGCCCTCCAGTATTCTTGCCTGGAAAATCCCATGGACGGAGGAGACTGGCAGGCTACAGTCCATAGGGTTGCACCTGCCAAGAGTCAGATACGACTGAAACAACTTAGCACATAAACTGTGAAACACAGATGCAGAAAGATGGCTTCCAGCCATAGGATGAAAGGCTATGTAAGTTATAAATTTTAGTACTTTCTTTTCTTGAATACTTGTTTATTCTAAGAGAACTGTGAACTCTTTAATTGGGCCAACATTTCTGGAGTGCCTTTTAGTTGTCAAGCACTGTTCTTGGCACTGAGGATAAAAAGGAAGCAATGATCACTGCCTTCAGGAGGCTCCTGGGCTAGCTAAAGGACCCTAAACAACAGGATAGACAGTAGGATTCTCTTTGGTATGGAGGGATTGGTATGATCTTGCAAAAGAAAAGACAATGGAGTTGGGTCTTGAAGGGTAAGTAGGAGTTTGCCAGTTGGTAATGGGCAGGATGGATCCAGGCAAAAGGAATCCAGTTCTGAAGGAGGAAAGATCTGACCCAAAGCCACTTTTAGTAGATCTGAAACAGGGAATACTAAACTAGTTTACTCTGTCCACTTTCAGTAAAAACTAACATGCAACATAAACAAACCAACAAAAAACTGGGGTTCAACTCTCTTAAAAATACATGTTTTTGCCTTTTTTGCAAGTAGAATTTAAATGACATGATTCTTGGATTTTGTGTGAAGTAGACTTAAAGGAACAACTGTGAAAATAAGGGATTCTATTACTAACTGAATTAAGCCTGAGACTATAACAATTATTTTATCATAAAGATTTTTTCCCATGACATTATAATTTCAATTGAATTAGAACCTAGCTATAGAAAGTTTTTTTTAAAAAAAGGTAATATGCTGCCTCATTAAAAAATGAGTTATTTATCTCTGAGCTTTTTATAACCCATACATACATGACCATAACTAGGAGTACTAGTTTCCTTTTAAAACATGCCCTGCCTGTTCTAAAGTCAAGGGAAATGTTAGCTGAAATGGATATAGGTGGTCTCTTTCACATTCCACAAAATCTTACTCTGCACTGCTTCTAGAGCACCAGACTCTCCTTATTTTCCGTTTCTGTCACTGGCTGTTCTTTTTCCTCTTCATGGTCTCTTACATTTTGGAGTGCCCTAGGGTTCAGTCCTCAGAATTCTTCTCTCAGTAGTTCCAACCCTGGCTACACATAATAATCACCTGGACAGCTTACCACAGAGTATTCCACTCAGACCCATTAAGCTGGCAGCTCTGGGGTCCGGCCCAGGACGTTTCATGTAGTCAGAGTCGAGAACCCCTGACTTCACTCATTCCCCAGATCAGGAGCTCCCAGACGGCAACTTCAGCTTCAGCTAGGAACTTGCCAGAAACGCAAAGTCTCCAGCTTCACCCAAACCTACTGAGTCAGAAACTGGGTGTGGGGTCTAGCCATCTGTGCTCTCACTGGGCCTCCAAGTGACTGTGGTGCAGGACAGGCGTCCTGGGTGACAGCATCTAGATTCCTAAAGACTCATAGGCTTTCTTCTCCAGCCTAGATCTCTACTCAGAATCCAGAGTCTTCGTATAACCAGCTGCCTATTCAAAAGTCGCCCTCCGGATGCCATATAGGCTTCTTAAACGCTACATCTTCAAAACCAAACTCCAGATTTCTCTTTCAAAAATTTACTCCTTCTTTTGTCTTCCACTGGACAGAACCACTGTTTACCACCAATCTCTCAGGCCAAAAACATCCTGTCCCCACTACTGCTACCCACACATCTAGCCATGACCAAGCCCCCCACCCTCCCCCTGGCTACTGCAACAACCCCCTAACGAGTCTCACTGTTTCTGCCCTGCCCCCTCTATAGTTCACTCAGCAGCCACAATGACCCTTTTACAGTCTGCCCTGGATCATGCCATTCTCTGCCTTCTCCACCATCACACTTAAATTCCTCAATTCCAATCATAACCTACAAAACCCTATAGAAGCTGGTCTTGGGTTGCCCTCTAAGCTAATCACCTATCATTCTGTTCCATCTCCCTTCCCCACTATGCTTCAGCCCCAAAGATTTCCTTCTGGGTCCCCTGCCCAGCACTCAAACACACCCCTGTTTAGGGCCTTCGTATTCGCTCTTTGGTCTGCCTGGATACCTCACTTCTATACTTGCTTTTGACCTTCATTCACTGAGCCTCTTGTTCGAACATTAATTTCTTAGAGACACCGTCCCTAATTATTCCATCTAAAGAAGCAATCTGAAATAGAACTGCCATACGACCCAGCAATCCCACTGCTGGGCATACACACCAAGGAAACCAGAATTGAAAGACACACGTGTACTCCAATGTTCATCGCAGCACTGTTTATAATAGCCAGGACATGGAAGCAACCTAGATGTCCATCAGCAGACAAATGGATAAGAAAGCTGTGGTACATATACACAATGGAGTATTACTCAGCTATTAAAAATAATACATTTGAATCAGTTCTAATGAGGTGGATGAAACTGGAGCCTATTATACAGAGTGAAGTAAGCCGGAAAGAAAAACACCAATACAGTATACTAATGCATATATATGGCATTTAGAAAGATAGTAACAATAACCCTGTATGTGAGACAGCAAAAGAGACACAGATATATAGAACAGTCTTTTGGACTCTGTGGGAGAGGGAGAGGGTGGGATGATTTGGGAGAATGGCATTGAAACATGTATAATATCATATGTGAAACAAATCGCCAGTCCAGGCTCGATGCATGATACAGGATGCTTGGGGCTGATGCACTGGGATGACCCAGAGGGATGGTATGGGGAGGGAGTGGGAGGGGGGTTCAGGATAGGGAACACCCATGTACACCCATGGCAGATTCATGTTGATGTATGGCAAAACCAATACAATATTGTAAAGTAATTAGCCTCCAATTAAAATAAATTTATATTAAAAAAATAAAGAAGCAATCTGATTCCCTCCTCCCAACAATAAGCTATTTACTATTTGCATATTTCCTGTCTTTCTTATTAGAATTTAAGTTTCATGAGGACAGGTCCCTTTGCCATTAATATTCAATTTTATTTCTTCAATTCTAGAAACATGCCCACAGCATAAGATCCATTGAGCACTTTGCTGAATTAATGACTAAAAGAAGAAAATGAGCAGTTGGGCTAGTGGGCTTTCCTCAGAACATCATCTAATTCTCCCAACAGCAAAAGTGCAACATGCTACTAAAAAAAAAAAATTCAATGAATTAATACATTTGGCATCCTCAGCAAGGTCACATTCTTGGCATTCAGCTATATGCATTTAACGTAGTTTGCAAGTACAAACTCTTATGTCACTTTCTGTTTGGAAAAGAGAGTATCAACATTAACTCTCTGGTTATATCATTTATAAACACGCAGATGTGGATTATTAAAGATTAATGCATTTTAGGACTGGTGTCGGCATTCCGTTTGTCTCTTGCTGAAACCAATTCTGTTCTTCATTAGTCAATGACAACCCATATCACCCTGCTATGGAAGAGAAATCAAAGGTGTAAGTGTAAATTGAGAGTAAGTGATGAAACTGATTAGTAAGAGACTTAACGGCTATAATCAATCAACACATCATAATAATCTTGGCTCCAGGGTTATCAGAAGATAGGGAAATAAACATGACACTCCATGTAAAACAGTTTTGTTCCTTTCACAACTACCATTTTTTTCCCTTTAGAAAGTAGAGTAACACATAAAAAGTTAGTGGAAACCAACTTCAGAAACATCTTGACTGGAAGAACTATTCACTTTATCACCATTTTCCAAACTGTAGTAAAGTGACTTTTGAAACTTGTACTTTTAGGCTAAAATTAGTTCCTAAAAGCTTTTGTGCCCCTCCCTTCCGATTCCTCATTCCCAGTGAGGAAGAGAGTACAACAGGTCGATGCCAACAGCGTTAACACTGGCAGTGCACTGCTGGTTCAAGAAGCAACAGCAGTCAGTCAGTTAAGCACAGGATGAGAGCAGTATCAGTCTACTGAGCTCAAGAAATGAAAATAAACGGCAAACAAGGCTTTGAAGTGCTTCTTCAGGGAATAAAGTAAAAAAATAAAATAAAAAATAGGGGAGAAGTGGGAGTGGACTGCTGGATCTAGTACGTCAGCACTTTCATCACCACTGAGCTTACAGAGCTGGATGAGGCACAAAACAGCACCCTGGTGACACAGGCTTTCCTGTATTTTCATATGCGGAAGATCAAAGAAAGGAAATGGAAAATGAGAGGAGTTTAAACTGAACTGCATGACTTAATTTTAACTAAGAGGGGGGAGCAAAACCAAGTGGGACTGTGTATTTTGAGAAAATCCCACTGTTCTCATTTCTGAATGTGAGAGGAGGATAAAAGGCTTACTTTGAAATTTGTTCAGATGGAAGTACTGGAACGATTTCTGCTTTTGGAGAGTAGGAGAAAAAACTCATTACCCAATGATCAGAACACCTGACTTGGGTCAGGAGAGACCTCTAAAGGGCGGAGTAGCTAAGAACGCTACAGCAGCTGATTCCAATGCAAGGACCTGGCTGCAGGTCAGCAACAGGGAACCTGCCCTTTAGAAACAGCGGGAGACCTCGGTAGAGCCAGGATCCCGGCTGCATTCTAAATTAGTATCTTAAAGGGGCAGGCTCTAATAACCAATAACCATGCCACTGCAGCTCTCTAAAAGACAAAATACATTGTTGCTTTCTTAAGCATTGCTAAACATAATTTGGAAAGGATCTGAAATTACTGTTTTGTATAACACAAATATTTTACTTTGTAAGGGAAAAAAATACTGGCTGAAGTTCTCTTTGGTTTGTAGAATTGCTGAATCGATAGTTCTGGGCTGCCACAGATTAAAAAAACGGATATATCAATGGCATTTTGTGTTTAAGAATTTTTTTTTTCTCTGCACAGCTTGCCAATAAGCAGCATGCATCTTGCCTCAACAAGCTGTTGCAGGATTTCCACTTCACGAGAAGCCAAAAAGGAACACTTGATGGATGTTTCAAAATAAGATTACCAGGTAGGGTGACTGTGCAGACTTTCAATAAAAATTTTTAGTGATTCTAATGTTATCATGAAAGGAAACTGGTTTAGAAGCACTTATAGAAATTAACTCATAACTTTACCCTGAGTTTTATTAAACAAGGATAAATTAAAAAGTAGAAAAATTACTTATTTAGAATGGGTTGGGCTTGAGCCCTAAGAGTTCTAAAAATCCAAGGGGAATGGATTAAAAAAGAGAGAGACTGATTTGCATCCTCCAGTGTTCATTTCATAGGTACTAATCTTGACAAATTAGACCAGGAACTATCATTTCCTCTCACTAAAATCCTTCCTGTTCACTCCAGCCTATGACTAACTCCTAACTGCAATTCATTTTTCTCTTTCCCATTATATCATCCTTTCAGAATCTGGTTGTCTGAATGTCAAATTAAGCAAGAAAATTATTTTTTTTTAACCAGAATATCTTCTTGTTTGTATCTGCAACTATATCAGCTCCTACAGAAATCTACTTAGCTCTCATTTTTGAAGCAGAGAGTAAAACAGGTGAACACTTGTACAGAAGAACTCTAAATATACCTTAATGCTGCCCAAAGAGTTATCTTCCATGTTTAATCTACTATGTGCCACCTTCTTCAGAATTCATTCTTTCAGCATATGAGATTTTCCTGAGGGGCACAAATTCATTATTGTAGCTGGTACGCTAGATGCATCGCTCACCATCCGGGAACTGACATGATAAAGCTTCAAAGAATCGGGCTTAACCATAAAGTAACTGGTGCTTTATGAGAGTGGAAGGGCGATCTCTGGCAAAGCCATTTCTGCAGGCTCTTAAAATCCGTGATCCTTTTCAAAGGACAGCCACTTATTTGGCAGGTATGAGTCTCCGTAAGGAAAAGGACAGAGCAGCTATGCCTGGGGAGGCGCCTGTGCAGAGAAGCTCAGGAGGGAAAGGCTCCAGCTGGTTGCAAAGGGAGGAAACCGGACTGGGGGCGGGGGCTGGGGTGGTGCGCCACAAATGGAAAAAGATCAGAGCAAGCTTGAGAGACTGCTGAAAGATGACTCTCCCCTTGCCCTCCTTCCTCCTTTCCAGCCGCTCAGCACTGAGGATACTCTGACCCACGGCCTCATGCTCTCTTCCGGCCAGTAGTCAGTAGTCAATCTGGGGAAGGACGAGGTGGGAGGTGAGACACGGCAAAGAGCAAAGCACATACAACTTAAAGGGAGGGGGTTTCACATTCATATTTGATGAAATTTTATTTTGTTTCTGTCTATGACAGCTAGGAAAATGTTGACTTTGATTGGTCTTCTCATAACAACCACCTAATACTATGCCAGAAAAAGAATGGTTTGAAACAAATGTCTCTTCATCATGACATTAATGAGAATACCTACTTCTCTATCTTTGGTCCTAGTTTATTATTGCCAATAGCCCTCTGCTGTCAGAAGAAAGTGATTAACTCTACCTAAAACTGGATTTGGTATAAACACTTAAAATAAGTGGGGAGGGGGCAGGAAATATGTTCAGGAATTTACAGATTTTATCCTTAGATCTTTAATAATAAAACCAATGAACTGTCCTCAACAGTCTGAACATTTAAAGTTTCTACAGACAAAAATGTCTATCAGGCTATGAACAGTTAATATCTTCCTGCCTATCATCATCCCCTACTGATGTTCACTGTTCTTAATATTTAAACACTGTTGCTGCTTACAGCACATGGAGAAAAAAGCTGACAAAAGCCTTTGTCCAATAAAATAAAAATTAAAAAGTTCGGCTTATTTACATTTTTGCTTTGTTAGTAAACTGTAATGGTTGGCTCTGGAGGCAAGACAAGTGAAATTAACATTCACTAAATCTTTTGGCAACAGCAATGCATTCTGATGTTGTGCTGCGTCAGCTTCCACTACGTGTTAGGACGAATTAGGCCCAGTGTAAGAATTACACAATACATTCAAGACCCAACCATTTATTCTCCTTAAATCAAGGTACATAACTTGATTCCTGGCTGTAACCCAGGAAGCAATGCAATGGGATCATTTATTAGAAGGAAAACGAAATGTTTACTATCATACATTTCAGAATCAACTGCACCCTACATTGTAGATTTACTTTATTTAAATGTGTACATACACACATACAATTAGAAAGATAGGGAGATTTCTTTTTCTAAATATAAAAACATCAACCAGAAGAGGAATGAGAAATGAAACACTAAGTAAAAACCTAGAAAATGTATAATAGCACTGAGGGAACATATAACATATACATTTCTATTTTCAAATGCTTGTTTAGATTAGACCACCAAGCTGGATCGTTTCCCCCTTAACCATAGACAGCTGTGATGCTGGAGCCCAGTAATGTGCAGACAAAGGGAGAGAATCCATGTGGCTACTCACCACAGAAAATCTCCATCCTGCTTTTCAAAAGAACTCAGGAAGGAAAAGCCCCACTGAGTTAGGGATGTGCCAGGGCTGATGTCGTGCCAGCGCATCACAGTACTTGTTCCCATGACACTCACAATGTTCGCGAGGCAGCATGACAGGAGGGCGAATGTGCAGTGGATGGAGAAACGGTTTCACAGGCAAGAAACAGAGTCAGCCATTCGGGGTGCTTTCCTGGGCTTTTGTGTATCCACCTCTGTGATACTTATCATTAGCTGTTGATTTCATTTACCAGAGCAGAGATGGAGAAAAATGACTGCTCTTCTTCAACAAACCCAGGGAGAGCCACGCTAGGAAGACTCTTCCCATAACATTCTGGCTTTACCTCACCCCAGCTATCAGATACACAACAGCTGTGCATTTTAACAATGACTTGCTGAGAGACAATGATTGAAAGAGCCAATCTGTGACACATGGAGAGGAGGCAGCAAGATACAGCAGGAGTTAATGGGAGAGAAGTAGGGTCAGGGAAAACCAGCCAGTGCTGGGAATGGGAAGAAGGGTGAGGGAGAAAAGAAAGCAAAAGGCTACAGACAGAAAAAATACAGGGAAATTCCAAACAGATGTTTTCAAAAAGCAATCTGAGGATCATGCCCAGGGTGAGAAACCATGTGATCTCTGTTGGACATTTTTGTTTCATTGGTTCAGACTCAGAAGCAAATGTAGACAGACTAGAAATTACCTTAGAATCTAGAGTGTATGTGTGTGTGCTCAGTCTCTCAGTTGTGTCCGGCTCTTTGCAACCCCAAGGACTGCAGCCCTCCAGGCTCCTCGGTCCATGGAATTTTCCAAGCAAGAATACTGGAGTGGGTTGCCATTTCCGACTCCAGGGGATCTTTCTGACCCAGGGATTGAACCCATGTCTCTTGAGTCTCCTGCACTGGCAGGTGGATTCTTCACTACCAGTGCCACCTGAGAAGCCTTAGAAGCTAAAGTACAGACCAACAAAACTTAACATCCGGTCTAGAGATGGGAAAAGGAGGTAAGACTACTGAGTCAGCTCTGAAGGGCTCATTTATTCTCTAAGGAAGCATGCCTGCATTTAGTTAAATATAAACCCCAAATAATCAACTTTATATCATCTCTAAAGTGTGGTTTTATTACTTATGACATAGTTAAAAAAAGTGTATTTAAAAAAAAAATTTAAAGAAGGGCAGACAGACTAAAGGGAGGGGAAGACCACGTTCCCCCCCCCCCCCAATAAAATATGGCATGATTTTTAACAAATCCCCATAAAATAACACCACAGAAAGTTTTCTGAGGAGCATCTGTTAAAAATGCATGTTTGAATGTCCCTGGGTGTGGCTACAGAACAGAGTATAGAAACAGGTGACATGTGGAGTCGGGCCTCGAGGATGACTACCAAGAGGCCAGGACTAGAGTGCTGACAGCTTTGGGGCCCCTCTGTGTGAATCGCAAAAGGGGGCCCTTTCTCCCTGGAGGGCTGCTGTATTTCACTCCACTTACTCCTCTGGTCCACATCCCTGGTCCAACAAGCAACTTGCTCAAGTGAGTATGGCAGCCCTGGCTATGAACAGGGAGAGGGTGGGACTGATGTTGTCTAAATATATGCAAAAAGTGTGAGAAATAACCCAGGATTCTGATCTGCTCATCTATTGGTAAATTTTATGCTCGACTGCCTGCCCATTACATCACACAGAAATCGATTTGCCAATGATCTGAGTGAAGCAAGGGTTTAAAAAAAATGCTTGTCTTCTGTCTCCTCTTAACTTTCTCAGACTCAACCTCTCAGAAGAGCAACCACTGACCTACCTGTTTTTTCTTTTTTTTTTTTTTCAAGTTAGGAGAAAAACGGATTCAACTTTGTGAAAATACATTACGCTTTCATGGCTAGTTCTAGCGGTCCTACTGAATAATCTCAGTAAACTCAGCAAGTCATCACTGGGAACTTTATATACATGTCCTCTTAATGGTACAACAAAACCACTGGTGTAAGATTCAGACTTGTAGCCCAAACCCCCTGTGCTACTCTGGAGAGTAATGATCATGGACAAGTCTCTACATCTCATTTTGAATAACAACAATAACCATAATCACAACAATAACTGTAATCACAACAACAATTAACATGCACTGAATGCTTACTGCAAGCTTGCTTTATATACATTAACACATTTCATCTTCATAGTAACCCTGTGAGATGTGGTTATTATCTTTATAGACACAGAAACTGAGGCACAAGGAGGCTTAGCAGCTTGCCAAGTGGCAATAAGACGAGGAGGGGGGATCAGATGATTGAGAAAGTTTCTCCAGCTCAAATGTTACTTATAATTCCATCTGAGAGAAAGGTAAAGTGAAAGTGAAAGTGAAGTCGCTCAGTCGTGTCTGACTCTTTGTGACCCCATAGACTGTAAGCCCAGGCTCCTCCGTCCATGGGATTCTCCAGGCAAGAATACTGGAGTGGGTTGCCATTTCCTTCTCCGGGAGAGAAAGGTAAGTAGATGCCAAAACTGTTTGCCAGATTTTGTAAGTGGTTATTCCTCTTAGAATGACACTAATATTAAAGAAATGTTCTATTTTCCATGTTTTACATGATTTTACTACTGTACAGCTTCACACTCAGCAAAGATAATTCTGGATTTACCTGGATATCATGCCTCTGAAAACAAGTGGAACTTTTGCTGTGTAATTTCATCCCTGTACTAAATTTCGCTGAATAATTTTACCTAGCATCATATAGAGTAATACAGGCTGCACTATGATGAAATGAAATGAAGGCCCTGGCCCTGAGCAGTTAGAATTTCTGGCACAAGTTTACAAAACAAATAGCCTTAAACATAGTTTCCAAGAAAGCTGAAACTTTTCTATTGAAAACCCACTTTCCAAGAAGTTAACAGAGAAAAGTCACATTCAACTCCTCCCCTGAAGGTCCTGTGAAGGACAGGCCACATAAAGCAAAAGGAGAAGAGGGTGGCAGAGAATGGGGTGGTTGGATGGCATCACCGACTCAATGGATATGAATTTGAGCAAACTCCTGGAGACAGTGGAGGACAGGGAAGCCTGGCGTGCTGCAGTCCATGGGGTCGCAAAAAGTCAGATACAACTTAGCAACTGAACAATAAATAATAGGTCATCAGAATCATAATTCACTGAACAACTTTATCCTATGCAAAATACAACTGAGTACCAGACTCAGGACTTCCCTGGTGGCTCAGGCGGTAAAGCATCTGTCTACAATGTGGGAGACCAGGGTTCAATCCCTGGGTCAGAAAGATCCTCTGGAGAAGGAAATGGCAACCCACTCCAGTACTATTGCCTGGAAAATCCCATGGACAGAGGAACTTGGTAAGCTACAGTCCATGGGGTCGCAAAGAGTTGGACATGACTGAGCGACTTCACTTTCCACTATAACGTGCTCTCATGCCCTCCAAATTAAATTCTTTTGTTGAGTTGTGTGTGTTCCATACAGCATCAAAATCCAAACAGTGAAATAAAACTTTCAAAATCCCCAACTAGAATGCTAAATATATGTATGCAAACCATCAGATTGTGAACTACCCATATTAGGGATTTTAAATGAAAAACTAAAATATTTTTATATCTCAGCAAAGTTTTCATTTAGTTTACTAAGAAAAGTCTTTTTGATGCAATTCAGAAAAATGGGGTCAGTTCATTGACAAATATAGTATTTTACATATAACTTTCCAATGTTTAGGTAGGTAAGACCTCAAAAACCATCTCAATACCAAAAATTGTCTAAGGAATTCTAGAATACAGAGTATTCATAGCTTTAAAAACATTAAAAGCAGGTAAATCCAGGTTTTATTATTAAAACAACCATTATAAGGACAAGAAAATATTTTTGAAAGAAAATTAAGATGCCTTCAATAAAATATATTAAAATTATATGTAATTCAAAATACGGATCTTGGGAACATAACATTTAGTCAAAAAAGCTAAGTGGAAAAGAACCACATATAGTATTACATATGTAACTACACGATTTGCCCAGAATCTTCCTGGTTTATATGTGTTCTATTGCAATTATTATTAGCAACTCTTATAGGCTCAAGTCCCTCAACCTGGCTGATAAATTATATAATTTTTAATATAATACATTTCTATAAAACTTAAAACTAAATAAAAATAACAATATATACTTCATTTATACTCTTTTAGAACCCAAAATAATCCAGAAAGAATGATTTAAAATACATTCAGAGGATATCTGAGGCAGAGGAGAGGTATAGAGCTGAAGACAGGAAGGAACACACAGGTAAAAACAGCAACTCCAGCTCTTAGATTGGATGGTGAGCCATGAATACTCATTCGATAGTTGTTTCATAATTAGCATTTTTCATATGTTCTTATATGTTTATATACATATATAAACCATTTATTTAAAATATATAAAGAGCAAAATAGTAAGATGGGGTAAAAATTACTATCCATGTTTTTAAGATAATCAAATAAACTATCAGAAAATTTATCAGCAATTCAATAGTAATTCTGACAGATGAGTAAAAAGTATTTTCTGGCAACCACCTGCATCATGCTAGCAAAAGTTACACAGAAAAAAAATTACATCTATTTGATGGATAAAGGAAAGCTGGCTGCTTGGTGGGTTTGAATGAAAGATGGTTGATATAAGAAAGCAAGCTGGAATAGGATGGCGCAACTGACAAATAAATAACCCCAAGTATATGATAAAGGAAGCAAAAGATTTATAAGACTACGAGTATGGAAAGAGCTGATGCAAGAGGTTAACTGGAACATGAACTTCTATCAAAACTAAAAGGTAAGAGTTTGTATAAATAACAAGGCCGTGAATGTATGCTGGCAAATTAAGACAGTGATAAGCATGAACATTAAAAATACTGTAGAAAATAACTTCCACAGTAATCTCACTTTATCAACAGAGGATCTTATTTAACAAAATCACTATGAAACATATCCTAAGAGAATAAGTAATTTTTTGGTGTAAGTTAAGGTAAATGTGCAAACTGAAAGTAATGGGTGATTTTACTAATTCAGTGTTTATATTCATTAGTTGAGTATACTTAGGAACTAGGATGCTTGTATGCTTTGGTGATAATTCACAGTTATACTCCTAACTCCTAATGATGGTCCCATCATTAGGTTTTTAAACAGCAAAAACATAATAATAATGGTATGTATGTTTTTATTGATGAAAACTAGGTCTATATTTATTACAGAGTAAAATAGTAATTATTAAGAAATGAATACCTGGAATACTGGCAGGAGAAATTGGGCCAGATCGTGACTGGTTGCTTCCTACAGGAGAGCCGACAGGAGAAGGCGATGGGCCCCCAGGGATGCTGGAGAGATGGGGAGATGCATGCGGAGAGAAAGGTGACTGAGCTGGGTTGCTCTGATCTCCTTGGCTGCTCGTGGACCCAGATGCACTGACTGCTGAGCTCAAAGTTGCTTCCGTTCCCGTGGGGAGGTCATCAATGGAGCCAGACAGGTCCTAAGGAGGAAAGAAATAGCATGCACTGATGGAGTAACACATATTTGGACAAATACCTACTCAAAACACTATTTGAAAATCTTAACCCTAACCTTTCAGAATTTTTCTAGAGAACACCCCAAATTCAGAGCATGGCCACTTGTTATTAGAAGACTTTAATGAGGTCTCTTATAAGTTAAATCCATAGGATCTAGTCTGTCACTAAAAAGTTAAGTTTGTACCTCTTTCATTGAACTGTCCTACAGCTTTCCTTTAACCTGTCAGCACCTAGTCCAAAACCCGCCAAAGACTCACAGGAAAAGCATAGTAGGTAGTGATGTACCATCTAAATGGAATGCCTGATTCATACATGATCACTTCAGTAAACTAAAAACTAAAGGCTTTGGATCCTCCCACTTAAAGATCAATAAGGGCTATCTGAATTTCAAAATATGATCTTCTAATTTAATAGCAATCCAAACTATAACCAAACCTTGTAGGGAGAAATTCTGATATTTTAGGTAATTCAAAAATTCTCTTATAAATAGAAGAGTGATGTGTATTTTTATCTGATATGATGAAAATAAATCCCTTTGAAGTTATATTGGCAGAAATGAGTCCTAATGTTATAACTTACTACCTTTTTTAAAAACAGTCATTTGTTTATTAACTCTAGAAAAACAAGAGGTACCATACCAGAAGGAAGTGCAACCAAAGTATATTATTCAGCCTAGCAGTGACCACTGAGTGTTGGTATAGTACATGTTTGTGTTTGTTGTTTAGTCGCTAAGTTGTGTCCTATTCTTTTGCAAGCCCATGGACTGTTCCTCTGTCCATAGGATTTCCCAGGCAAGAATACTGGAGTGGGATGCCATTTCCTTCTCCAATAACTTACTTTTTGTAACAGTTTTAAGCTAAATAAACAATCTTTAAGGTCCTGTAATTTTACCATAATACCCTCTAAGGCAGATATTAAAACTCCCATTTGACAGACATAGAAAACAAAGGTCAGAGATTCAACGTTATTGTTACCAGCTACAACACTGAGGACAGACAGCGCCTGCCAAAGATCATGACAGGAGGAGAGAAGAGAAATGAGAAAATTGTCCTCTGAACCCTTATCAGAGTGAGAGGACAGACAGAACCTCACCGCTGGGCACAGAGGTCCCAACTGGGACTCCCACCAACAGGAGCTCTGTATACCAGTGCAGGCCTGTGGCAGTGGTGAGGCTCCCGCATTACTGACTGCAAACCCAGATGAGACCTGGAACTAGGTGCTGAATGAGCCCTAAAGGCTGAGAAGCAGGATAAAAGAAATTTGTCTTGATAATTTAGGACTGAACACTGCAGAATGGGATCAGAAATACTAGGTTATGGTATTGTCTGTAAAGCAGATTCAACCCTAACTGACATCTTCCACTCACGCAATTTTACTGTTTAATTTTACCTCACTGCTTACCACTGGGACTGCTAAAACTAGGGCTCTGGAAACTGATGGAGGAAGATGCTTAGGACCTGAAGAATGAATGTACATCAGGCAGTGCAACGGGGGCCACTAAAGCAGAGCTGGTTAGAGCTCTTCAGGGTACCCCAAAATGTCACAACACAAACTCAGGATGAGGATCCAAGACTCCTGGAAAGCTTATCTATTAACCATATATTATACAATTAACTTTTCTCTTTTTAACAGCAAAATTGCCAATGACTAAAAACATTCTAAAGAATAGCTGATGAGATGAGAACCTCACAAAAAGATGAATATTATAGAAAAGCAAAATTTTCTTCTGCTAAGAATAACATCTAAGTAAAACACAGTAATCTTCAACGTCATATAATTGCGTGTATGAGTGAGAAACCTAACAGTAGCAAGTGATTGAAAATATCACCCCTAGAAAAAGTATCATCAAAGCTCCAAAATAAAATGTGACAAACTGAATCATGTTTTCAGAATTCAGAGAAAATATAATAATTAATTAATAAATAATTAATTAATATAAATATCTCTACTTAAGGCACATGAGATGGACGGTTTTGCATATATTCAGCAGATAAAACATTGTATTCAACTTGATGACTGGGTTCAACAACAGTTCAGTTCAGACTTTCAGAACTTTTTGTGAAGCCAGGTAGAAACAGAGAAAGAATATTATGTGAGAAAGATGCTACGTACAATGTAGAAAGTATTTAGTTCAGTTCAGTCGCTCAGTCATGTCCAACTCTGCGACCCCATGAACTGCAACACGCCAGGCCTCCCTGTCCATCACCAACTCCCAGAGTTCACCCAAACTCATGTCCACTGAGTCGGTGATGTCATCCAACCATCTTATCCTCCATCATCCCCTTCTCCTCCTGCCCTCAATCTTTCCCAGCAACAGGGTCTTTTCTAAGGAGTCAGCTCTTCGCATCAGGTGGCCAAAGTATTGGAGTTTATCAGCTTCAATATCAGTTCTTCCAATGAACACTCAGGACTGATCTCCTTTAGGATGGACTGGTTGGATCTCCCTGCAGTCCAAGGGACTCTCAAGAGTCTTCTCCAACAACAAGGTTCAAAGGCATCAATTCTTCAGCGCTCTGCTTTCTTTATAGCCCAACTCTCAAATCCATACATGACTACTGGAAAAACCATAGCCTTGACTAGATGGACCTTTGTTGACAAAGTAATTTCTCTGCTTTTTAATATGCTGTCTAGGTTGGTCATAGATTTTCTTCCAAAGAGTAAGCGTCTTTTTATTTCATGGCTGCAGTCACCATCTGCAGTGATTTTGGAGCCCCCAAAAATAAAGTCTGTCACTGTTTCCACTGTTTCTCCATCTATTTCCCATGAAGTGATGAGACCGGATGGCATCATCTTTGTTTTCTGAATGTTGAGCTTTAAGCCAACTTTTTCTCTCTCCTCTTTCACTTTCATCAAGAGGCTCTTTAGTTCTTCACTTTTTGCCATAAGGGTGGTGTCATGTACATATCTGAGGTTATTGATATTTCTCCCAGCAATTGTGAAGTATTCACACTTCAGCAATTAACACAATTATCTGAGTTCCTCCAAATAAAACTTAAGTACAGACATGCAGAAGTGTGAGGTGCAGGCTGACAGGGACCACAGGACAGGATTCCACCCATTCCTCTTGCTGCAGGGTGAATGCTGGCCTCTCTCCGGGTGTGGAAGATAGCTGGGTCCTGATTAATTCTTTAAGTACCTATCCCCAACGTATTCCTTTCCTAACCTGATACAAAGTGAAAGTGAAGTCGCTCAGTCATGTCTGACTCTTTGCGACCCCATGGAGTGTAGCCTACCAGGCTCCTCTGTCCCTGGGATTTTCCAGGCAATAGTCCTGGAGTCAGTTGTCATTTCCTTCTTCAGGGGATCTTTCCAACCCAGGGATCAAACCCAGGTCTTCCGCATTGTAGACAGACCCTTTACCGTCTGAGCCACCAGGGAGTTCACCAAAGTGCAAAGGGGTACACCTGTGGGCTCCACAAAGTAGGGCATGGCAAGCTATGTGAGGACTAAAACGAAATCCTACCCTATTCCGGCTCCACCCATAAGCCACACATTTTTAAATGACTGAAAAAAAAAATCAGGAGAGTAATACTTTGTGATACATGAAAAATACTTGAAATTCAAATTTCAGGGTCCCATAACATGTTACTGGGACATCTTATAGTCACAGCCATTCCTCCGAAGTGCTGTCTATGGCTGCTTTGGGGCCACAATGGAGACTTGCATTGAGACTATGGCCCTCAAAGCCTATAATATTTACTATCTGGCCCTAACAGAAAACGGTGCTGACCTGCTGTATCTAGTCTGGCCTCTCATGCCTTTGCCTCTTCCATGGGGAAACAGAAGGAAGACAGACAGGTCTCAGATGAAATGCATGGGGACCTACGTGCGTAAGGAATCACACAGGCTTCACCAGGAACAGGGAAAGACTCCACGTTCACACCTGCCTGGAAAACACTGACTGGGCGCCAGATAGAATTCTCCTCTTTAGTGGTATCAGACTAACTCAGGGAAGCCCCACTTAAGAATGGGTGGCGGGCTCTGTGTACAGATACCTATTACCTAACAAATGTGCATTATTCATAAATAAGGGTCCATCACGTAAGAATCAGTTGGGAGGAAATACGCCTTTCATGATTTCTTTAAAGAAAAAAAAAACTGGTAGGTAACGATATAAAACCATTACTTTCTAATATACTACAATATGGAATTCAACAGAAAAGATGACATAGATTCAATTTAAAAAATCATTATTTGAAGTTAAATTTTATGCAGATCTTTTTTCATAAAAAACAAACTGTTACTTGGAAAATTTTAAAATTCTCTGCACTACCTGTAAATTCCTTCCCTGTTCTCCCTTAAAATTCTGTTATGGCTGAAAAAGTGACACGGATGGGTGTTAAGAGAGCTTCATTCAAGCTGCAAAGGCATGAAAAACATTTCTGTTATTCAACAAGCTGATCAAAGAAATATCAAGAGAAAAATATAAAAACGGTGGCTTTCTTAGTGTTCACAAGTCATCAGAATTTCAGTGCTGACTACACCTCAGTGTAACAGAAGAGTAATAAAAAGATATAATTTCTATATTACTGTTATACACACACGTAACTTTTATATGTAAATTATAGGGAAATATTCCCGCCCTGCTGATACTTAGGGTATCCATATGTATAGCTATCTTAAAACATGTTAATAAAAGAAGTTCAACAGTGGTTTAAACATTCAGCCTAGTTAACAAAGAAGCTCTGTAACGAATACCCCTCTAGAGGACAATTTAGTCAGCAGGGCACCAACTCTATTCTTCTTTTCTAAGTACCATCAGATCTATGATGCCTGTAAAGAACAGAGAGACCTTCCTGCATCTCATTCTAAGCGAGGCACCTTCAAGCTACAGTGCTTCCATTTGTCTTACTGGGAACTGGCAGGTAAGGTAATTGCAGGGAGGACTCCTTTAAGGGGCTGGAGTCCCCCCTGCCCACAGCACTCCTTGCAGCCTCTCTCTTTACTGAGGGAGTGAGGATAAGGCAATGGCTTCATGGGCTCATGCATAGGAAATTCAGTATTTTGCCATGACAATCTGATTTGGTAAAGTCTTGCTACCAAATTGGGTTTTCAATATCTGACATCACTCAGAATACTGAATACTTTCCAGCACACCCCAAATAATATAGTCCCTACTATCAATGGTTAGTTTATATTTAGAAAATCAATGCTTTTTTTGGGGGGGGAAAGCTTGTTTTACTTTAAAATTTAATTTAAATGAAAGTTCCCCACAAAGACTTGCCCCTCTGTAACCATCATCCTTCCACCTTCAGCCCATGTAAAACTTTCATTCTAACCTAAGTGACAAGTACAAGAGATTTCACTGTGCTTAGAATGAAATGCCACCTGAGAGCAGTAACAATCCTATCAGACTCCGACAAGAGAAACACTGATGAATTAACATAGAGCAAAGATATGTTCTGATTCAACATGATGGGCCAGGGTGGGGCAGGGCAGTGATGACGGAATGTATAGAACAAGTGCCAGGAAGGAGCACAGGAGGAATGTTTAGAAATCTACAGATATATAAAATAGGCATACAACATTAAGTATAAATATAAATACAAATTGTACATGATCCTTCCTAAGAATATTTTACATTCATATATCATGACTTCACTACATCTAGAGACCTCTTTGGTTTTGATGGTGTTCAGTTTATCTAATAAGTCAGCTTGCTAAAGGATAAATTCAGTCAATTCTGGTGATGTCTTACTGTCTTGAACTGGGAATAAGTCAGAAAATTTTACTCCCTTGTTTAATTAAATAAATGGTTTGTTTTTTGTTGTTGTTTTTTAAAAAGCAGATCAACTCTAAAATACTCTCAGCTATGGTTCTCAATACAATTAGTTGACATTATTATATCAGCCACTGGTAGAAAACTGCTAAGCCTCACATGAATTGGGCATCTCCTGCTCAGAAGAGCCCCAAGAGAGCATGAGGATAAACACTGAATTAGAAACAGAGAAGATATTTCAATCAATGAGACGAGTTCAGGTCTCTTGTTTAAGGGTTTTAATAGGATACAGTTAATGATTTCTCACTGTGACTTCCCATGGGTTTGAAGCACAGGTTAAAATGCCAGCTCAATGGTCTTTAAAAAAAGTCAGTTATCTTCAAAAGCAGAAATAGTGTCTATTCTCCTTTTTAGAATATTGAGGATGAAATCCTGGCATGTAGTTTTTCTTTCTCCCTCTCCAACTAGACCCTAACTTTCTTAAGGGCAGTGCTGAAGAGAGGAGGATTTGACCAGTCACTGATGAGTGTCACTGAATTTATAAGCTCTACAGTAAAATACAGCTGCAAACACCATACAAAGTAAGCCAGTACATGCAAACATTTCTAAATATTTACCAAAAATGCTCTACTGAAAACGACTGAGATTGCCATTAAAATTTAGCAATGAATTCTTGGCCCTCTGTTTCCAATTACCATCCCGGAGGCCAAGCATCCAGGCTCATTACATGCTTAGCTCCTTGGAAACACACTGTAAAATTGCTTCATACACTCCAACCTTATTTCAGAACTATCATTTTGGACATGTGATACAAATACACCTTGAGGTTGATATTAGAATTGAGCCAATAATTTGACTGACATACATACACAAAAAGAACAACCTCACAGTGACTGTTTAATTTCCATGATATTTGTAGGCTTCTTTTCAGCACAAACCTACATAATGGTGTACTTCAAGACACCTACCAAAGTTCCTGCTGCTTTCATCTGTCTAGACAGCAAATGAGTTAAAAGCTCAGACTTCCGGGGTAAACGAATTAAAAATGGAAAGGCATAGAAGGAATCCATGAATAAATCCTGCCAAGCACTAATTTTTAGACCTACAAAGCATCTTCTTACAAAGTTATATAAATATGTATCTTACTTTCTACTTAAACATATCCAAATAACAAATATGTATCTTTTCATTATATGTGATGGTGGTTTAGTTGCTAAGGCATGTCGGACTCTTGCAATCCCATGGACTGTAGCCTACCAGGCTCCTCTGGTCCAGGGTATATACAATTCTTAGCCTTAATATGTATGATGTCAACTGGAAAAAAATGTTTGATCCTAATTTAAAAATAGTCACAAGCTCAACAAATGACAAACTCATATCCAAAGCCAGGGATAACACAAGGAAAATTAATGAGTCAGAATTCATTTTAAGAGAGGTAGCCAATAACCACTTTTTGGGGAAACAACTTTCACCTGATTCATTTGCATCCTCTCTCAAGCAAAGATTCCTTGATGGGTAACTTTCATCTTAAAGGGATATTTACAAGATAATTAGCTGAACTGATACTTTACAGAAACAGGATTTGGAATTAAGCATGCTATCCTAAGCAAAAAAATTTATAATGATTATATTTCCTTTGATTTTTAAAAACTTTCCACCTAAAATAAAAGCCATCCACAAAGTTCCTTTGGCTAAAACCCCTGATATCAAATTGCCACTCTAAATTTAGAAGCAGTAAACAATATAACTATGAAATATGCATCATGTAAGGGAATTTTTTTCACTTCACAGACCTCAAGGGGACCCTAAATTATTCTCAGTTTTTGAAGTCTGCCCAGGGAGAGTCTCTGCTCTTCTGCTATTAATAGCAGACATTATGTAGAGTAGGAATAACGACAGAGACCCAACAAATAGTGTTTATCATATTGTGCAAACATAGTACAGACAGTCTTGAACTTAAAAATAACTTGGTAAGAAAATTTATATTTATCTTTTAGTTGTATGGAACTTGGGAATAATTTTCATCTGTAAATAGCATTGCCCTTCATGGTTATAATCCTGGGACTACCCTTTCAGGTGATGATCCTGATGATTTGATGCTCAAGATCATGATCTGATGATTTTTAGGGGTAACAACTATAACCACAACTCTCTATAGCAGAGATACTATATGCATTTTCTTTCATGAGGACCCTACAACATCTTGTTAGCTCTAGCCCATTGTTCCTACCAGTCAAAATGTTTTTTAATTGATTTCACTGGCTAAAATAGCCGGCACAGGACCCTTCCTGACCTCAAGTCAAAGCCCCAAACAGTGCTGAAAACACTAAAAAAGATTCACATGTGAGTAACTGCTGGCCCTTTGTTATTTTAAGAACAATGGCATCTTAAAGAACATACTTAATACAAATGGAAGACTACTGGTGAAACTAAAGCTATATAATAAAGTGAGAATACTAAATAATTTGAGGAGGGACAGGCACAGCCTCAGGCAGGCAGGCCCTCTCTAAGGTTTGCATATGGAGGTGTGGGATGGGTAGGTGGGAGGAAGTAGGGGAAAAGGTAGACCATTTTTTCATGTGGATGACATTTTACAATTAAATTGGCCTGCACAGGTGATCTTGAACACTTCAGCATCCTTCTTTCATGGAGTCTCAATGGAGACAGAAACAGCTAAGCAGGTTTTTAAGTTCTATGACAAAGCAGAAACTCTGTGATGGACGGGTGACTTAACAAGTATTGTGGAATACAGAATGGTAGGTCTTCAGCCAGCTCACATCAGGCCAGGGGCTGCTGTCTGTAATGGGTCCAGGAGAGGAGTGATAAGTGGAGAGCAGAGAGAACCATGGGTGCAGGCAAAAACTATGGGAGACTATGCCATGTCGGAAGGGGGAGGCTGGAAAAGCAGAATGAGAGAGGATGCAGCTGAAGAGGGCACCCAGGGACAGTTGTGAGTGACTTCACAGGCTCAGGCCAAGGAATATGAACTTACAATTTTAGGAATTAGGGAGCCAACAGAGGTCTAAAGGGTAAGTAAAAAAAAAAAAAATACAGTGTAGTGCCAAATGAGAAATGTTAAACATTTTAAAGCAAAACAAAACAAAACAAAAAAACCCCCAAACCCTCTTGTTTTCAAATGTTTATGAACACAGATTGCTTTAAACATGATTAAAATGGCAGGTACCATTCAAAAATAAATTTGTAAAATATTAAAAAAAATCTATATATATTAGTACTATATAAAACTTAATATATAGGTGAACAAAACCAAAAGTGCTTAAATAACTATAGCCCAGGTTAAATATTAGTGTGCTTTCTAACTGGAATAATTTCATGAGCCTACAGTCATCTTACTCCTTTCATTTATACTTAAGAATCAATGGCTAAAACGATTTTAAGGATACACTTTACCCTTAAAACGGCACAATAGTGTTTGAAGACTAATTATGAGTAACAATTTGACAGATTATATTCTTTAACTGCATATTCTATTCCAAAACCAAATTCTGAAGACTCCTAGTCTCAGTTCAGTTCAGTCACTCAGTCATGTCCGACTCTCTGCGACCTCATGAACTGCAGCACACCAGGCTTCCCTGTCCATCACCAACTCCCGGAGCCTGCTCAAACTCATATCCATTGAGTCGGTGATGCCATCCAACCATCTCATCTTCCGTCATCCCCTTCTCCTCCTGCCTTCAATCTTTCCCAGCATCAGGGTCTTTCTAAGGAGACAGTTCTTTGCCTCAGATGGCCAAAGTATTGTAGCTTCAGCTTCAGCATCAGTCCTCAGTCCTTCCAATGAATATTCAGGACTGATATCCTTTAGGACTGACTTATTTGATCTCCTTGCAGTCCAAGGGACTCTCAAGAGTCTTCTCCAACACCACAGTTCAAAAGCATCAATTCTTTGGCACTCAGCTTTCTTTATGAGAACCCCGTGAACAGTATGAAAAGACATCTTAGTTACACAGGAAGAAAATGAGCTCATGCCACATAGGTGCAGGAATGCGGGTATGCGGGCTTATGGTTTGGTGTTTTACAAATATCAACACCAGGTATGAAACTGTAAGTATGAATGACCCATGTGCTTTGAAAGCAAACTGACAAACTAACAAGATCTGTAAATATGTAAGATTTAGAGTTTGTCTACTGATATGAGGTTTTATTACTGAAAGTATATCATAAATCTTTACAGCAGAAAAGCAATCGACACCATCGTTTGCATCTCTCATGGTAAAAACCAACTACTGTATATCTTAGAAGTACAATGCTTAGCACATAGAAATTCTGAAAATAAAAGTTAAAAACAAAAAAGCATAACCCTCAAGAGACCTCTATTTCTTCAGTATACAGCAATGAAATACTTCAATAAGACATATAGGAACTGCAAATAAATTAGCAACTTGAAAAACAAAAACAGAAAAAAACAGCTCACAAACTGCACCAGGTCTATATGGAATAAACGGAAGTTCTGCTGTAGAATTAATACTAAAACTTCATTTTTTGACATTTTACCCAGTCACATGAGGCACATGAACATAGATACTTATTCTACATCCTTCACTGAATTTTTAAAACCTTTTGTTTTGAAATGACTTTAGCCTTACCTGGAAGCGGCAAAGACACTACTGATGTTCCTTCACTCAGTTTGCCTTAATGCTGACATTTTACATGGTAACCAGGGCACATCTATTAAAACTATGAACCTGAAATTGGTATAATACTATCAATGAAACTAGACTTCATTCAAATTTGCAGCCTTTACAGTACAGTCTTCCTCCTGTTCCAGGACACATATCACATTTATTCACCTTGTCTCCTTAGTCTCCTCTGATCGGTGATAATTTCTCAAATCCTTCCCTGTTTTCCACAACCACAACACATTTAAAGAGCACTTCTGAGGTATTTTGTGGAATGTTCTTCAATTTGTGTCTAGTGTTTTCTCATGGTTAGGCTGGGGTTACGGATTTAGGGGAAGAATACCACAGAAGTGATCAGGTAATACTCCTGTCAACACTAAACGGTAGTAGTTGTTGTTGTTCAGTTGCTAAGTTGTGTTGACTTGTTGTGACCCCATGGACCAGGTTTCCCTGTCTTTCATTATCTCCCAAAATTTGCTCAAACTCATGTCCATTGAGTTGGTGATGCCACCCAACCATCTCATCCTCTGTCGTCCCCTTCTCCTCCTGCCTTCAATCTTTCCCAGCATCAGGGTCTTTTCCAGTGAGCCAGTTCTTTTTATCAGGTGGCCAAAGTATTGGAGCTTCAACTTCAGTATCAGTCCTTCCAATGAATATTCAGGACTGATTTCCTTTAGGATTGATTGGCTTGATCTTCTTGCAGTTCAAGGGACTCTCAAGAGTCTTCTCCAATACCACAGTTCAAAAGCATCAATTCTTCTTCCAATTGAGATTTCATGACCATAAAACATTGGAGAGAGAAAAATACACACTCTGTTCTCTTCCAGACACAGCTATGTAACTTAGAATAACTACTTTGGATAAAAATTTATAAGCATTTTCTAAAGCTGAAGATGCATTTATTTACCTTATGATCCAGGATGTTCACTCCTAGGTTTATACACTGGCATACACACTATGGAAACATATATAAGCATAGTAGCACTGCTTCAGTATTGTATTGTAATAATAAAAAAAAAAAAAGACAATCTAATTTTCCAGTGATATAAAATCAAGAGATCTATTCAGAAAATGGGATACTATACAGCAATGAAATTGAATGACCTAGAACTAAAAATGTTAATATAAATCTCGCAAATACTGATAGAAAACTAAGCAAAACTCTGAACGTGGCAGTATGTATCTGACACAGAAGAGAAGGCACGAGAGAAAGAAGTGGACTGTAAGCCTGGTGGTGGAATTCAGGTCAGAGCAGCAGCAGGAGCCAAGATCAGAGGAGGCGACAGGAGAGGCAGCAGCACCCTCTGGGGATCAGGGCGGGGGGCTGCTCCAGGAACCTCTGCATGCGGTTTAGCCGAGTAAGCCCTACCTCCCTCGGGGAGTCTTCCATCACCACTTGGTAAGGACTCCGGGGATATTTACACCACCAGAATGAGCTGCACAGCTCCTTCCTCCATGATCCTGCATCATACCTATCTACTACAGAACTTCCCAGGTCGAGTTTTAATAAACTGCTAGCATTTGCTACAATTGCAAACTCTGAAGTAGGACCACTTACTTCCAGACTTCGGCTTTGACCACTTTGACACTGACCATGGGCAACATACTTAACCGTTCTGTGCTTCATACTCCCCTTATCTATAAAATGGGGGAAATGCTAGTATCTGCTAACAAGAATTGTTGTGAGAATTAAATGAGAAGTTATACGTAAAAGAATTAGTGCTGCAGCATCTCCGTAAGTGTGAGCTGTTATCACTAGTAACCATAGAGGAGAGGCAGTGGGTTAGAGAGCCTAAACCACTGAGCCACTGGGGATACAGAGCCAGACTGAAGCGTCAGCAGAAGGAAACGGCTGCAAAGTGAAGAGGAGGCAGGGAATCACACCCTTCCCCAGGTTCCTGATCCCAGTGGGCACTGACCTAGCCGTTTCCAACATTCATAAGCTCTGAGTACGATAAAGACTGCTTGCACTGTGTTTATGAACACAGGTTTTCAACAATAATTCTGTCAATGAAGTTATAACAAATATTATAGTACTGGAAAAAAATATTAAGGAAAATAACCATAATGACTCACTATTTAAGGTGAAGTTTTTACATTTCCATAGGAATCATTTTTAAGACTTCTGAGGGTTTTAGAAAAAAGTAGAGAATTCAAAAAAAATGTTTTAACATAGTCAGCCTGAGTAGATTACAGATGGAAATGTTGTGTAAAGGCTATTGTTGTACTGTGACCGCCTGATGTGAAGAGCCGACTCACTGGAAAAGACCCTGATGCTGGGAAAGACTGAGGGTGGGAGGAGAAGGGGGAGACAGAAGATAAGATGGTTGGATGGCATCATCAACTCAATGGACATGAGTCCGACCAAACTCTGGGTGATGGTGAAGGACAGGGAAGCCTGGCGTGCTGTGGTCCATGGGGTCGCAGAGATGGACACGACTGAGCGGCTGAATAACAATGAAATTCAGCACATGCAACACTCCCCTCAAAGTCAAACTTAAAAACATGAATGTTTCCTCATTTTCAGTTATGATTTTCAGACTCAATGAGATGAAAGGTTGTTTTCAACTTTGTACAGGGGCAACTGGTCACTCAATACCTCAAGTGCTAGCACTAAGGGGTATTTTATATAATAAATCTTCCTAAGAACATATAACCATTTTATAATGTATTACTTCAAAACTACTTTTCCAAAGGAGGTGGTTATAAACCTACTCAGAGTTTCAGACAGAAACTTCTAATATCGATAATACTAATGATGGTGACGGTGATCATCATCATCAATTGATAAGGACCTGAGTTAGGTCTTGAATTCTAGCACATTTCACATTTACCCACACTACCTCCCGACAGAGCCATCTGTATGCCAGGCAATGGTATTACTGTACCTCACACTTACAGGTAATTATCCTGTTGCTTGGAGCATGTTCTCAGGTCACCAAGAAGAATAAAGAGTTTTCTCTGATGACCACTTTAGTCCACCTTAAGTGGTCTCAAAGACAGTGTAAACAAATTAAGAGAGAGGATTCTGAAAGGCAGAATGGTAAAATTCACATTTCCTTTGACTTCTAAACCCTTGGAACAAGGGAGACACCTTAATAGCCTGACTCACAAGACCACCACATTGCTGAATTCCTCTTTATCCCAGTAAACCATAAGTTTTGATATAAAATTAGACTTAAACTCTTCAGCAACCTAAAGATCCCTGGAAAGTGCCATGACACCTCCTTCTGAATCTCTCCATCTTATTCCCCCCTTCTAATGACTGGCTTTTAAAATGCATTTGTTAGATTGTTAGTTTTGTTTTGAATATTTTTATTGTTTTGGGGGTAGGAAGTTATGGGGAAGCTGGGCTCTGGGACCACACCCTGGCTGGACCCCAATCCCAGCTCCTCTCTCACTGACTCAGAGGACTTGGGCGAACGACTGAGTGCCATCAGCCACAACCTCTCATCTGTATGCAGCACAGGCACAACAGAAGTAATGACCTCACAGTGTCTCACGGAGAGTTCAGTGAGGTAAATGGTGTACATAAAGCACTAAGCATGAAGCCTGGTGCCGGGTAAGTACTCGTTATTTACTGTAATGTAGGTATACAGGAATAGTGTAGCAGTTAAAAGCATACATTCTGGAATAAGGGCATTTTGAAATCAAGTCCTGGCTCCACCAACTTCCCCTAATCTTGGGCAAGTTACTTGACTCCACTGAGCCTCAAGCTCATCATCTAAAATAGGGGATTAAAAAATAAATAAATAAATAAAAAAATAAAAAAATAAAAAAATAGGGGATAAATATTAATTATGCCATGGTGGTGGTTTTGTCACTAAGTTGTGTCCAATTCTTGTGATCCCGTGGACTGTAGGCCACCAGGCTCCTCTGTCCATGGGATTTTCCAGGCAAGGATACTGGAGAGGATTGCCATTTCCTTCTCCAGGGGATCTTCCCACCTAGGAATCGAACCCAGGAATTTAACCCAGGTCTCCTGCATGGCAGGCAGATTCTTTACCGACTGAGCTACGAGGGAAGCCCAATTATGCCATGGTAAGAATGAAATACAATTATGAAAACTAAGCATACAGTACAGAGAAGGCAATGGCAACCCACTCCAGTACTCTTGTCTGGAAAATCCCATGGATGGAGGAGCCTGGTGGGCTACAGTCCATGGGGTCACTAAGAGTCAGGCACGACTGAGCGAGTTCACTTTCACTTTTCACTTTCATGCATTAGAGAAGGAAATGGCAACCCACTCCAGTGTTCTTGCCTGGAGAATCCCAGGGACGGGGGAGCCTGGTGGGCTGCCGTCTACGGGGTCGCACAGAGTTGGACACGACTGAAGCGACTTAGCAGCAGCAGCAGCAAGCATACAGTAAATGTTCAATAAATAGCTACTATGTATGTGAGTGCATACATACACATGTTACCATATACACATTTCAAATACTTAATACTTTTTTAAAAACTGTTTGTAATGTAAAAATAATTTTCAATACAGAATAAAGAATTTACAAATGAGTGCATACATACACGTTACCATATACACATTTCAAATACTTAATACTTTTTTAAAAACTCTGTTTATAATGTAAAAATAATTTTCAATACAGAATAAAGAATTTACAAATGACTTCTAGAAAAATATTTCACTTATAAGCTTGGTGAGTGAGTATAACCAAATCTCATAAATAGTAAAAATATTAGTATTTTCAGAATAGATGTTAAAACTTAATACAAAAGTATATGGTAATAAAATAACAAGACAAAGTTGGACAAATAAAAATTATGCTCCTGTGCACAGTTTTCACATTTTATCAGGGTAAGATATTTTAACAAAAATTTCCTCATGGTCTTCATTACCAAGTCTGCTTGTACATAGTCAGATAGCCAAAAAAACTTAAAAAAATCAGCCTTTATGTAAATAGAACAAAGCAAAAATATAAATACTGATTTTAACAGTATGGCCTTATGATACAGCAGTCCCAGACTGACACTGCAACCCCTAAAACTGAACACTCAACACACACAGACATGGGTGCTTTTAGTTAAATGGGTCTTGCAGAGCTGGTTCCCCAAGAAGCTGGTACCTTGAACCCAAAGAATCTCAGAGGAAACAGAAGTCACATGCCAATCAGTATTTCAGAGAGAATCTAATATGACTATAAATCTGTCACTGTTGGCAACACTGAAGAAACAGGACCGGTTAATAGGAAACAACTGAATACCACCCTGCTTCAGGTTTCTCTGTTGCCTATGGTCTAAATAACTCCATACAGAACACTGCCGTCAAGGGTCTTGTTGTAAGAGTTACATGTTCAAAATTATTGATTTCCTTTTACTTCCAAAGAAAACTACAATTTTAAACACAATTCTCTTTGTGAATTGATGCCTTTAAATCTCTCATTTCATTTGGAAATTGTAAAAGAAAGCAAGCAAGCTAAACAGGATCTTAAGGTACCGAAATGGAGTTTAAATAATAACTTGAGTGTCATAAAATTATAACCAGAGGTAAATTTATTCTGCTGAGCTCACTTTAACTTGAGAATGAGTAACCATACGTGGCTGTTGAGGACTGACACTATGGTCCACCAGTTTGAAGAATGTGATATGACTTTCTATGATCTGTCCTTGTGCTAAATACACCTGCCTCTTATCTTTCTGTATTCCAATCTCTTCTGAATTATCCTCAACACTGCTAAGTAGATAAGACATCATGTTAAGGAAAAAATGGATTTTGGCTCTGAGAATAAAAGCAGTGTATTTTTAAAAGCATGCATATAAAGACTGGTGAAAACTACTTATGAATTAAATAAAAGAGGAGTGAAGGAAAAATGTAAAACTACAACAAGCATAGCAATCTGTTATGAGCTGAATGAGTGCCAGTTTGTGGGCCCTGGGGCTCGGTAGGATTTCTCCGTACAGTGCCAAACTCCAACAATATTGTTATGGTTAGAAAGGAATTTCTCACAAGAGCTAACAAAGGCAGAAGGTCATAAATAAACCCAGCAGGATTGCCTTGTCAGTTCTCATTATTAGCGCTGCAGGCACTTGCTTTTCTATGGGCTTCTTACAGGTTCATTTAAGTGTAAAAGTTCCTCCTCAAAAATTCAGATACTCATAAATAAAATGATTCTTAATCTAGCAAAGAAAAATATTTAAAAAGTAAGTAAAAAACAAGTGAGCAAGTAAATAAATATAAAAAGGACAGAAGCATGACTAGAGGCAGAGCTCAGTCGGGCATTTCTGAAAACTGAAGCACCTCCACTCCTGGCCTTCGCAGCCAAGCAATGACCAACAGGATGCTCTGCTTTCTCACCACAATAATAGTCTGCAGAATTCTATCTGGGCAGGAAATGAAGCTGAGCTCCTAAACTGATGCTGACATGTGTTATAAACTGAGGAAAACACAGCTGTGTGATCATTATTGCAATTATGAAGTGACATCTACTGTTAACTTTATTTTACTGAGGACTTTAACTAGTAACAAAAAAGGGGGTACAAATCTACTAATGATAGAGACGTTAATTTTTAGCAAGTAAAAAATAGGAATGTATTATTGGGTCTTTAAAGCTAAACATTACCTTTTGCATCAGACAAATCTACATCTTAAGAGCTCTAATCAATGCTTCTCAATAAAACAGGAGATTTAGTTTTGTAATATTTTAAAAATGAGATGAATATCTCAATTCTCCCTTAATTCTACGTCCTTGTATTCTAAGAGCTGAGAACATCAAACCTCCAATTATCTCAATACACATATTAATTCAAATGAGAAAAAAATCTGATAAACTTGATTTCATTTACTACTGACTCAAAACAAAAACAGACTTCAGTAACAGCAATAAAAATATACTACATGGTGTCATTTATTTTCTGTTAAAGGAAAAATAAGATAAATATCTTAAAATAATATAAACAAGAAATCAGAAAACAAAAATCCTCAACAGTACTGCTATTTAAGTTAACCAAATTATAACATTTTGCCATATTTCCTTCTAGTCTTTATTCTAAAGAATGGCAAAACAGCGTAACTTTAAGCACATGTATGCAAAATTAAAAAATGCACCAACTGACCTACTTGTCACCCTCTATCAAGAAAATAAACATTTTGCTTCCCTGCTGATTTCCCCTTTTATAATTTGTGAATTTTTTAATTTAAAAAATTATAAGCATCCTACATCATCCCCTTTAAGAGAATAATTCAAGTTTCCAAGAGCAGAAAGTTGTTCTCAGAGGCTAGGATGCTGGAAAACCATTTTGTGCAGTCAGTTAGTTACAGAAACTAGGCTATTAGGTGCTGGTGTGTTACAAAGAAAGGTATGTTTGCAGAATTACTTTTCACTGGCTTGCAGCCTCTCATTACCTACCACTCATGATTATTAGTGTCAAGCTGATGCTGAATTCTTCACAGAGAAAATTCTCCATGTTTGCTTTAGATACTGGCAATTGGTCTATGTTCTCAGCATTCACGGAGGATTGCCCTTGACTAGCGTAACATTCCTGGTCCAAGAAACATGAATAAATGCTGAAAAGAGGGGAGTTTAAATGTCCAAGAGTGGTAAGAAACTAAGACAGGCCTTACTTGACACTGGTGGGCTTTTCTAGAGAATATTTCTGACAGAGCTAAGTTACTGCATTAACTGTAGCCTATATATGACATTTGTGGAGTTAAATTTGCAGTGGGCTGCAAACATCAGATTACATTTTTTGATTAGTAACTTTATAACCAAGTCGCCGATGGTTGACAATATTAGGCCATAAAGAGTTCTCAGGAACTTACAACTGAATATTCTGTTAACAGTAAATAACAAGGTTCCCAAATCTGACACCCTTAGGGCATGAGTAGTATATAAAAAATAAAAGGACCTATTTCTAGACTTCAACAGCTAACACATGCTAGTATTAGCTAAACTAGACTTCATCAATTCTTAAAGAGTTGTTGAGGCTCGTTATTTAATATTTCAGGTACATATGTGTTAGGAGATAAGTAATAAAATGTGGGGATGGCAAAGTTTGACTCCTTTGGAAGAGAACACTTAAGATGGACTGTCATGAACTGTACAGAATTTTCAGAAGTAAATGAAGCTTCAGTAAACATTTACTCCTATCCTGCATTTTTATTATACAATGTAAAACCGAGGTCCAGAGAGGCTAAATTAAATTATGCACAAGTTCTATAGACACAGACTACATTAGAATGCAGTTTTCGAGGTATATTTATTAAAACAAAACTGCTGACATTGATACCTGAGGCTTCCCAGGTGACTCAGGGTAAAGAATTCGCCTGCCAATGCAGGTAAACACAAGAGACACAGGTTTGATCCCTAGGGGGAGAAGATTCCCTGGAGGAAGAAATGGAAACCCACTCCAGTATTCTTGCCTGGAAAATCCCATGGATAGAGGAGTCTGGCGGGCTCCAGTCCATGAGTTGCAAAGAGTCAGAAAGGACAGAGCATGCATGCCGACACCGATAACCTCATTTAAGATTTCAAAGGACAGAGTGTGTGTGTCTATGGGCACGTGAGTGTGTTACTCTTTATGAGAGCACACTATATCTCCTTGAGCACATTTTCTAATAATTATTATTCCACATTATGTATCTAGGTACATGCCTCTATCTCAAAATCTCCTGTTTCACTGAGCAATAAAGATACGACTTTGTGTCAGTGTTAAAAAGAACAACAACATGCAAAACCACGTAGCAGAGATGTCTCAGGATGCACAATAGTAGGACAGTTTAATAGGTTCTTTGGTGATTTAAAACAAATCTTTTATTTTCTAATTTCTATCTTTTGCTGAGCCTCACAGGATGTTTTTTCTAGTTCGCCAATTTTTTGTTCACTCTATCTCCTTGTGGGTGAATCACAATAGCTGACACACCCAAGTCCATAAACCAAGAATCATAAAGTGGCACCTCAGAGAGTAACTCCCTCCCACGGCCACAGACAGAAAGCATATACATGTCCTCTTCCCTTGTGACCTAATCTGGGCAGGATGTCTGCCTCTAACACGGCAAAGGAATGCACGACTACATTCAGAGGGAATCCAAACAGTAATAAAATAAATGTTTGGGGCTTCCCTGGTGGTTCAGTGGTAAAGAATCTGCCTGCCAATGCAGGAGACTCGGGTTCGATCTCTGGATTGGGAAGATCCCCTGGAAGGAAATGGCAACCCACTCCATTTTGCCTGGGAAATCTAATGGACAGAGGTGCCTGGGAGGCTACAGTCCACGGGGTCACAAAGAGGCAGAAATGACTGAGCGAATAAACAACAACATTTTATCACATAAACTGATAAAGCAACTGATTTTTTTTTCATTCTGGCTACTGATTACCCATAGGATTCATGAGCGTGAAATAGAAGAGGAGCAAAATGTGAAGACAGACTGCTTTGTGAAATCATAATCCATGAAGTATACCATCTGTGATCTAGCACAGTTCTCAACCTGCAATGGATCCCCAGTGCAATCTGATAAGGTAAACAGTTTATTTTATAGAGTTCTGAGTTCTGAAGTATCTATAATTGTTTTAGGTCTTAAACATATGGGATACAGTACAAACTGAAATTAAATTCCTGAGAACAGTGAAATTAACTGAATTTATGGAAAAGCTGGCCACATATTACATCTAGTAGATATATAATTACATCTAGTAGAACAGAAAGACAGGACGAAAAGGGGGAAGGAGAGAGCAAAAGACAATGAGAGAAAGTAACAACGGGCAGGAAAATAGAATAGTGTAACACGAATAGTGACTGTTTAAGCACTTTCTGGGTGAACAAAATGAGTAGACCCATGACTATATGTGCAAAATAAAGCAAACAAAGGAGAGAAACTTGGGGCAGACCTGGCAAGTAATAAATACTATTTAAGATTTTAACCTTACATTGGAAAGCTAAACATCAGGGAAAACCTGACATATCTATTTGGACAGGAAGCATCTTTGTGAGAAGGGAAAAAAAAACAACAACAAAAAACACCCTTCTGCACAGATGTAGCCCCTAGTCCATGGTGCCTCCATGGAAGAAAACTGAGCCTCTTTCTCAGGTCTTGGGAGGTAGGGTAGGGGGACTCTGTCTTAGCAGAGTGCATCAGCCTGATTCAACCTAATTATTTTAGAAGTACTTTTATCATTTAAAAAAGTTATTTTCTACTTTTAAAAGTAGTTGCTGGAAAGAACCAGCAGTTAGAAGCTTGGGTTTTGTGGATTGACCCTGGTTTACTTCGTATTTCATGCACACAGGAAGTTGTTCTGGTCATTAGAATCAAGATTTTCTTCATTTTGATATTTAATATTATGTATTTTAAAATTAGTACCTATTACTTAATGTCAGGAGACAATTTAAAACTCTTAGATTATATATAGTCCTCAGAAAATGTATATATACAAGAAAATATTATATATATATATATAAGAAAATACATACTGAAAAGAAAAACTATAATTTTCCTTTTTTATGATATTCTTAGTAGGTGAACTACTGCTTTTCAATGCAAAGGAAAATATACTCTCTTACGTGACACCTATCACTTCTAAAATTTCTTTTAATAGTTACATGAAAGAGTAAAAACTGATGTTGATATAAACTCCTTGAATAAGGTATGTGCTCTCTTTGCACAAAACTTTTAACATTTTTAAGACTGTTTTCTGTAGTGAAACTAAATAAAGAATGAATCACCCTTGGTGCCCACGGACTCTGAAGTATCACTGATGTTCATTCAGGACAATGGTAATCCTGGGTGGGGACTGAGAAGTAAATGGAATGATGATGCAAAAGGGACAAAGAGTATTTCCAGGGCTCTGGTGGGGTTTTTCGTACTGATTGATTGCGTATTGATTACGTATGTGTTCACTTTAGGAAACACATTGAGCTGCAAACTTAAAATTTTTGCACTTTTTTGTACTTATGTTATACTTCCACAATATTTACATTAAAAAAAACTGACTTCAAGATAACAACCACAGTCACTTGTCGTGACCCTGGGGATAAAGGCAACAACATCCACCAGCACTGCCACAAATCACCCATCTCTGGACTCCTGCCCGTCCTCTCTCATCCTGAGAGGTTAGCACCGACGTGTGCCAAGCTCTTTCTTCAGCATCTCCCTGAATATATGACCTGCTTTCAGAAAAGCAAGAGTCCAATTTAAATGGAAGTTCCTATGGGTAGGTAATGGTTTGACCCCTGACCCCACCACCACAATTGTTCCACTTCTCTAATGATTTCCCTGCAGGGTTCATTTACCAGTTCTGGGTCAAAGACCAACATGCCCATGAAGCCAAAGGCTGACACAAGCAATGCTTGAAGTATCTGGAAGTGACTACAACATAAAGGCACATTGCATCAATTAAAGATGGTTTTCGAGTTTAAATAAAAGGAAGTATAAATCAAAATCAACCATATTTACACTAGCCAATTCACAGGTATATAAGTAGTGAATGATACATCCCAATTAAGGTACAGAATCGATAAAACCCAAAGTCAAAGTAGTTATAGCTTAAAAGAACTTTTTCCCCCCTTTATTACCTTTAGTATTATTATATTTGAAAGCATTTTCTATTTGTCTCATATTTTCCTTTAAATTTTCATTAATCTGAATTTCTTTTAACTTGCTCCACTGCATGACTTTAGCATGGTTACAATGGATTAGACAGCAACTTAGAAATATAAATTTCCCCAAATATGACAAAAGCTGCTTCATAATCTTTTTGCTTAAATACGACTTTATACATTTCAGATATGAAAATAGAACTACTTGCAAATAATAATTTCTTTGTTAGTTTAAACAAACTACTTAGTAGATAATGTGTTAAAGTTGGTGCAAAAGCTATTGTTGGACTTGATGACAGAGTAATTACTCAGAACTGAATTCAGTTCTCAATTAAAAAAAACCCCAAAGACATGTAATTCCTTCTAATGTTTATTTGTACAGAAAAGGAAAGAAAAGGAGAATACACCAAAAAGAAGCAGTGGGTGAGAAAGAGGAGAGAGAGAGACCTCAAGGTAAAAGAGGAAGAGGAGAGGGAAAAAGAGAAAGACAAGGTTCTAGTGAAAGATTGGGGATTACACTGAAAAGGCAGAGACTTGAGAAATATCCCTAAAGTATGTTTCATTTGGGTGAGTCAGGTGATGATGTGGGGACAACGGGGCATGATACTCTTCAGGCTAACAGTTGCTAAGGAAGCATTTGGAAGACTTTTCTATGAATCCAGCCAGCATTTAACATTTGCCACTTGACTAATTTTGAATTGGATTACAAGGACTCATGAACAAGGAGGTCTGGAAGGGTAAAAATTAAAACAAAAGTCTTCACTGTGAACAACAATATATTCCAAACAGAAGAAATGTTACAAAGAAGGTTTACACATAATTAGAAAAATCATACAGACTCTAAATGTTATCTTTTGCTCTTTAGTATTTTACAAGTAGACACTGCTAAACAAGCTTTCTTAAGAAATGGGCTTTAGATTCTCAATGTTATAAATACAAGAAAAACAGTTAATGCTGTTGAATGTTATGTAAAGTTACCTTAAAGAGCAAAGTAAATGGCCAGGCTTAGACACCTTCCTTTAATCACACAAGTTAAACTGATCTACCTCAAGAAAAACTTTACTGATCAAATGAGGGGCTGACAAGCTGTAGAAGCACAGAAGAAGAAAAATCACAGAGGTTCTACAAAAAAAAGCTGCCAATGGGAGAAGAATCCAGCCCACCAGATACAGATTACTGCATAATAATGGAGCATGGAGAACAACGTGAAATGCTTATGTGGAAATGGATGTGTCTGGCTATCTGTTACTACAGAACCATCTGATACTACCAAACCTTCACGCTTTGTAACCATCCGACACTCTGAGGCCATACTCACAGAGCGACCTCTTCCTGTGTACATCTGTCACCGGGAAGACTACTGCCTTGCCAACTAGTGTGGCCAGTGAGTCTTCTTCAGAGAGACAGTTCAACCATCTCTTGGTATCCTTCTGATAAAGTTGCTTTCTGAGCCTTACAGAATAGAGAATCAGACCCTGGACTTAAGCACATTTGCTAAAATAGTGTCACTCTGTGATGAATCACGAAGAATTGTAATTCTATGGTAACACCCCGGTCATTTGAAAGTTCTACAAGGAAGAGGCTGTTAGGTCTGCCCACCACTATTAATTCCACACATGTGTGCAGGTGAAGTTGCTTCAGTCAGGTCTGACTCTTTGTGACCCTATCGACCTTAGCCCGCCAGGCTCCTCTGTCCATGGGATTCTCCAGGCAAGAATACTGGAGTGAGTTGCCATACCCTCCTCCAGGGGATCTTCCTGACCCAGGGATCGAACCCTCTTTTATCTCCTGCATTTACCACCAACGCCACCTGGGAAGCCCATACATAAACAACCATTATAATTAGGAAATTTGACTTAGAAGTATATTTAATGAGAGTTTCACATTTTAGACATATTTTATTATAACTCACGTTTAACTCACGAACACCTGGTAAGTTAATGAATTGTTCTTCTACAGAATCACCTCTCACAGTAGTTAATACCGAATTCAATTCAGTTTGTATTAGACCAATCACTAATAGCACACTCAACAAAAAAATCTTTGACAGAGAGCAAAATGGCCCTTAAAATAAGCATCTTGGTGGCATGGGCAAGGCTTTTTATTACTAATTACATTTCCTCTGGTATCAGCTACCTAATCTCTGAGCTTATTTCTTCGTTTGTAAAAGTGGCATTATACCAGCTGCCTCTTATGTGCTGTAAAGTACTTTTCAAAGTATCTTGTATTTACTTGTTGTTAGTAAATCTGTCCTGAAGCATTTGAGTATAATCTGTTAAGATGGAAAACAGGAAGAGCTGACATATGGAATATTCTCTATATCCTTCAAACCCTAGAGCAAGGATGATCTGTTTGATCCCATCCACTCTTGTTCTGTGAAGAAGGAAATGGCAACCCACTCCAGTATTCTTACCTGGAGAATCCCATAGACAGAGGAGCCTGGCAGGCTACAGGGGGTTGCAAGAGTTGGACATGACTTGGTGACTAAACCACCACTCTTGTTCTGAAATAAGACTTCTTTAAAAATAGACTTTAAAACATTATCCAAAAAAAAAAAAAAACATTATCAGAAATACAGAAGGAACAAGAAGACAGAGTCCTGACTAGACCACTGTTACAAATTCCCCTTGGTACCCCGACTTTACATACTTTCTATGACAAGTTTTAAAAGCTCTGTAACCAAACTCATGTCAACAGTAATTTACAACAATTCACAGAAGGAAAAACAGAAATGGAGGTAAGCACAATAGCAACAGAAAGCAAAAGCAATCACCCAGTGCTGTAGTGCTGTATTTGGAAAAGGAGAGTCAGCTTATCACAACTGCTTTGTCAAACCTTTGGCTATCTCCAGAGAGTGGCAGTAAACAAGGCCTATCCTTAGCTCCTTTCATACTTACTATCTTTCTTTTCTCACTGCAAACTCAGTGTTTATTAGCTGCTGGAAAAATTTACTATGATGTCTTTCTCATAAAAATATTTTTTCCACCTACTACATGCTGCTGACTTGGGAAGACTATAGCATAGACACCTCAATTTAATTCTCCTTAATTGAGTGGTGTGAAAAACAAATACAAATTTTCTGTGTTATGAAAAGTACAGAAAGGGTTTAGTCACCTATCCCTTAAATTTCTGGACCATCATTTAAGGACTGGCACAGAGTTGACACTTTGAATAGATGAATTAGGGTCACCAGATAAGATACAGGAACCAAGTTAAATTCATATTTCAGATAAAAAACAAATAATTTGTTAGTATTAAGTCCATGCCATGGGGACATATTTATATGAAATACTAAAAGGTTATCCATTTAACTGGTGAACTATATTTATTTTTTTAATCTGGAAATCCTCAATGGAGAGATGGAGAAGTCATAATTCATAAGCCCAGTGTCCAGATCCACTATCAGCTGTCTGATGTTGAGCAGGTGACTTAGACCCTTGGCGCTTTTGTGTTACTCACTATGGAACAGGCATGCCCACCACAGCTCCCTTGCCGGGCTCATACAAGACTCAAACAGAGCAGCAGCAGCAGCAGCAACAAACAGTGCTTCTATCTGCCAGGTGCCACTGAAAGTGCCTTTCAAAACTAATTCACTTAATTTTCACAACTTTTGAGGTATTTACTATTATAATTCCCATTTAACATTTTACTGCTATATATTCTTATTACTCAAAGAGCTAACAACGTAAATTCAAACGCAGCCAGGCTCCAGAGTCTTTGCTCTTAATTTACCATTATAAAAATAAAAATGATAACATGTATGCAAAAAGATACAAAACAGGAAATGTTTTTAATACTGATAAATAATTAGAAGGAATTAAGCTGCGGTAGAAATAAATATGATGATCTACGCTGGGGAACAGCCTGAGTAAAGAGCTCTGGGAGGAGAGACGCAAGCCCACCACCCTCTGCTGTCCACAGGCTTGCCACGGCACAGAAGGCAGGGTTGCTCCCCTCTGTACCATTTTTCAAGAAGGCTAAAAATGAAAAAGACCAGCAGCTCCATGGGGAAGAAGCTGTAAAAGATCATTTATGAGTTAACTAACCATAGATGGACAAAATTAACCTTGGTGTGGACAAGGGATTTGTTGAGATGGAAAGGAAGGACATAGCTCAGAGAAGCTAAGAGCAAATTAGCAGGGGGTTAAGGACTGAATCAAAATGTGTAAAATAAGCCGTAAGTAGATATTTATTACCATCTCAAGATTGTGACTCTGCTAAGGCAGTATGTGAGGACTCTTGAAAGTGATGAGGAAATGAGAGAAATGGAAAAGTATTTCAGATTTTGTTTTAAAGATAATAAAATGCTTTAAAAATAAATTTAAAATTGTATTTATAATTAATTTGAAACTTTCATTTGTGTGAATTTGTTTTTAATGAAAAGTGTTATTTAAGAAAAATTACTGTTGAAGTCACTGAGTATTAGAAAATGACTTTTTTTTTTCCTTTCAGTGACTATAGATCTTAAGATTTTACATTTATTAATCAAAGTATGTAATATCTGAGTTCATACAGAGAGAGTATTCAAAAAATAATTCACTTACTCTTGATACTTACCCACTCTTAAAAGATTTACATATGTATACTACACACTAGTATAAAGCAAAAACTGAATCTTCTCTGCTTTAACGTTACATTTGTTTATGAATCCAAAGCTGAGATGTACTATACATAATATACTTTAAGAACTGTTTTCATCATCTGATGGGCTGTCTTTGCAGATGTGAACTTATCAGTGTTCTGTTTAGTGTTAATATCTAGACAAGGAGTTGGCAGCCAAGTTCCTGTTTCTCTAATTACATTCTTTTCCAAAAGTTCACCCTGCCTGGGTGTCCAGGTAATTGCAATTAAGTCAGGAATCTGGTAATTAGAAATTCAAGTGCCCTGCCAGGAACAATACACGTCCTCTTGACGTGCTGCCCACAAGACCTAATTCACTTGGAAAGGACAGACACTGATGTGAAGTGGCAGTGTAGATGTTGATTAAGCAACAAGCACTGAAATAAATTTCTCCTTTCATTGCTCTCCCTCAAACCAAATGCATTATATCTCATTTAAACCCCTGCAAAGCATTTTGTGAATTTGGAAAATATGTAGTCAAAAATCAGAATCACTGATTCTCACAAAAGTTCTCTCACAAAATCTTCCCAAGATAGGAAGCAGATTTCCAGGCTACCACTTGCAGTCAGGCAGCAGTCAGGGAGACAGGAGTCACTTGCATTGTGCTCTTCAGTATACCCCAGGCTTTGCACAGGGCCCGGCCCACTGAAAGCAATTCACAAATGTTGAGTGAATGAGTCTCGGAGCTCGCCAACACTCTAATCCCATTAAACATTTTGTAAAATTCAAGAATAAAGATTTCTTTAACTTATCAACTGACTAATTTCCATAACTCAGACTCTATCTGCAACAAATCTCATATTTTATAGTATACCACTGAGCATCTGCAAACAAATTCACTACGCAATGAAAGTTTATGGTAGTAAAGCAAAGAACAAATACGTAACTCAAACTATTTCTTTAAGAAGCAATGAACTGATTGGGCTGATTATTTTGTCAAACTATTTTCTAGCTAATGTAGTCATTTCACCAGTTTCTTTTATTTCTGACATGATGTAAATCTATTATATAACAAGCTGCTATAAACAATAATGTAAAATTTTCATTTATATATTAATTTACTATTTTCCAAGCACTTTCATATTTTCTTATTTAATTCTAAAAAACAGAAGACATCCAACTAATCAATATATCTTCTCCAAATCCAGTTTTTCTTATGTCAAGAGATCCTGTTGACAAATGAATTTTTTAAAAAACCCATTTCCAAGCTGTAGTGTCTTTGGTTACATCTATCTTATCATGCTAAAACATGATGAAACATCTAGGCGAGCAAAGCCCTCCAACCTCTCTCCCACAAAATTCATTCACCCCAGCCAAATCCGTCTATTGATTCCTGTCTGTCCATGATGCTTCTCCAATGGCCCCAACTCAAATGTCCTTCAAGGCCATAGCATCCTCACCACATGGCATTTCCCTGCCCATGGTGCCCTGTTGTGTTATAACCAGTCGGCACTTGACATGGGTTTTACCTCCCCATCTCTCCAACTGCTCGGGAGTCAATGACGGCTAGAACAAGGTCTCACATCCTTAATGCCCAACAATGAGTGAACAAAACAAGAACCCATGTGTAACAGCTGCCTCCTCTCTGATCACGAGGCTGGCTCTTATTAAATATGCCATCAAAAAAGGTGGCCTTCAGAGTGGTGGGAAATGGAAGCCAAGTCTAGCACAGAGAAAGCAGTGCAAGGAACAGATGCTGACGATACTTCAGAGAAAAGCTTGGTGTCATCCAAGGAGGCATCTGAATCTGTCTTAACTCCCTAACCCCACTGGAGGGGTTGATGTACACGAAGCCTTGGCAGTAGCTGGAACAATCTTTGTCACTTTGTCTCTAAGTAGTATTCGTCTTGTCATACTAGGCCCATTGCTTTTCTTAAGTGCTATACAGCCCATCTTGTGGCTACACACACTTGCAAAAAGGTATGAATCTGTAAAATACTCCACTGAAACTCAAAAAGTTCTGCAAAAGAAGCAAGATTATAGCAATTTTTATGCCAACATTAGTAATTCCTCTGTAATGCTAGAAAGTCATCCTATTCTAGTTATGATGGGTGTTGTTGCCATCATCAACTACCTATCTAAATATAATCCTTCTAATTTTGATTCTAGAATAAGTGCAGTAAATATTACTTTTTAATATTTATTGTTGGCTGTGCTGTGTCCTCATTGGTGCATGAGGGCTTTCTCTAGCTGTGGCAAGCAGAGGCTACTCTCCAGTTGCAATGTGTGGGCTTCTCACTGCGGTGGCTTGTGCTGTGGAGCAGGGCTCTAGGGCATACAGGCTTAGCTGTCCTGTGGGCATGTGGGATCTTCCCTGCGTTGGCAAAGTAAAAGTGAAAAGTGAAACTGAAAGTCACTCAGTCGTGTCCAACTCTTTGTGACCCCATGGACAGTCCATAGAATTCTCCAGGCCAGAATACTGGAGGGGGTAGCCTTTCCCTTCTCCAGGGGATCTTTCCAACCCAGGGATCAAACCCAGGTCTCCTGCATAGCAGGCGAACTCTTTACGGACTGAGCCACCAAGGGAAGCACAAGAATATTGGAGTGGGTGGTCTATCACTTCTCCAGGGGATCTTCCTGACCCAGGAATCAAACCAGGGACTCCTGAATTGAAGGCAGATTCTTTACCAGCTGAGCTACCAGGGTTGGTAGGTGGATTCTTAATCAATGGATCACCAAGGAAGTCCAATATTTATTACTTTTTAAAAGTAAAGTTTCGGAGAAGGCAATGGCACCCCACTCCAGTACTCTTGCCTGGAAAATCCCATGGAAGGAGGAGCCTGGTAGGCTGCAGTCCATAGGGTCGCTGAGGGTCGGACACGACTGAGCGACTTCACTTTCACTTTTCACTTTCATGCATTGGAGAAGGAAATGGCAACCCACTCCAGTGTTCTTGCCTGGAGAATCCCAGGGACGGGGGACTCTGTGGGAGAGGGCAAGGGTGGGATGATTTGGGAGAATGGCATTGAAACATGTATATTATCATATGTGAAACGAATAGCCTGTCCAGGCTCAATGCATGATACAGGATGCTCGGGGCTGGTGCACTGGGATGACCCAAAGGGATGGGATGGGGAGGGAGGTGGGAGGGGGGGTCCAGGATGGCGAACACGTGTACACCGTGGCAGATTCATGTCGATGTATGGCAAAACCAATACAATATCGTAAAGAAATTAGCCTCCAATTAAAATAAATAAATTTATATTAAAATAAAATTTTTTAAAAACTAAAGTTTTGTCACATTTCCAAAGTAACTTTAAAACATCATTATATTTGCTTCACTTATGCCAGTTTAAATTTTTGGCTCAAGAGAATTCCTCTATCAAAAGGACTCAAATCAAGTGAATAGAAATCCTACTTAAAATATATCATTTTTTTCTAAAGGAATTTTGAAGGGAAGCAGGTATGGTCAAAGATAAATTAAAAATATCTTTATGTGGGTACATAATGTTAGTAGGATAAGTTAAGATTGATTTACAAAAAAGGAAAAAGGTAGTTTGTATTTTTTATACATCATATCTGGGCCTGATCCATAGAATTCATAGGAAAAAATACAGTAATTTTTTTAAAAATTAAAACTTTATCTTTGCAAGCCAAAGTTTCTTATTCACTTTAAAAATGACTAGTCAAATTTGACTGTCAAAACATTTTTATTTAATAGTGAATGAATTTTTTTTCCCTTATTTAGTTGAGTTAGCAGTGCAAGTCTATAAAACTAACCAGAATCGCCACACTTGGTTTTCTAATATCAGCACGCCTGTGAAGATCCTTGAGATCATAACCAAGCATATCCACTGGAAGAAGCAATTGCAGTAATCAAAACCTTGCAACAGAAGCACTGCAAATAGCCATGCAGAGCATTCTCCACCTGTCTCAGAGTACATCAACTGCACAGTAGGAGTCCACAAGAAGAAACTACTCCTGCTCTACAGCAAAGCCTCAGGAGCTAACGATAGGAGAAATAAAACTGCTGTTATGATGGATCACCCTGTTAAAGGTGCTCATCGTTTATTTTCAACATTGTCAGTCAAACATATTCTATTATACCCCACTTTCATTTCCTCAGAACTGCATTTTTAAAAAAATTCACATTAAAGATACTTTGAGTACGTGCAGACAAAACCTTCTCATCCCTAAGATCTGACAGCAATGTGAATGAATCCGTACCTGTGGTAGGCAGAATTCTGGATGGCCCCTAAGATTCTTAGTGCTTACTGTATGTACTCTGTATCATTCCCTCCCCTGGAGAGAGACTGCGAATGTGGCAAATAACATTCCACGCTATGTTACTTTACAGGGCAGAAGGGATTCTGCAGATGTACCTAAGGTCCCTAAGCAATTGACTCTGAATTATCAAAGATTATCTTCGGTGGGCCTGACTTAATCAGGCAACTCTTTAAGAGATGTGGGAGAGAATTGACGCAACTCTCCTGGCAGCAAAATGCTGTGCAGAGAGGGCCATGTGATGGGGGAATGGTTCATGACTGGCAAGACAATGGGGACTTCAGAGTCAGAGCTACAAGGAAGTGACTTCTGTCAACAATCAGTGAGCCTGGAGGAAGACCTGCAGCTTAGATGAGACCTCAGCCCCAGCAATACCTCAGTCTCAACCCTGTGAGATGCTGGGCAGAGCACCCCAGAACTGGATGGCTGGCCCATGGAAACTATGAGACAGTTAATGTGTGATCTTAAGCTGCTAAATCTGTGGCAAGTTGTTAATTTGGCTGTAGAAAACTAATACATTACCAATTTTTCTTTCCTTTCAAATCTAACCAGAGGGCACCTGTAAGAATTTTTAAATTTTACTTTTTAAAAGTTTGTTTCCTATCCTCATCAAGAGTGTTATATAAGCTTAAGAAAGACAAAAGATTAAAGGAGATATTACACTGACACTAAAGCCTTGAAACTTAAGGTAACTATTTACATTAATGTTTTTGTCTCAAAGCAAAAATTTACATGACAGAGACAGGAAAAACAAACAAGCATTACCTTACCAGCAAGAAGAAAAATCAAGACCATAAAGTAAGATATGTGAACTGACCTCTTATCTTTTTAGTGGTGCATTATTGAGGACCTGGCTGGATGCAGAAGGAAAAGTAATTCTATGTTCCTTTTCAAGGAAATGAACCAGTAGTTGTAAAAGAGACCTTAAAGGGAAAGCAATGCCCCAGGTCCACAGAGTAGAAACTTGAGGAGCTCACTGGATATATTAACAAAGCCTTCATTACCTCCTGACATAGGTGCAGAGTTGTAGAGGGAGGAGGCCGCCCTCCATCCTTTCTACCTATGGCTCTTGAGGTGCCTGCTTCCTAACAGTCGCCATGTCTCCCGTAAGTGTGCTTATGCTCCATGCTTCTCCAGTTGTCAAACTTAATGGAATATGGGACCAATTAATGCATTCAAGTGAAAAGAGGGGAGGTGGAAAAACCTCTACTAAAGCTGAATGAATTGCTAAAAAATCATTGTAGAATTAGGTATGACTGAGACAACTGTAAGACGTAAGATGGATAGAGAGAGAGGTACATATAAATACATCTTGTGTTAAAGTGAAATGTATTTTTCAATGATTTGTTTTAACCAACTTGAGCACCCACACTTGTACTAGTAACCTCTAGAAAGCAGGCGTATGCGATGGTCCTTTACCCCTTCATGGATAGCGTACACAACTATTTTCCATATATTTTGCTCATTAGGCAGAAATCATCTCCACAGGCATAAAAGAAAAAGCCCCATATTAGGAGCAAGGAGATTCTAGGGCTAGCGGGTCTGATGTCCTCACATGAGTCTCATCTGCTACCTTTATAACACAAGAGAAATGAACTATATAATAATGTCTTCTGTGGCAATAATTCTATCATATTCTAAATTCTATAAAATAATATAATCACATTATTTAAAAAACATTACAATTCATCATTTTTAAAAAACCCTTCAACTGGATGGTAAGGATATTAAAGGATGCTAAGGAAATTTAAGAAAGTTTATGTTGTCTCATGTTACAATTCTCAGTTAAGAAAGAGCATTTCCATGGGGAAGAACTTAAATCTAAGGTAAAGAATGGTGACATGACAACTGTGTAAAAAAGAACAATTTCAAATTTACAGTGAGACACATTACATCAAATGAACAACAACAACAAAAGCCATAAACATGATTTTTTTTTTCTGACTACACTAAACAAAGCAGAACCTTTCAAATGGAGAACTTTAAAGAATTACTTTCACATTCAAGTGACGATAATTATAGCCAAGATTCAAGTACAATATCTCAGGATTGAATAACTGCCTACCAGGAAGGAAGAACAATAAACTGCTAGTAATTTTTTTAAAAGAAGTACAAAATTAAATCAGTTTGTACACTACTCTTTTTATACTACTGACCAGAAAAAAAGTCAAGATACCACATCTCCAAAGTGCTGCTTCCATCATTCATTACTGAGATGAAGGTAATATTAAGTAAAACATGAAATTTTAAATTAGTACCTAAAGCTTGTAAACATTGCCCTTCAGTGCTGCTGTTTGTTCATAAGTTGCTATTTGTTCCCACTTCTGTCCATTTAATTGCATCTTTTCCTTTGTAGCTTCCACTAAGCCTTACAAGATGTTCTTAATCTTCTTAGTCTTAGAAGCAATCCTTAATATTTTATCTGTCTCAAAAAGTTAGATAGTTATGAGTCTACTTGGGAATTCCAAGAAAGAGACTGAATAAAAACATCCATGAGGAAACTTTACTTTGGGAAGGAATGTGCAAAAGAGGTATCAATTACACTGGGCAAAAGTGATCGGCTCCAACAAAACTTGAGTAGCAGAGTGTAGCATCTGTCTGCAGTTGACATCCATTCCAATAGGTTGCTTAACTCTAGACAGATCCATTACCATTCAATAACCTGGCTAAAAGCTGTTCCCTGATAAATTCTGCTCTACTAGCTGAGTCACACAGGCTCTGAGAAGCTGGATAGTCTGGAGATAATTCAACAACATATAAGGTCATTTTCTTTGTGTTACAAAAACTGCAACTTCTGCTATTCACCCTGTATTCTTGGTGCTTCATCTACAAGACAAAATAGCACAGTTGAGGACAATATTCTCCCACATCATGATCTGGTAAAGCAGAGTGTGTCTGAAAGCCTACAATGTGGGAAAGGCCTCAGCCTTCAGCTTCCAACAGTTTTCACAAACTACTGGTCTGCATTCTCAAAACAATTACCTACTTATTAAATGTACAAAGCTAAAATGAAGTAAAATAGTAACAACAAATCATATAAATAACTATGCAGATTACAGTGGAGCATTTTTATATACTTTTGTTAAGATTAGACATGGGTGTGACAAAAGGAAATGATACAAAAGGGAATACACCACTCTTTCATAAATTCTTTTTCCATAAAAATACCAATAACTAAGTGTACAGCATGTAAAAAATGTATCACCGGCTGCCTTCAATCCTGTCACTCAAGAATTAGTCATACACTCTCTCTCTTCACTTATATTACTACATTTTGCTAGTATTACAAACATTCTTGTTTGTTTTCCGTTCTTGCCTTCCTCCACTGCATTTACTGAAAAATATGCAGAAACAAGAAACGTAGATACTTCTAAGCTAACATTCAAAAGATACAAAGCATGCAACTTGAAATAGCTGCATACTGCATTTCGGTATAACCTAAAATACAGTATGAATTTACGAGGTTACAAATCACAAATACTGTCATCTCAAATAAAAACAATTTCTTTAACAAATGTTTTTTGCTTAATACGAGAATCATTATAATATCTCCTTCCAATTATTATTTATTGAACTCTAAAAGGCACTTTTCGTTAATATTTAGATTGATAAAGCAAGCTGCCTGGATCTAGTTTCGTTGTGCTCATTTCTATCTGCTGCTTCAGTTTAAGGCACATTTTCCTTTATTTCACTTTTCCACAAGCCATAAAAAAAACTCATTTCTAATTCATCCGTTCGTTCAGCTTAACCTCTCTTCTCAGCAATTAAAGCACTCTGCGCATCCCTCATCTATCACACAGCCAGCTAAATAATGCATTGCGTCCCCCGCTCATCTTTTATCATCCCAAATGACAGGTATTAGCATATCTCCCCAGTCAATTACAGTGCAGCAGAATAATCACAGCATAATTGGGCGAAAGCCACTCTAATCACCAGCCCTGCAAACTTGCAGAATAAAAACTGAGTGGCAGTTCAGACAGGCCTTGCTCTTGTCCATGACTCTAGCCAACAAGCCTGGCAGATCTCCATTTCCTTCCTTTTCAAACTTATCCTTTAGGGAGGTCAACTTCTCCATACATTCTGTGTTTAAAAAAAAAAAAAAGAATGTACAAATACATGCGCATAAGCAGAAACTATTCACAAAACGCACATACACGTCTTTATTAATACTTGTGATTCTATATGTTTGCACATACTATTAAATAGCATACAATGAAAAATTCCACTGTCATTAAAAAAAGTCATTTTACGAATGATATCACTACTTGATGTCATGACTAACATAAGGTAAAACAAAATATTCAATTTTTTATAAAGATACTTATTTACCATCAAAATTGAAGCCCTTTCCATGTCTACATGGTGAAGATATCTTCTAAAAAAATCAGGATTTCCCAAATTCTTTCCAAATTACTCATTTGTCAGAGGAAATACTTTTAAACTGAATATCTGTTATTCTTATATTGTAGTAATATATAATATTTTTTTAAATTATGACATTAAATACAGGTTAACACAATATAATGAAGAAAATACACTTATATCTCGATAAGGGAATTAAAAATTAAATAAGTCAAAAATAGGAATGTGAGAAACTGAGAAGAAAATTACAAATTTAAGATGCAATAAATAAACATACATATTTTTAAATTCTGACAAATGTTCAGTAAATTTGTTTGAATACTTTCTAGAAGCTTATTGATTTTACCATGATATTTAATGTGTAATAGCCCATCTAGGCCTATATTTAGTTCTCATTCCATTAATTTAATTTGGGAAGACTGGAGGGAGTTTAAGAGGAATTTCTTACGAAAATGTATGTGGCATCTTAGGAGGCAGCCAAATAGGGCCTTAAATTGTAATGTGAAGCTAGAAATAAACGAAATTTTCAGTAGGATTTAATTGACTTGATCACATAGAGCCTGAAACCTACAATTCCCTGTGCATTTTCCACTTCCTCCCCTGAATCATTCCTTTTCACATTTCCACCTAAGACCAAAGGAAAGCCATACCAGAGGTAGCTCTGGGCCTGGACAGAAGGTTCAGCTGGAGGCCAGTGCCCACTCGTGGGCAAAGTGGGCAACAAATCACAGCAGCAAGTCCTGTGACTTGGCATGTGGGACCATACAATCATTGCACATTGCAAGGACACTTTGGCTGTGCGCAAATGAATAAATTACACATGGCAAAACTCTCTGCTTACTGATTCAGTGGTAGCCATGACATCAGCAGATATCAGGAAAGTATTAAAATAGACCATTACTGCAATGAGGCAAATAAGATATATTTTTGACTTTTATTATTTAAATTTGTGAGATTTTTCAACCACAATTCTGCCAGACAATTCGGCCCTTAAACATACACAAAGACACTAAGGCAATAATACAATATCAAAAACCAAACTGCCAAAAAAACAGAGTAAAAGCAGAATTTAGACACAACAAATAGTCTCCCAGACTTTTTGTTTCCTAATCCTGTTATTTTAAAATTATAATACGAAATGTTTTATTTGCATTATTACTTCAAGAACTCTGCATGTATTTTTGTTGGCATATCTTTGCAAATGTACCCACAGGATAGATTACTTCAGTTGTAAAATGGTAATTTTATTGCTTATTGGGGAATATCTGTTACAAGTATTTATCAGTGATACATCTGGTATGCAAGTTATTAATTCAACAGGTTTTTTTTTCCAAATCTGATTTTTAAAAATCATCTAGTATATTCCTTAATTTATATAAATGTTCTACTTGGCTTTAAGCATCTTCCAACATATTGGCTCTTTCAACACCAGTCACTTTGACATTCTCAACTGACTTGCAAAAATTGACATGACTTGGGTAAAAGCCAGATTTAAGGGAAGAGGAGGGCTTTCACCATCTGAAGAAACAAAACTGGCTTTAAAATTTGGCATAGGAGAGAATGTAAAACACATGCAATCAAAATCACCCCTCCATCTCCCCTGGAGTAATTTCTTTGCTTCTTCCCAACAAAATCTAAAGCAGCTTGCTGTTATTAATATGGTCACACTAACTCTATGCTAAGGAATTTTCTAGGCAAGCCCAGAAACATGTCTCTAATCATTTGTGCACATCCCAATGAACAGGTGTTTGAGGGTGGGGATAAGGAGAATATATGCACATTTTTATTATTACTAGAAAATTAAGTCCTCAAGAAATAGTGCCAAAGTAATGTCCCAGCAGAAAAACAGTCAATCAAATGCCAGAATATGCAAGTAAATAAGCTTTCTTTCAAGCATTAACTCCTCCCTCCCTTAAAAAGATCACTTTTGAGATCCACAGCACTTGAGGCCATGCTTCATTCCTAGTATCTTTTCTTAAAAACCAATGTAAGCCTGACAAAAGCAGACATGAATTCTGCTTGCCTCCACTCAGTTTCCCATATTCACCACCTTTAGGGCAAACATTTTTGTACAAATACCCTTAGTAGATCTAGCGACCCATGCCATACAGTCAGGAGGTCCATCCAAACAGTCTGCCCACTACCATCACCTGACAGAGCATTTGGTCTAGAAGAAATGGAACTCCTATCACACCAAGAACCCACCTGGCCATGATAAATATTTCTGATTTTGTATAGAATATCAGAGTGTATTCTCCATTGGGCTATGTGGCTTAGCAATTCCTTTCATGACAATTAAACTCCACAAACATCCTGTGATCATGTGATATTTCAAGAAGAATGCATGGAAACATTCCAAATGGGATATCAGCTTTTAAATAAAAATAGTGTTTTCACTACTAAAATGTAGATCTAAAATTTATAAGAGAACCCTAATACATTGGACCGAGCCACGTGAAACTGCCAACACTGGACCATTTTTGAGCTGTAAAAATGTCAATTCTGTAAGATTCAATCTAATCTATAGTTCCAGTACTGGGAAGACTAAAAATAAGCACTGCTGTAATTTTGTATAAAGGGCACTGGCCTGGGAGGCAGAAGCTTGAATTTTTTCCTCTCTGCCACTAAGGGCCTAAAAACAGTCATGTTACCTCCCTCATCCTCATTCATTTTGAAAAGAAACAGATTAATATTTTGGATTACTTTTCCTCTTTGACAAAACAAAGAACAAATAACTGACCCATGAATCTAAGGCTCTATAATTAGTTAAGGTGGCTTGAAAGGAAGTTAAGACAGAAGATTAACAATGGCAGAAAATAAAATCCCTATACTTTGTTTCTCTTTTAAAAATTTGTCCTGGCTTTATTTCATTTGTAAAATATGTTCTTGAACAAAAAGTCTCATTTTCCCAAGACAATGACAATAGCTTCAACTAGTAGACACAGGGAGAAATCAGAAGAATAAAAAAATAGGATAGAATTGAAGATTCGACCTAATGAATACAGAAGACATGTAGCATTTTAGGGCTGAAAGAACTTTGGTGACGTCAAGAAATCAATTTCCCAATTTTATGCTATGACTTAAAATAAAAGTAAACTAGAGGTGGTCTCACTTTAGATCAAGCAGTCTTAACTACAAAAGAGTGGGGCAAAGTTGCTGTTTCATAGTTAATCCAAATTCAGAATTTAGAGAAGACACCGCCCACCAACAAATGTCAAGTAACTCCTCTTTGTGGCCCTCGAGATCTTTCATCAGTGAGTCTGTCTTTGTCTCTTAATAGTACAAGCTTTGGGCTTCAAAATGTTCTGTTTTTTTTTTTTTTTTTTTTTTTCTAAATTTTATATTCACATAAACCTCTAAAGATAAAGTTGGAAAAGAAACTAAAATAGCTTTTAAAAAGATAATTAAGTAAAATTACACCAAAATATTACAGATGAGTATAAATAGAACATTTTCCCCAAATCCTTTCTCAATAAGAAAAAAAGGACATTTATTTTAAAATCAAAGATGTAAGTGTTTAAACCACCAGCAGATGGCAGAAGGAGAGGCTGGGAAATTCTTTAACAAAAGAAGGGAAGCCCTCAACATGGACTCCCAAATCCGGACTTGAGAACTGCTATGGAGTTGTTTTTCTTTTCTCCTCCTCCAGTCTTTCTTTTATGCAGAAACAGAAATTCTTTTGCTTTACCAATACATCTCTCATTTTAAACTCAATAATTGAAACAGTAAAGAATAAGCTTGGTCCTTTATTCCTTTAAGGATTTCCATTCATAAAAAATTTTAAATGCAAAAATAAATTTGTCATATTATGAAAAGTAATATGAATTGATAAGATTATGAACTTCAAAAAGAAAATGTTTGCTGGTTTCATTTCACTGACATTGTTACCTGAAATATACTTTTTCACCTAAGCTTTATTCACATCCATCTTAAGAGAGTTAACCAAGTAAATTCACTAGAAAACACACCCTGGTAAAGAAGATGGAAAGAGATGAGAAGAACCAAAGTTAAATGGGTTCACAATTTTTTTAAAAGATGTGTTTTAAAACAGAAGATTTATGAATGCTTTCATGTGGCTACATTACAAAGAAAAGATACTTGAACAGGTAGAATCTCTTACCATGTAAAGTGAAATATTCTAAATCTGAAATACTAACTCATAGCCTGCCAGAATAACTCCAGGTAAATAAATGAATTAATGACCCACTTAAAAGAGTCACAACCAGAAGGATGCCTAATTTCATGACCCAGTTTAAAATCTTTCTGCTCTCAAAATCCAATGGGAAATGCCAACCTTACTGCATTTTTTACACATATTTTTTTCCAAATAGAACATCCCCTCTGGTTTATGTTACTTAACTAGAACAGCAAATTCCTTCTGTTCTCTACTAATCTGCTTTAATCCTCAGGACATTTCTTTTTTAATTAATTAAAACATTTCTAATTGTGAAATATTTTACGTTACAATGTCTTACGTCATGTGAATTCTTGAAACTTTTTTTCTAGACCAGTTCTGGCCAACAGAACTTTCTTTCAAGTTGGAAATGTTCTGTATATGTATTCCATCAATATGGTAGCTACGAAAGCTGAGCGCTGAAGAATTGACGCTTTTGAACTGTGGTGTTGGAGAAGCCTCTTTAGAGTCCCTTGGACTGCAAGGAGATCCAACCAGTCCATTCTGAAGGAGATCAGCGCTGGGATTTCTTTGGAAGGAATGATGCTAAAGCTGAAACTCCAGTACTTTGGCCACCTCATGCGAAGAGTTGACTCATTGGAAAAGACTCTGATGCTGGGAGGGATTGGGGGCAGGAGGAGAAGGGGACGACAGAGGATGAGATGGCTGGATGGCATCACTGACTCAATGGACGTGAGTCTGAGTGAACTCCGGGAACTGGCGATGGACAGGGAGGCCTGGCGTGCTGCGATTCATGGAGTCGCAAAGAGTCGGACACGACTGAGCGACTGAACTGAACTGAACTGAATGACATGTAGCTACTGAAATGTATCTACGTAGTGCAACTAAAGAAGTAAATTTTAAATTTAATTTTAATTATTTAAATAGCCATACATGGCTAGTAAGTACTGTATTAGACAGCACAGTTCTAGATGACAGAATATGCAGTGAGAACTGATTAGGCTGACTCTGTAAGCGGATTGTCTAGAAAAGAAAAATAGCAAGTGAACCTCCTCCCACTTTTCTCTAAGGTCACTTTTTTGGTTCTTTAGTAAAGGGAGCTCATTTAGAGATGAGCTACCAAGGTTGTGTTCTATTTCCCTCTTAGACCTTATGACAAGCAGTTAGATAGATACAAATTGCATCATAACTTTTACTTTTATATGAAGGAGGAAAATAGAGAGATTTTCATAACGGTCAGATGTCAAAATAAAGGAGTAAGTCCAAAAGTAACTGAAGTCACTGCCAAATATAACCCTCCATAACATGGACAATTTTTCATAATTAAAAGTAACTTATTTTTAAAAAGACAAAATAAGTTTCACTTTTATTTTGAAATTTTGTTTACAGATGACTATTGCCTTCATCATTTGTAGGCTTTAAAGTTAAACTAGAATCCTATTCCATTTTCTAGAATACAACAGATTCAATTAAAGCAATTATACCACAGAGTAGCAGAACACTAACTACAAAAGGAGAATATAAATTTGCATCTATTCTGGAATTTCTGTCTGGAATAAAATCATTCCAAAAGTTGTGTCAAGAATGTAAGGTCCATGGAAGCAAGGATTTATTATTCTTACTACTGCATTCCCAGCACATAACATGTATCTTCCACAGGTATTTGTTAAAATGAAAAGCATTAGAATGACAGAATTAATTCAATGAATTCATTAATATCTTTACTAACTTAAAAATATTTAAGTTAATAGTGAAATAAATTAGAACCAACAAGTTATCAGTGTCAACCAGAATCATTCAACAGGCATTAACAAAGAGTGTGTTTTTCTTCAGTTGAGCTCTATAGTTTCAATATAAAACGCCAAGCAAGTATATTAACCCAAATAATGGAAAAATCAGTGAAAAAAATTACAAAATAGGGGGGAAAAGGCACAGTAATATGATAATATCAGGTTTTTTTGCTCTTAATCATCACGATCGTTAAGCAAGCAATATAATGATACCTAGTCAGCAACACTTATTCATTGCAAATCAAATGCAAGTCACATGGATAGAAAAGGGTGAACAAAATGGAGTCTCCAAGCTTACAATCTTGCTGGGTCAAAAGGCCACGTAATGGAGCTGGGCCAGGTCAGACCATGCTGTCTCCCACACACAAAAGAAAAAAAAAAAAAGAAAACCAAGTTGGCAGAAAAGAAATTCCAAATAAGTTGCAAAGGCAGTAAGTGTTGTATAAGCTCAGAGTCTGAGAGCTCAGAAGTCTGTGATACCGAGGGAAGAAATAACCTGAGTCTAGAAGGGAAGGATGGAAAAGTGTTTGAGGGGAAGGAGAGGCATGAGGTTAGGCTCAGAGGGAGTTTAAGGACTCAGTACATCTGAGGCTTTGTTAGTTGGAGGTTAGAAGACTCCTTTCAACTTTGATGTCATGTTTTCCTAAGATACATAATCAACCAAGATGTGGATAAAAAGAAACATATAAGAGTAACAAATTTAGTATTAACACAATAAATTTTAGGTGCCTAAAATAAATACTAAAAAATAGTGTCAAGTGCTTGCATGCATCACCTAAAACATCCTGCATGCCGCAAGGAATATAGAAAGTCCTGCATGCTGCAACTAAGATCCGGTGCAGCCAAATAAACAAATGAAAATATTTTTTAGAAAGAAAACAATTAAAAATTGCCAGCCAAGAGAATAAAAAGGTGAATAATATTAAATATTAAAATCTTGCTTCTGGGGCGGTCCTAAGATGGCGGAGGAATAGGAAGGGAAGATCACTTTCTCCCTCACAAATTCCTCAAAAGATCATTTCAACGCAGAGCAAACTCCATAAAACAACCTCTGAATGCAGGCAGAGGACATCAAGCAACCAGAAAAGCAGATCATTGTCTTCAAAAACAGGTTATTTGACTGACCAATTATAGGCATACCTTGGTGATATGCAGGTTCTGTTCCAGACTACCCCAATAAAGCAAATATTGCAATAAAGGGAGTCACAAATTGAAAAAAAATAAAAATAAAATAAAATCTAGCTTCTTTATAATTCTTATTAATAGCTATCTACAACAAATAAGAAGGTAAAAGATTTATGGTCATGAAATGTTTAAGTTTAGATTTATTTACATTTCTATAAGATCACTTAAGAAATTTATGGAAAAGTTATATTTTTCTTTTTCAATGACCCAAAGATATTTCACTCATTCTTCTTTTTAACTTCTCTACTATAAATTTCTTTGCAGAACCCATAAGCAACAAAGTGAAATTTTTAGCCTTTTTCTATGTTTAACAATTTTATATTGCTTAGCTGATTTATCGGAGAAGGCAATAGCACCCCCCTCCTGTGTTCTTGCCTGGAGAATCCCAGGGACGGGGGAGCCTGGTAGGCTGCCATCTATGAGGTCGCACAGAGTTGGACATGACTAAAGCGACTTAGCAGCAGCAGCTGATTTATCATCTCCCTGGTGGCTCAGATGGTAAAGTGTCTGCCTGCAATGCGGGAGACCTGGGTTCAATCCCTGTGTTGGGAGGATCCTCTGGAGAAGGAAATGGCAACCTACTCCAGTACTCTTGCCTGGAAAATTCCATGGACTGAGGAGCCTGGTAGGCTGTAGTCCATGGGGTCACAGAGTCGGACAGGACTGAGTGCTTCACTAGGCACTAGACTAGGCATCTCATATCACTACCAGCTTTACTTAGCATATTAATGACACAGAAGGCATACTTATCTTGTAAAAAGAACCAATCAATGTTAACTGTCCCTCAGATTCCTGATTTATTATTCTATAGAATTAAAAACTTTTTAATATATTCAAGTCTTAACCAGAATTAAAGTCAAAATCAGCAGTTTACAGTTTGTAGAAATTTCCTTTCCACATATCTCTGCTCACTTTTAAATTCTGAAACATTTCTTCTGTTTACTGAAATTCTTGTTTGTTAAGTATACATACTTTTAAATTAACTAAGCATCTCACTAGACCTAGAAACAACCTCAAGGAAATCAGTTACCAAATTCAGAGAAAAAAAATCAGAACCACTAGGAATAGCTGAAGTGTTTAATATACTGTGCAACAGTAACCAATTCAAATTCTAAGTTACCAGTGACCGAGATAAGCCTAACAAAACACTGAATCAGGATTTGTGTGAAATTAAGAATTGTGAAAAAGAAGAAAGAGCATAGACATTTCCCATTAGATTAACTTTAAAAAAATTCATCTTAAAAGAGCCACAACAGGCAGATAGTTTTGAATGACTGCAAAACTGTTTCCCTGGGTTACAGTCTCCCTACATTCATAAGCGGAAATAGGTTGTTTGGCTCCCAAGATGCTTAAGTCATTTTCTAGTGAGACTGACAAATTCATGCTTGTAGATATTAAGTATTAAGTTTTAGATTTTAGTTTGACTTGAGAGAAAGAGAAGTAAACAAGAAGCAAGTAATTAGATAGGGGGCATAAAAAGATAAAGAGATGAATGCCATGTTAAAGATCACTAAATGAATCAGTGACATATATGGGACAGACAGACACTCCTGAGGTCTACTCATCCACCAAGACAATGCCATTAACATGTTACTAGTAAGTCAGATACTTGAGTTATTTTTCCCAGTGTAAAGATAGGAAAAAAGGTCAACTGCAAATAAGTGATCAATACTGAATACCTAGATCTTTTAAGAAACAAGATAAAAATATATTTGCTGACTTACATATAATGAAACAATAAAAATGTTCAGATCTGTCATTTTTAGTTCTGTGTTTAAACACTTTGGAGTAGATATGCAAAAGTGAAAAGAATCCAATTCTTTAAAAATCATTCAATTACTGGAAAAAACTTTCAAATTGTGTTCCTACAAATGGATTGAAGGCTACAAAAGCAATCTGCTAGTTTAGCTACAGAACAAATGCAAAGTCATTACGCAGTAGGGTAGGCCATGGGAGTTGCTGGTGTAATCATCTTCCACAAGCCTGCTGCACACTCAGTAAGTACGAGGGATTATGGAGATGAGTCCATAGGAACTGACCCTACATGCTTATTAAACACGCAATGAATATTCTGCATGCATGCTGGGTATTAAGCAAAAACAATGAAAAATTCAGAAGATGGCCATATGTTAAATACTGTAAATCATACCGAATAAGCTCTATTTAGAGTTAAAATTTTCTTTTAGTAGTTTTAGATATAGAGGCATAAAAAGCATTTTAAGGATACAAAACTTGTTACTTTACTAAATATTTATAAAGTGTTAATGTCTTTTAGATTGTATTTATTCATAATGTAATACCTTGTGCTAAGCTTATAACCCTGTAAACAGTTGTGATTTTGGTAGTATTACAATGTCATCCACCTGTACTTGCAGCTTAACTTGTACAACCTGTACAACTACTCAACTGCACTAACAAAATGTCAGGCATCTAGAAGGGAAAGCGAGGGTCAAGTAAGAGTTCTCAAAACTTATGCTCTCAAATTGTCATCAACTATCCTCTGAAACTTTGACTTTCAAAGTAATTGATGGCAAGTATGCGGTCCTTCTATATTAAAGTCTGGCTCCCTTAGTAAAAAGTCCTCACTAGCTTAGTTACCTGGTTTAAGAATTACTAGCAACTATGTACAAAAGGTAAGTAAATCTGATAAAAAGCTACAGGTCTGGAAGACTGTAATTATAAAACTCTGTGACTTCTCCCTTCATGCTCTGTATTTCAGTGCAGCCAATCTATTCCTTATCTCACCCTCAGCTCTTCTGCCTTCCTCATCCTTCACATCTGTGATCATCAGGTCCCACAGGCTTCCTGCTTCAGGATCTTTCTCCTCTTCCACCATGGCATCTGAAAACAGCTCTCCTTTTTCCCATCCTCTCTTGCCTAAAAATCCAAGCCCTCAAGCTCTGCCCAGAGAGAAACCTCCCAGAATGCCTTCCTGCTCAGCTCACCACACTCCCACAATCCTTGGTGTAATTCTAGCATGGGGATGATCGCCCATAGGATAATTTATCTATTTACAGGTCAAAACCTATGAAGTGACTATGAGAAACTCCAGGGCAGGAGCTGAGATTTAATTTAGTTATGACTGGAACATAAGGGCTCAATAAATACTAGGGATAATGAATAAATGAATGAATGAAGCTAGAGTTATAAACCAAAAACAGCATTCTGTGGTTGAATTTCACAGCCCCCAAACTGGAAGGAATTTCAGTAAATTCTATTCCAGGGCTAATTCAAATTTAAAAGTCAGTTGCTACTAAAAAAAACTTTAAGCTCCCTGTACTACTTCTCATATTCTCTACAACAAAGAAAAAAGAAAAAGGAGACACTGCCATAATCTAATCTTAATCCCAATAAAAAAGAAATCGTTAATTTCAGGAAGATTTTAGGACCTCCCCATTTGATTAAAAAAAAGAAGTCCTCTCTGTTGAGCCTTCCAATCCCTTAGGGGAGCTGATGAAACCTATACAATAAGCTATATCAGACTACACACCTTGAGTCCAAAGGCAGTATCCTCCGAGGTCAAGACTTCAACCTGAAATCATAAGGAAAAAATAATTTAGGCACTATCAAACACCTTCTTTGAGTCTAGCCACAGACACCAGAGCACAGGCATGGCCTGGAACTAAGAGTTTTGAGAAAGCTGGTATTTGATTTACATCACGTGTCAAGAGAGCGAGATCTGTGAGTCTCTTCAAGAGTAGGGTATAAATCCAGGTCACTGCCCTGGGTTCCAGTTTTACAACAGGCTGAGCACCTATCAATATATTTGCCATCATGCTGAAGTGGTGCTATAAGTTCCTCAAAATGATCTCGGAGGTAGGAGAAATCATCCTTCTTACTTAAATCACGAGATGTTGCATATACTTTTTGATCTTTCACAGACAGTGATGGGAAAGTTATGCTCTGTAAAGCAATTCCATCATGCTTTGAAGCTGCTAGTCATTTCTTGTCTCTCTCACATCAGAGTGGGTAGTCCTGAATCTCGGGAATGCTGCAGAGCGAGAGTTCCTGAAAGCAACACTCAGGAAAAGGCAGGCAGAGTCTAAGCAACAAGTTATGAAATGATGGCAAAACTTCAAAACTGCCTATCAGTCTCACACACTAGAAGACAGAGCTCATTAACATGAATTTTAAGAGCTGTGTCTAAAATAAGATGTGTATTGATAATTACAGTTTTTTAAACATAATTATTCAGTCTGGTGTATAAAGTATTTGATGATTACAAAGTGCCAGTATATGGTGGAAAAGGGCAAGAAAAGAAAGCAATAGAACACAGAATATTTTCTTAAGTGTCCGGGGAAGACAGTGGGGGTGGGGCAATAATATCAGACTAGCCTGACTTCACTGTTTATTCTTTTCTTTTATTTATTTTTAACTGGAGAATAATTGCTTTACAATATTGTGCTGGTTTCTGCCATACATCAACACAAATCAGCCATGGTTAGTTTTAAACATCTTAAAATTAGGCATTTGTAGTAGGCACTTAAGTAGAAGACATACAGGCCATCCAATGTATCTTGCAATTAAAAAAAAAAATTAGCTAGGAGGAGGAAATATAAGCTCATTTCAATAAGACTGTCATCCAGTATGAAAGTAAAGGGGTCAAAAAAAGAAATGAAGAAACTAACTGCTCCCTCCACTTGGTTCACTGAATGTGAGGCTCACCACAACCCGGTGTCTGACAGAGGCTGGGGCGCAAAGCAGCAGAAATGCATGCCTGGCACTGAGAAGATGAGCAGCCTAATTGTGATGAAAAAAGTATGTTGCTGATACCAAATGTGATTTTAGGAGAAAGACTGAATATTGGATAAGTACAGCATGAAGTCATTGTAAGAGCCACTGACAGCATGTTTGTTTACACTTAACTTTCCAAAGCTAACTGTCAGAGACTAGATCTTATTTTAGACTTTAAGGAAAAAAAAAGGGGGGGGGGGTTCAGTTATTTGCAATTTACATATGTTTCAATTTCCTAAGTTGGGCCTTTCACAACACTAGGTTACTAACCCCAAATATTTTTACATTAAAGCTTCTAATCAACATTTGAAGACTTTAGTTAAAGAGAAGCACAAGCAACAAATTCACCAAGTCTTAGCTACTTAGCTACATAATATGACATTTACTCTTGAATTATATATATACTTCATATCTGAATACCTCAGTGTTAGGTACATTCACTCTTGATTTGATACGAATAGAATTTTTTTTAAAAAACATATGTTTAAATCTGCAAAAACCATATCCAGAGTGAGTTCTGCATTTGCTTAAGAAAGAAAATTCAATAGCAAATAGAAATTTGTATAAAGATATGGCTTTAATATATTGGACAACCTGAGATGACAGCAAACCAAAGCTCTCAAGCAGAAATTTAGGAACTCTCCAAGAAGCTTTGTCAGTAGATAGAGACAAAGACAGACCTTGGGGACTGGAGTAAGGGAGTGGATCTCAAAAGTCAGCCTCATCCTCCTCCCTAGTCAGGAGGCCTCAACATGATGTTCTGAAATTCCTAAGTGTGAACTAGTTTAATTAAACCAAATTTTAAAAATTTATGGTTTGTTCAAAAGCACTATGGTTTTAGTTCAGTATCCTTTATATTATCTGTTTCTATAAGATTTCAATTGTAATACCTATAAAAAACAGCTGATTTTTAAAACACGATTAACTTTAATAAAAAAGAAAGATTAAATTTAAATAGATTTAATTTAATAATAATAAACCAAAGGTTTTCATGCTATTTCTAAGAGTATTTTTTACCTAAGTTGGAAGGAATCCCCCTCTAGTGGGAGTAAGGGAGTATTTCAGCCTTCACACATGATTTTCAGGTGGTAGTAATTAAATTTCACTCTCAACAGAAATCAGCTAAACTTTCTGGTTCTTTTACAATAAATTTCAATCTTGTAAAAACAAAAATAAGATAAGTATTTTCTACTGCACAAACCTAACACCTATAATTCCTATAAAAAGCCAGAAGTAGATTAGTGCTTGTATGATGGGAGTTAAGTTATTATACAACCATCATCAGCAAATTTATATTGGCTATAAAGTAGTCTCAATTTTAAGTTAAAATAGGAATGTACAACTGAAAAAATCAGTACATTCTCAGTGTAAAGATTTAAGAATGTAGTGGGAGGATAGAGTGCTGACTGTCTGCATTTACCTTACTCATTAACATAGACTTTCTGGATATTTACTGCATGTTAAGCATGTACTCACTACTGTATGAGATAAAAAGCTAGTTTCACTAAGATATTATTACCTGGATGAAATCTATTTAAATATTCACTTTAAAAATAAATTCAAATTCAGAAATGACTAGACGAGATCACTCATGGTGTCATTCTTCCTTTTAATCTTCAGTTTAGGGAGACTTCTCTTGTGGCTCAGCTGGTTCAGAATCCACCTGCAATGCGGGAGACCTGGTTTCGATTCCTGGGTTGGGAAGGTTCCCCTGGAGAAGTGAAAGGTTACCCACTCCAGTATTCTGACCTGGAGAATTCCATGGATTGTATAGTCCATGGGGTCGCAAAGAGTCAGACACGACTGAGTGACTTTCACTTCAGTTCAGTTCAGTCGCTCAGTCGTGTCCGACTCTTTGCAACCCCATGAATCGCAGCACGCCAGGCCTCCCTGTCCATCACCATCTCCCGGAGTTCACTCAGACTCACGTTCATCGAGTGATGTCATCCAGCCATCTCATCCTCTGTCGTCCCCTTCTCCTCCTGCCCCCAATCCCTCCCAGCATCAGAGTCTTTTCCAATGAGTCAACTCTTCGCATGAGGTGGCCAAAGTACTGGAGCTTAAGCTTTAGCATCATTCCTTCCAAAGAAATCCCAGCGCTGATCTCCTACAGAATGGACTGGTTGGATCTTCTTGCAGTCCAAGGGACTCTCAAGAGTCTTCTCCAACACCACAGTTCAAACGCATCAATTCTTCGGCGCTCAGCTTTCTTCACAGTCCAACTCTCACACCCATACATGACCACAGGAAAAACCACAGCCTTGACTAGATGGACCTTAGTCGGCAAAGTAATGTCTCTGCTTTTGAATATACTATCTAGGTTGGTCATAACTTTTCTTCCAAGGAGTAAGTGTCTTTTAATTTCATGGCTGCAGTCACCATCTGCAGTAATTTTGGAGCCCCAAAAATAAAGTCTGACACTGTTTCCACTGTTTCCCCATCTATTTCCCATGAAGTGATGGGACCGGATGCCATGATCTTCGTTTTCTGAATGTTGAGCTTTAAGCCAACTTTTTCGCTTTCCTCTTTCACTTTCATCAAGAGGCTTTTTAGTTCCTCTTCACTTTCTGCCATAAGGGTGGTGTTATCTGCATATCTGAGGTTATTGAAAACTGGCAGTCTTATGAAATCATCAAGAAAAAAGGTCACAGGTTTATCTAAATTAAAATTAGGATGTGATACCCAATGTTTTCCTTTTCCCCAGATGCTGTAACAAGTGCAAAGATAACTCAATACTGTCATGAGAGGCATACGTGACAACACTGGGAGAGAGAACTTGTCAAGGGGTCTTGAGGTACAAGGTATGAAGGGATCTGGTGTGGGCATCCTAGGTGACGCTAGTGGTAAAGAACCTGCCTGCCAATGCAGGAGACATACAAGACGCGGGTTCCATCCCTGGGTCTGGAAGATCCCCTGGAGAAGGAAATGGCAACCCACTCCAGTATTCTTCCCTAGAGAATCCCATGGACAGAGGAGCCTGGCGGGCTACAGTCCATTGGATCACAAAAGAGCTGGACACGACTGAAGCAACTGAGCATGCACGTGTGGGCTAACAAAGCAGAGACTTCCTAAGTACAGGATGAGGCCCTTTCCATTAAACTATGCTTCTTTCAGATGATGCTACAATCAACACTTTATAACATAAGTGCCTAAAAGGATTCCATTTGTAGAGAATTCTTAAAATCATTGTGGAAATTCAATCTGCAAAGTTCAGAAGCAGCTACACCCTTCATAGTTCTTTCATTCTAATCAAGCAAAAAGCCTTCAATTGGCTTTTCTCTCTACCAATTACTCTAACAAGCCCTCCCTCTGCCAAAATTAAAACACTTTAATTTCCAATCATTCTATTAAGAAAATAGGGAAAATGTGAATTCATGAATTTGGAAGTAGCAGTGGTTGTACCTTACCCTTTCTTAATCACTTTCAAAGTCCTTTCTACACCTCTAAAGCAGAAAGAACAAATATCTAGTAGCATTTTCACGTATACGTCGCTATATTTAAGACCGATAACCAACAAGGACCTACTATACAGCACAAGGAAGTCTGCACAGTATTCTTTAATAACCTAAATGGGAAAAGAATTTGAAAAAGAATAGATACAAATATAAAAAAAAAAAAAACTGCCCCAAACTATGTTCTGTTTTATAAGAAAAAGAAAAGATTTTTTTTTTTTAAGCTGGTTTTAGAAAAGGCAGAAGAACCAGAGATCGAAAAAGAAAAGATTTTAAAATCAGGATCACACTATCACAAAAAGAAAGGGAACAAATGATAATGATTTATGGTCACACACAGATTCTTACTCACAATTAATGGAATGCAAATTAAAACTTACATTATTCTATTTTCTCACCACAGATTACCAAAGATTAAAAACTAAGATGTTAATAATATTGACAATGATGTGAGAAATCACTCAGATCATAGCCTTGTGCTGATAAGAACATATACTGAAATAAATTTAGCAACATCCACCAAAATGTGTACGCGTGTGATTAGGTGTTAGCCCAAAAATTCCAGGATATCCAAGCACAAAAACAAAGATATCCAAAGTTGCTTACCAAGGTTATCTGTAACAGGAAAAAGCTGAATACAACCACCCACAAAATGTTTACCAATAAGGGGATTTAATAACTTCTCATGCAGCTAAGCCAGTACTCTTGCCTGGAGAATCCCAGGGACGGGGGAGCCTGGTGGGCTGCCATCTCTGGGGTCGCAGAGTTGGACACAACTGAAGCAACTTAGCAGCAGCAGCATGCAGCTAAGGCTCAGAAAAGGCACTGGCACCCCACTCCAGTACTCGTGCCTGGAAAATCCCATGGACGGAGGAGCCTGGTAGGCTACAGTCCATGGGGTCGTGAAGAGTCAGACACGACTGAGCGACTTCACTTTCACGCATTGGAGAAGGAAATGGCAACCCACTCCAGTTTTCTTGCCTGGAGAATCCCAGGGACAGGGAAGCCTGTGGGCTGCCGTCTCCGAGGTTGCACAGAATTGGACACAACTAAAGCAACTTGGCAGCAGTAGCAGCATACAGCAAAGCCTAGAATATTATACTGCTGTTAAAAGAAGGTGAATCTATCTGTGTAGATAAGGAAAATTTTCCATGATGTCATATGAAGTGAAAAGAATCAGAATAGTGTACACTCTAGGATAATATCTGTGTTAAAAATAGAGTGAGATTCAGCCATATGACTGATAAAGACTATTTTGAAAAGATATGCAAGAAATACTTTAGTGACTGCCTCAAGGAAGAGACCGTTTTTTTCATTGTATATCGTCTCACAATATAATAAGAAATTTTTCCCACCAATACATGTGTTTTTCTTGTTCAATTTAAAGGAATTAGTTAATAAAATATGCAAATGATAACATTAAAAAGTATTAAATAAATTATTCAATGTCAGTAATAACCATAGAAATGTAAGTAAAAGTCTTACTCAATGCCTGTGTGTACAACTAGACCCCTCAACATCTGTGTGTGTGTGTGCCTGCGTGCTCAGCTGCTTCAGTCATGTCCAACTCTTAGTGATTCTATGGACTGTTGCTTGCCAGGCTCCTCTGTCCATGGGAATTCTCCAGGCAGGAATACTGGAGTGGATTTCTTTAGGGTATCTTCCCAACCCAGAGATAGAACCCACATCTTCTGCATTGCAGCCAGATTCTTTACCGCTGAGCTACCAGGAAGCCCCAACACCTGTGATGGGTATGTAAATAAGACTAGCCTTCGCAGAATACAGTTTTCCATTATACATCAAAAGCCTCAAACATATTCACACCCATTTACCTAGCAATCTATTTGATAAAGAAATCCTTGTGATTTGACTTATGATCAACTGTTTATATATGAAGTATGTAGAGTACATCTTTATTTAAAATAATGACAAATTAGAAAAAAGCACAAACATAGGGAATGGTTAAAGTATGATATATTCATATGATAGACATAATCATGAATAACTCAGCCTTCAAGAAATAGTTTATAAATGCTTTTAACATATTAAAATTTAAAAGTAGGATTAAAAACAGAAACTTGGTATTATAAATATTTAAATCTATTCATTTGTTCCCTCCATGCGTTCTAGAATATGTGCCATGCTGGGAAATGTCCTGCCCATTCCAGACTTTATAATATTTCTTCATGCTTTCTTTTAATACATTCCACTTTATATTTTTTACATTTAAATATTTGATCTATCTGTAATTTATTTTGAAATAACAAGGGGAAGAGAGGACTCAGCTTTAATTTTCCTTTAAATAACTGATGTAGAATAATCCATTATTTTCTCCAGGGATCATATATACCATAGCTTTACCATGAAAGTGAAAGTGAAGTCACTCAGTCGTGTCCGACTCTTTCCGACCCCATGGCCTATAGCCTACCAGGCTTCTCTGTCCATGGAATTTTCCAGGCAAGAATACTGGAGTGGGTTGCCATTTACATTAACATAAATTTTGCCTGTAATTCCAGATAGGGATGAGAAAAATAAAATTATCCATGGCTCATTCAACCCAAAGGCAGGTGGAAGTGAGAGGAGAAGAATCTGATGCAATCTGCAATCACAATATTTGTCCACAGGTAAATTACTAAGAATTGAGATGCTTAAAAAAAATAATTTTTGCCTCAATTTATGTTTAAGGGGTAAAAATACTAGTCTAAAGAGTGCTATGTCTCCTTTGGTTTATCCAAAAAGACCAATATACCAACTAGAACAATTATACACAGTTTTACCCCAAAGAAGGAGAAGCAGACATTAATAAATAAATTGATCTCCGAAACCATGCTGCAGGATTTATGACAATTTAGATTATAGGAATAGCCCTCTGTCCCCCACCTCTCTTCTTCTCCCTCTCACATAAGCACACAGACAGCTCACACTGGGTTGCAAAGGTTTAATTTTAGCAAGCAAAGAATTTGTTTTGTCTTTTTAAATACTGTTATTATTATTACCACTATTATCATTATTATTTATTTTTGTAGTCTATTTAAAAAATGAACACTTAAGACATGTAAAACCCTGTTAGCATTCTTCTCTTATTATTCTCCTCATTCTCCTTATTAGCATGTACAGGCCACATGACAGCTCAAGGACACAGCTTGCAGAAACTGCTAGGTGTTTGGTTAGCTGGTAATAGAACTCACAATGATGCCTTCTACTGTTAAGTGCTCTGAGTAGAACATCCATTCTCTGAATGCATTTGAAATTAGCTAAAAACTTATACCTATATAGGAAACCAATAAATATTAATAACAATGATAAATTTCATATGCAACCAAAAATCATTTCTGTTCTACTTAATACAGTGTACTACAATTTCAAGGCAAATGACAGATATGTTATAATTATACTTTTCACTGCAAGTGTTATGATCACAGTGTCTTCTATACTAGAATGTTAGCTGTATCTTCATATCCAGGCTGTTAAATTTAAAACAAAGGTTGTGAACATTGTGGTCACACTCCCCTTTCTAGCTATATTCTCTGACTGGGTGAGGATACCTTCATTTGAGATTCTCAAACTCATGATATGGCTCAGAGAAAACAGACCTTGAGTACAGAACAGTGTGCAAAAATAGCCATCACCATGCAGGTGGAGTCAATTTCTCAAATCCTTTAGTGTGGGCTGGATATGTGATTTGCCTGGATCAACAGAATACAGCAACAGAAAGCACAGTGTACCACTTCCAAGTCTAAGATTAAAGAGGCAATGCCTACTTTTAGCCAGCCTCTTGAAAGTCAACCAGCACATGCTAGTTAGTCAGAGGATAAGAGACATATGGTTCTGTTACCATGTCACCCTAGCCATGAGCCAGTCAACTTCAAGAAGCAGAGAGAGCCATTTAGCAGATCAGTATAGCTAACAGAAGAGAGGAGAATGAGACCAGCAGAAACCAGGAGAATTACCCAGGCCAGACTGAGAAACTGAAGGATCATGAGCTAAAGAAGTGTTGATTGCTCTGAGCACTAAGCTACTGGTTGGTCTGTTCCGTAGCACAATTAACTAAGGCTCTCAGGTATCATATACCTATGGGTTGAATTCCAGGCTAGAACATTACAATACAACAGGCAGTTCTGAAAGTGCTTACAGTGTCTACACAGGCAAGTCCCTCCTCCATCTCCACTCTCTATTTGAACTCTCTCAAGACCATAAAACGCTCAGTCCACAAGAAGCTCAACAGAGTGGCTCCTGCCTGCCTCTCTGATCCCCAGTCCCGACACTCTCCCTCCACACACAATGTTCCAGCTAAGCTGGCTTCCTTTCTGTTCTTCAAAATGGCCCTCTCTTACCTCAGAGCCTGCGCACTTGCTGTTCCCGCCTCCTGGAACGCTGTGCTATCAGATCTTACTATCACTGGTTCCTTCAAATCCTCACACCTTAGTTTAAATGTTCTTTCCTAAAAGAGCTCTTCTCTCTCTCTAGTGTCACCACCTGAAATTTCCTTGTTTATCCCTTTGCTGAAATGTAAACTTCACAAGAGTAGGGACCTTGCACATGTCATTCACTGTTGTAAGTTTTTTATCCAGAAAATAATGTCTGACATGGAGAAGCCCCTGAAATAATTGTTGAGCAAATAAGTAGGTATGAATGAATGTACTGAGGACTGTAACACAATGAAAATATGAATATATGTTTATATACCACAATTTGATATAGGTCCATGTTACAAGTGTAAGATCCATCAAGATTGAAAACATCCTCCACCTTATATAAATACGGAAGTTAAAGTCTACGTACCATTTAGGTGACAATATACATACTTGCATTATACACTAGTGTTATTAAAAATAAAAAGTCAAAATCCAGTTTTACTATATATAATGATGGTATGTAAGCATTTGATGTACTTATCTCTCTGAATGTGAAGTGACAGTGAAAGTCACTTAGCCGTGTCTGACTCTCTGTGACCCCATGGATTATACAGTTCATGGAATTCTTCAGGCCAGAACAGTTAGACTGGGTAGTCTTTCCCTTCTCCAGGGGAATCTTTCCAACCCAGAGATCGAACTCACGTCTTCCACACTGTAAGCGGATCCTTTACCAGTTGAGCCATAAGGGAAGCCCAAGAATACTGAAGTCGGTAGCCTATTCCTCTTCCAGATGACCTTCCTGGCCCAGGCACTGAACTGGGGACTCCTGCATTGCAAGCGGATTTTTGCCAACTGAGCTATCAGGGAAGCCCTTTGTCTCTCTGGCCAAGAGTAAATTTTAATTTCCTTTAAAAGGATTAAATTTTAAAATTGATGGCAATAAAGTAAGAACACTGCTCAAAGACAGATATTTTATCCCTATTCTTGAATTAAAATGTAATCATTCTTTTAGAATTATACTGAGAAATGACTATAGTAAATATTTCATAAAGAACACAGTTTATAATCTTTTCAAATTTAATTTTTAAAAGTAAGTTTTGTAAAATTTGAGCTCTGTACTTAAGTGGGTTGACCACAACACAGCAACACAGCATATGGTAGGAATGCCCTACCTCCTGTTGCAGGTCATCACTTGAAGGATACTGACAGACATGCATTCTATAGAAAAATGAGGTTTAAATGGTCTCAAGACCATGCTTACTCCATAGGGGGTCTCCTTGAGATCAAAGAGTACAATAGGTGCCCAAGTGTAAATCTACCAGTTATAGGACAGACCTATTTGTAGATCTGGGGCTATCCCAGGAGAAATCACATGACATAACAGTTAATCATTTTTACACTCAGTGTTTATCAAGAAACATGGACTATGGAATTATAAAAGAATAGACCTGTATTCATGATTTCCTTTGGCTTTTTCTAATGCAATAAGTGTATATAATGTAAATTTGTAAACAAAACTTCTGGAAACATGTCATCCTTTCAATAAAAGCAATGCTTTAATATTTACCTTTAGATCTTTCTGCGAAGTGTATTTTATTAATGTAGAAAATATATCTACAGTAAAACACTAATTATTCACCACATTATCATTTCCTTCTGATTGCTTTTTCTATATTCTTCAAGTTAACATCTTATCTTTTTACAATAAGATTTTCTACACAATTGTCCTTAAATTCTAGGAGATGTGATAAAGAAAAATACAAAAGCTACAGGTATCCAGGCAGTTCAGGTGTTAAGTTTTTCTAGTCTTTATAACAATTTAAATACTATTATCTCATCTTACATTGTGTCATATTCTCTTTGAACTGTTATAATTCAATGCAGTTTTAAGCAATACTTCCCTGTTTAAATAAGTATCTACTCATTCCTACATAATTGATATAAAAAAGTTTATCAAATCTACTACAGTCTGAGAAATTTAAATGCACTAAAAACATAAGCCAAAAATATAAACTCTTTTCTTCATTTTAATTTCATAAAGAGGAAAACTAATTTTTAAAAAATGACTGAATAAATCTACTAAAAGTTAAAAATTTAGCAAAAGTCCTGTTTGACCATACTTAACCCTCTCTTCCAGTCCTGCCCACCATTAAGATCAAACTCAGAAAAGAAAGTTGAAAACTGTTATACAATTATTATTCAAAACAGGTGCTGTAGACACATAGACTGTGGAGACCCACAAATAAAGCATTTGTAAAAGTTAACCACTCTGCCTGGGGTAGCAGATGCAACAAAGATGATTTTAACTGATTAGATGAGAACAGAAAGGTATTTTCAAAACAAAAATATTTGAAGGTCAACAAATTAAACGTTTATCACTGCTTCCATAGGGCTGCTTGTACATTATTAATTTGACTGCCAGCCACCAGCTTCTTTTTCTGCTGCCCTATTTCCTGTCTGCATGTTCCTAGCCCCCTAACCCCATCACCAGGATCTGCATGTGCAAAAAATGAAATATGAAAAAACATCTATTTATCCTAAAATACTTCTAAAAAGTAGACTGGTCTAAAAAATATTGGAATAGTGATTACAATCAGCCTTCTATCACAGTGTATCTTTAATCTCTTTCAAAATATAAACTGTTTAAGACTATCTTGATTATCAAATTGGAACAGAAAGATAATTCAACCAAAGAGAAAGAAAAGAATGTAAGGTTCAGTATACTTAAATTGAGACACAAGCCTTAACTTTTTACTTTAAAACTAACTCTTTTTAGATGGAACTTACTTTAAAGAATCTACCTACTTAATTCGGTAAAACTAGTAACTGCATAACTAAGACATCTTTAGAAAAGACATCACTTTTTAATTCTTTTCATCATTATCTAAAGTGCTATTAGTCCAAGACAAATTTGTCCACACCAATCATGTCACCTCAATTGTTCTCTCACATAAACTGCTTAACATATTCTTATGTGCAAAGGGCAACAATAGCAAAAAAAAAAAAAAAGCAAAGAGTAGAAGTATGTGAAGGAAACTGAGGTTAGTACAGGAAGTTCTGACTGAGGCACCCGGGGCCGCCCCCCAAGAGTTGAAGTTTCCAAGGCAAGCAACTAACAGCATACCACACTATTCCTGTCTGCCCGGTCTTTCTCTCCCGAAACAAGAATATTGTCTAGAAAAACACTGCACAAGAAGAGGAAGTCTTCAAAGACAGGTATTAGTTATGTGAAAAGGCTTTGCTACCAACTTTACTTTCATGCCTTTTTGAGTTCAAAACTATTCAATATTAATCTTCTATAATAAAGGACCATAGAGGCCTTGTCTCTAAAGAATCTCTAATCTTAAAAAAATGTTGGTAATTCAAGACATGGGCATTTCGGTGCAGAAAAATGTCAGGGAGGAGATAATTACAAACCCTCATCTGCTCACTGAAGAGCTGAATGCCTGAGGACACAGGCCCAGGTTAGACTGGAAACAACCAACAGAAACACGAAAAGACACAGCTTTGAAAGAGACTGACCCAGAGGAGAAGGAAGATACCACACTTGTTAGTGACACTCTTGTTGCTACTTCATGTCAGGGACACATCTTGATATAAATAATAAAGTCACTTTCTAAAATACTGGTGGCATATGATTACAGTACTTTCCGGAAGAATAAAGTCATTGTTTGTTGTTTTAGTGACTAAGTTGTGTCTAACTCTTTCATTATCCCATGGATTATAGCCTGCCAGGCTTCTCTGTCTACGGGATTTTCCACGCAGGAATACAGGAGTGGATTGGCCATTTCCTTCTCCAGGGGATGTTCCTCACCCAGGGGTTGAACTTGTGTATCCTGCATTGGCAGGTGGATTCTTTACCACTGCCACACCAGGAAAGAATAAATTATCAAGGAGAAATCCTCTGGTTCTACCATAAACAGTAATATCATATGGCAAAATAAAACATAAGCAATTTTTTTAAAATCACGGGATTCAACCATGAGAACTGATTTTTGAAAAGTAATCTACTGCAGCAAAATAATAAGGTAGTCCTACAACATGATCCAGAAATCCCACTTCTATACATTTACTTAAGAGAGGTGAAAACATGTTTCCCTGAAGACCTGTATGAGAATATTTAGAGAGGCTTTACTCAAAACTGTCAAAAGCTGCAAACAATCTAAATGTCTATCAACTGGTGCATGGATAAACAAAATTTCAGACTATATCCATACAATGGAAAACTACTCACCAATAAAAAAGGAACTATTTACTGATATAAGCAACAAGATGGATGCATCACAAATGTAGTACTAATACGTAAAAGAAGCTAAAGCTGCCTACCGTATGCTTCCATTTCTACGACATTCTGGAAAAGGCGAAACTTTCAAGAAAGAAAACAGATCAGTGATTGCCAGGAGCTGAGTGACCCAGGAGGAGCACAGTGGAACTTTGGGGTGATGGCAAACTTCCATTAAAAATGTTCTAAGGTTCTACTGGAGTACTATTCTTCACACATCATCATAGTAGTTAATGGTACTCAGAAAATGTTACCATTTCCAAATATGCAGATAAAAACTAAAATAATATTCCAGAAAGCCATCCTCAAAACATCTGTGATTTTCATTGTAGAGTGTGCCTTTTTTCTTTTTTGATAGAGTGTTCCAGATCATAGGACTGAAATTTTCAGGTGATAATTTCTACAGAGTTTTGCATGATTTGGAGTTAGCTAGATTCTTCTTGTGGTAGGGGAAATGTGAGGTTTTTCAAATGTTCTGGTCAGGCAGAAATAACTTTAGGTTAGTTTTTTAAAACGAAAAAGGGATTGTGTTTCTAATGAAAATTTTTGATATTTAATACAACTGCATATAAGTTTGAATCTCAACATGACAACCAGCAAATCAACTTAAAATCAAAAGTACAGCCAACACTGAAGTTAAAGTATGTACAAGTTCAGACAAGAACGGTATAAAATCTTCAGATATGAAATATAACACTTAACCTCTTCGTAACAGTACCTATAGCTCAGAAATTCTGAATTCAGTTTCTAAAATTCAAACCTTAAAAAAAACCAAAAACCTCTTAAAGGGCCACATGTTAATATTTATTTTGTAATCCAGCTCCAGTAACTCTAGGAGATATGTTGAGAAAATTCAGAGTTACTGAGATTACACCATGAAACTACTTTCTACTTACAAAGTAGCCAAAAGCTTGAAATACAGTCTCAAGGGTGAAAAGCTTGATTTTTAATGTATGAAATCTTACTCTTGGTAGGCCCTTTCAACACTGTTAAATTAAGCAGGCTCAGTTTTATTCATACAAAGTCTTCAGCTTTTTAAACAAAAACAAAGTCTCTGAAATTAAAAATGTACAACCAAACTTTTTAATTAATCAGTCAAGCAAACAAACAGCTACTTGGAAACCAGGAAAAAATTTGCCCCCCTCCCTCTTACTAAGTCCGGGGATATCTGACAATGTCTAGCAACATTTTTGGTCATCACAATGGGGGTTAGGATGGGGTCTGCCCCTGGTGGCTCATGGTACTGCAATGAACAGGATAGTCCTTTTACACCAGTGAATTATCTGGCCGAAAATGCCAGTGGTACCAAGGTTAGAATCCCTGGCCTAGATGGGAAATTCTAGCTACTGATATTAAGGAGCATAAGCACAGGAGGAAAAACCATGATTCAAATCTTGATTTTATTAACAGGAATACAAACAGTGTTTGGGACAAAAGCCACTTCAACTGCTGAAACAGTTAAACTACATTATCATCATATTCATGACAGAAGGCTATAGAGCCAAGGTTTCCACACAGCAGTGGTTTTACTACTGCTGAAGTAAAATGCTATAAAACAAATTTCTTCCAGTAAGAAGATTGCAAGCTCAGTGACAACTCTGCACAGGTGGATAAACTTAATCATACAATATGTGAGCTCAATGCCATGTTTTATTTAAAAAAAAATAAAATAAAAGAGAGTTGTTAACAATTAGTACAAATTCACTTATTCTGTAAAATGGGGAAATGGGTAAAAGTCAAAAGTAAAAATAAACTGAGATAGCTAAGGCCTGTTAACATATGTACCTGCAGGTGTGTGTACGTTCACATGTGTGTATATATATCTTAGATCTAAAATTTAAATGCAAGATTAGTCAAATCAGACATTTGCTTGAACTCTCACTTAAATCTATTATTTGCTTTAAGACTCCCTTTGAAAAACCTGGAGGAGTAATACTCACACTAGGATACTAGGGAGGCAAAGCATAATTTCATAGTTTGCTATAAACCAGGCAAATGCTCAGAGCAAACAGAAACAAACTTAGAGAGAGTGGGCATAAATGATTATCCAAATAGGTATGTCTTTTGTGCTGATACTTAACTGTGTTAGGACTTTTGAAACCAAGACTTTATGATTAACAACATAATGGTGACTTCTAAATAAAGTTTGATGTATCTGTAATTTCAGATGTATTTTTACCAATGGGATTAGTGGGTAATCCACCCAGGGACACCTTTCTGTTGGGGCTTCCCTGATGGCTCAGATGGTAGACTCAGGTTGGATCCCTGGGCGGGAAGATACCCTGGAGAAGAGAATGGCAACCCACTCCAGTACTCTTCCCTGGAGTATCCCATTGACAGATATACAGTCCATGGGGTCGCAAAGAATCAGACAGGACTGAGTGACCAACACTTTCACTTCATGTAACCATGGAATATGCTGCTGGGAGGATGTGAAAGCAGCGAAATTGTTTTTTATTCAATTCATGTTATATCATTTTTAAATTCCATCAACTTATATGAAAGGGTTCATTTTGTTGTCTTTTGCAATTATGGATATCATTTTTGAGATATATAGAAATTAAGCCTGTTCATTAATTCAATATCCACAAAGTCAGAGAGTTAAAAAGCTTGTCAACTCAAAATTAATTTACCAAAACCAATTTCACCACTATTACACAAGACTGTAGCTCAAAATCTAAAAAGAGCTGTTATTATGCCCCACTGATGAGCACCAATAAAGGCTTACCCTAACACTATACTGTGAGGAGGTGTTCAATAGCATACTTTAGTATATTACTCATTCCTTTTAACAAAATACTTGAAAAATATTTGATCTTACTTAATTTAAAAAGGAACTGGCAAATGTCATATGCAGGCAACTATGATCAAAGTTAAAAACATCCCTGCTAGGATTCTAGCAGTTTTTACAAAATCTTGTTTCTATACACAATGAAAGGGAAAATATTACGCATATTCATCTGCCACAATAAACATAACAGTATAAGGCATAAAAGCAAATGGAAGGTTAATATTCAGAACTATTCAAGGCCATTTCTCTTAAATTCTTCAAGACACATTTCTTTGATTTCACCTCTACATCAATAGTGATAAATTAACTCAAAACTACATTCCCATTATATCATCAAATTAAATTTCCAGAATTCCAAGATTAAGCTGACTTGCATGTGACAGAAAGCAAACATACCAAATAGTAAACTACTTATTGCAAACAGCATCAGTGAGTAAACAAGCTTTACAAATTACATATCCGTAGTGTAGAATAAAAAAGTTTAAAAACCAACTGGCCATAGTTGATTGTTATTGGCTGAATTAAAAGCATATTTTAATTAACCTACAGTCTTACCTATAATGACATTTAGGTTACTTGAAAATGTCCAAGATCTCAAATTGCAACATTCTACTTAAAACTCCTACAGAAGGTGATCAAGGAGAACACTTAATCTAAGTCTTCATGAAAGAGAAAGGCTTAACAGCAGAAAGAGTATTTCAAAAAGCTTCTAGCACTTAATTATGAGCAGGAAAACACATGCAGCAGCTAAAACTTCACAAGCTTAGATCTTCCACAGCTTTTAAATTTTAATTGAAGCACAGCTGATTTACAATGTTGTTAATTTTTGTTGTACAGCAAAGTGACTCAGTTACACACATATATACATTATTTTTTATATTCTTTTCCATCATGGTTTATCTCAGGACACTGAATATAGTTCCCTGTGCTCTACAGTACGATTCTATTGTTCACCCATTCTGTATGTAATAGTTTGCATCTACTAACCCCAAATCCCCAGTCCACCCCTCCTTCACCCTTCTCTCAGCTTTTAAAAAAATTCTGTGAGTTGGTTTTCCTGCCAAGGAAGGTGGATGAGCACGTACTTGGCTCCAAACAGGAGTTATGACACAAATGGAAACCAAGTGCCTGTCTAAGCAGCCCTAGCCAGGGTCAGCCTGACTCCTGGCTGCACTGAAGCAGCCAATGGTGGTGGCCACCCCGCCCCTCACCCGCCGGTCCAGCTGAGTTCTCATAGGCCTGGGCTTCAGGCTCCACCCGCCCTGTCCACAGGCACGGCCCCGCCCAATGTTTGGCAGCTCTGCGCTCTGACCCCGCCCCTCGCCTGCCGCCCCGCCCTGTTTTTGTCAAGTGGGTTCTGAGTGCCGGCCCCGCCCTGTGTTTAGAGGCCTGGGCAGTGGCTCTGACCTTTCTCAGCAACTTCAGTGCTTTTCCACCATCAGGCACTCAGTTTTAATCATGCAAAACGAGTTGCAACTTATCCAGTCCAAGAAGTTGGGTGGTGATGTTCCTTCTGGAGCGGAGGAGGAAGAGGGGTGAAAAGAGAGACGCACCAAAGGAAACGGAAAAAATTAAAGCACACAGCTTTTGGCAAGCCAAACTGGTGGAGGAGGAGGAGAAGGTTAGGGGGCAAATGAAGCAATTCTGAGTGGAACTGGGGCCCGAAGTGGCACAGGAAAAACGCTCTCTGCCTTCACCAATCCAGCTGGTGTGTTTCGTTTAAATGTTAAGCTGTAGTCAGCAGAAACTTTACAGAACCACGTTCGACAAGGCACTTGCCACCTCCTGCCTAAATTGCCAATTTTCCGGCTCGCAGAAAGCTCCCGAGAAGGAACCCAGGGTCCTGCCAGTCCCGGGGGAAAATGGCCACGGAAGCTGGGGCTCAGGCTAGTCAAGCGGGAAGACACCCCCCTCTCCACTCCGCCTCCGCCCCCGCCCAAGCACACAGCTCCCAGGCGGCGCGGAGAGGGGAGGAGAGAGGAGGGGAGGGGAGGGGAGGGGAGGAGAGAGGAGGGGAGGGGAGGGGAGACAGGGAGGACGGGGCGGAGGCTGCCTGCCGGGAAACCTGGAGCGGTGGGCGGGGCGCGGGGCCTGCTGGGAGCTCCCTCCCGGAGCTTTGTTGCACAACCTCGCCCCAGCTGGCCTGCCCGCTCCCCAAGGCTCCTCCGCGGAGGCTCTGCCACCGCACCTCTGAGCACACATTCAGGATTCCTGGGGCTCCGCGCGGGAACGAAGGGGATTTCTGAACTTGCTTAAATCTTTCCTGTCCCTCGCCCCCACCCCTTTCAGGTTTCCTTGTACCTTCTTCCTAAACATCGTCTGTTTTGTCCTGAGTGCCAAATCGAACCACTGGATGTATTAATTGCTCAACATATCTTGGTTATGAAAACGAAAAGAACAAACGCAGAGTTGTTTTTAATGTATAGAAAAACGAAAATAGTCCTATCAGGGCTAGTGGCTGGAAAGAGGTTCTCTCTCCTTCAAATATTCCATACTCTCCAAAGCCAGACTTTGGCAGTGAATAAAAATAGATAAACTATTAGAGTGATGAATGATTAACGCCAAAGCCGACAGGCAAGGGAAAGAGGAGAAGCAGGAGGCACCCTAGGGCCAGAGCCCGGGAGGGCCACGGAGAAGGACCAGCGCTAGCAAGAAGGACTAGGGAAGGCCGCACAGGAAGCGACTCCAGCTGACTTGCTAGCATCGCTGCGTCTGAAAAATCACCCGTAACACGTTTTTTAGAGCAAATGTTTAAAGTTTTAGTTTTCCAAATGTATATTTAACTACCAAAGTCTACAAATAAGCAGCATTCTGTCACCCATTAAGGTTATACATAATTTATAACTTAGAGTGCCATATTATTTCTTTTTGGAAGAAAACAAAGGAATCAAGTAGATTACTAAAACAAAATATATACAGCATAAACTCACATATCATTAATGGGAAAAAATTACTGAGCTATAAACAAGAGTTATGTGGAGGGAGGTAACGGCTTGAGGAAACGAAAAATTAGACAAGATTAGTTTTGAGGAAACTTTAAATAGAGTTTTAAATCATTAATGTGTAAAATTATGAATTTCAAGTTGAGTGACAGAAATGGCTAAAATTAGGTTTCATTGTTGTTTATATGAAACATTTCTCATTTAACCCTACCTAGGAAAAATAACAAAAACATTCATGGTTGCATATAGCTAGGATCAAACAAGCCCTTATTCAAATTTTAAAGTTTAGAGTAATAAAAAAAGATGATGCTCATTAAATTTATTTTGGATTCCATATCTATTTTTTAGGTCTCAATTTACAATTACATGATTATAACAACATTTTACCAACACAAAAGATTTGCCCACAAACTTTTTATTTTTTAACTTCAAGTTATATCCCTTATGAAGTGTCGAACTTTAATAAGGGTGTAAGAGTAACATATAAATAGCATAAATGCTGCTATCTTCAAAGATGAAATACAAGAATTCAGAGAAGTATTGAAATCCATTTTAAGTAAATTCTTCATCAGAGAAGAAATGTTCAAAACAATTATACTCATTCTATTTATTTCTGAATGTCAATGATTTTCCTAAAACATACTTTGTACGAAATGGTTTTCAATTTTACTTTAAAGTTTTTTGGCATTTCCTTAGTTACACATGCACTATCCCCTCCTTTCTGAAATTAGTATCTCACAGCTACTTTTTGGTCTACGGTTTCTTTTCAGTTATCCAAATTATGTCTGTTGGTTGGTAGGTAGGTACTTACATATATATGTATTTCTGTTTCCATGCACACACATTAGAAGACAAAGGAAGGGGGAAAAAACTGCTTAAAGGTACCTAATGGGATTTTCAGATAGTTCTAATGAGATAATGACTACTGTGTGACAGTAGTCAAGATGACGTCTGTTTTCTACTTGCTGGGCTGAATGATAGTAAGGTTATGTCATTAACTAGCAGCTAATGAGTTTGGTTTGGGGCTGTTTACTTTCACATGCTTGTGGTACACCCCAAGGAGGAGACAGCCAGCCAGCTGGCAGCAGGAAGTACAGGTCAGGGCACCTTTACTAAAGAATGTGAAGTCATGGGCAATTAGATGGTAGTTGAGTTCATGGGAATGGATGACTGAGCTTATTATATATAAAAAAGCATGCAGAATCAAGAGAACGGAGCAGCCTGAAACAGAACCTTCATGGGCATCCATCTGTAAAAGACAAGGTCCTCCTACTGCTGATGGAAGCAATAGCCACGAGGCCTAGGAATGTTAAAACCTCAGAACTGTTTTTTCCTCCACATCGGAGGGAAAAACAGAAATTGAGAGCCTGGGCTCAGGCAAGACTACCAGGGACTGACTGTAATTCCTCCAAGCACTGGCTTGCATGTTTCTCAGCATCTCTGCCTCAGCTTCCTCATGTATGAAGTACAATGACTGACAGGACGGTTGTTACGAGAAATAGCACCTGCCTAAAAGTTAACTTTGCTCATCATCCAATCACTCCCCACATCTGAATTTTTCAGATCCATCCTAGCTGCTATTCCTGTTACTTGTGCCTTAACTGAGTGCTACATCTCCTCTTTAAAACCTAAAATACTGAAACAGGCTTCCTTGACTTCAGGCTTTTTCCCACCCATCATCTTTCACAGCGCCCCATTATTGTCTTCAGCAAACACAGATTTGAACATGTCACTCTGCTAAAAATCTTTCCTAATATCAAGAGAATTGGGTTCAAACTTCTTACCTTGGGGAATCTCATTGGGAATCTGTTTCTAATCTGCCATTCAGTTTCATCTCCCTGTACTCACTCCTTTAGTGACTTGTTTGCTGAACCTACTGTATTGGGGGTGTGTGTGTGTGTGGCTGTATTCCAACAGAGCCCTTCACTTTTCCTATAATTTTGCCCTTTTGAAATCTCCATGTTTTCTTCCAAGACAACCTTCTTAATCCCCTTCATTAGAATTATTGCACTTTGTACAATACTGAGTTGGACTGATATAATTTTATATGTAATCATACATGTCTATTTTTCTCTTAGATCTCTGAAGGCAAGGTACATCCATTGTGTATTTATGTATGTCCTCCTACCCATAAAATCCCTAGAAGGTGTGCTACACATAGTAGGTACCAAATTAAGCAAAAAAATTTTAAAAAGAGATAAATGCTAGGAATCAGACATTCTCATAACTCTCACGATACAAATCCTCAGATTAGTAAACAGGAGTAAGGTTGAGACCTGAGGGTTCTCTCTCTCATACGCAGACAGGTAATCATTAAATAACTGTAGCAGGGTAAGTATGTCCAGGAAGTAGGCAGTTTTCTGTATCATCATAAAAGAGGTCATTTTTAAAATTTACAACTTAATTTTGAACATTTTGTTCCCTAGTAATAAACTAAGTTTCCACTTTAGATGTTTACGCTACAGACATCAGCACCAAACAGGGAGCTGGAGCTATGTTTACTTTCAGTTTTAAAACATGATCTGAGAAGGTGAGACATTCCTAAATGTGTGTTCCTCTTCACCTATGGATTGTCTTCTGTAACAGAGTTTTGTTTCTAGGTGAATGAGGTCTGGTCTCAGGAGACAGACCATAAGAGGGATAATGAGCAATCACCTAGAGGAACATGATTTTTTTTTTGATCTCAACTCCCTGACCAGGGATCAGACCTGTACTCCATTCACTGGAAGTCAAAGTCTTAAGCACTGGGCAGTCAGTGAAGTCCCATGAATTTTTATCTCACTGAAATTTTGGCTAGCATGAGAAATTCCTAACGTAACAAATACTACTCTTGGATTCCTAATACAGTGTCAATCAATTACTTACATTATAAAATTGACTACTTTAAATCCCTTTTGGAACAAAAAAGTAAAAAAAACGTGTTTTATAAAATCCAATAGTTACTCTCATAGAAATTACAGCCCATACAAACAAAAACAACTTCCTGTGGTCCTCAATAGATGGTTTTACTGGTTCCAAGTATTACTTTTCAGTAGCTCAGTACATTTAAATTATTTCCCCAATTTGCCCTTTGCAAAATTCTCTGTAATCAACAAAAGTGGTTTTAAAAATCATCTGAATTGTTGCTAGATTACCAAAGGCTTCCACACTGGGCAGTGACATCAGAAACAAGAGCAATCAATCACTAACAAGTCCACAAGCAGGAGCAATTCATTTGGGGTAAGTGCAGGGGAGTGAGGGTGTATTGGTGTCGATTACAGTCACACTGTCCAATAGAAATGTTGCAACCACATATGTAATTTAAAATTTTTGTGGAGACATGTTAAGAAAAAAAATGAAAGTAATTTAATAATATGTTATGTCACTCGATAAATCTGAAATATTGCCATTTCAATGTGTACTCAGTATAACAATAAATGAGATAGTTGACCTTTTGTATGCTGTCTTCAAAACCTGATGTATAATATATAGTTGCAGCATATTATTTTAGACTAGCCACAGTTCAAACAGTCAACAGCCATACTTGATAGGAATGGATATCTTGGAAAAATAACAAAACTATGTGGAACTGGATAACATAGTTTAAATTTATACTGAGGTGGACGTCTTTTTAAAAAAAACTAAAAACATCACTGCATAAAGTGTATCAGCGATTCCTTTACTGATATGGAAATAAAGTACAAAACATTAAAGGAGGATCTATAAAGATTAACATCAAAATGTTTGTAAAAATGTAAAAACAAGAGCCAACTGCTCAAGTATATAAATTAGTCAAAAGTCTTCTGAGAGACAGAAATGAAGAAACCATTTCTCCTGACCCTTCCCTAAACCAAACTAGAAACATGTTTCCATCTGTGAGATGCTGTCCCTAGAGAAAGTCTCTTACAGCCATATCAAGAGGCTCTGATCAGTCTGAGAGCATTTTTGCTGACTTAAGAACAATGAAGATGCAGGAATCTGGTCATAATCTGCCTTTCACTCTGAAGGGTGGGAAGAAGGTAGTGGTAGGATGGAGCTGATGCTATGACTAGCACAATAAGGACAGTAGAGCATTTCCTACAATTTTACTATCATGCTAGGGATGAAAGTAGTGAAGGGAAGACAAAATGACAGCAAATGCAATGTTAGACAGGCAGCACTTGCTAAATTCTAAATCAAGACGACCAAATGAGTGCCAGGTTCTATCAAGGGTGGATGCCTTTTAAATAAATCTAACCAGCTCCAAAAATGTCGATTTGAAAATCCTCTCTTCCTTACAGATCTATCATGGACATTCTTATCACTTATTCACCACCATGGCTTCTGACATCAAACATTTTGATGAATCCTAAATCTTTATCTCCTCTAGTTGAGGTCCAGGACTGACCAGACCTCTCCAACTGCACACTGAACGGTCTCACGAAAATGTCTCTCAAAATCCTTGAATTTAGCAAGTCAGAAGCTAAACTAATTTTCTCTTATTCCACTGATCTCAAACCAACTTCTGTATTCTCTTTGTTCAGTTAATGACTAACTACCAGTTTGCCTGAGCTCAAAACTTTGTAATTTATCCATATCTCCTGATATGGCTCCGATCAGAAATCATACTGCCCTCTTTCTCTTTAACTCAGGCTCTCATCAACTCTTTCCTCTTCATGGCACATTTCAAACTTAATTCCACACACACTGTCTACCACATACATAGCAAGTATTTTGTGAAATATTCTTTATACAAAAGATGCACATGACATCAAATATCATGTCTTCTTTCTCAATCTTATATCTCAGTCAGGTTAGCCAACTCTCTCAAAATACTGAATTATAATGATCTGATTATTTGTTTTCTACTTCAGCCTGCAAAAGTTCCTAGAAGATGCAGAACAACAAATTTTACTCTTCATCTTTTTATTCCTGGCATAATACAGAGACAGTAAAGTCCCTGCATTGACAGAAGGCAATCAATACATTCTGCTGAATAACTGAAACACATATTTGGTTTATCGCCCTTTAGTTTACAAAGGAGACTTAATGGTCCCATTTGTCATACCATCTATAGCTTCATACTGAACTAAAAGCTAGATGATCACCCTTCTATCAAAAAGTTGTTTAATGGAGCTGATAACACCCCACTCTATATTGTATAAAGTAACTCTTGTCAGAAATCTAGAAGCTCTCATATCAAGTTTTACATCTATAAAGCCTAGTAGCAGTAACTGGTAAGACAAAAAGATGCTAGTATTCCATAACAATGTAATTACAAATAAGTTTTAATTCATGTAAGTATAGAAAGACCACCTCATCACTTATCTGCTGCTAAGTCACTTCAGTCATGTCCAACTCTGTGTGACCCCAAAGATGGCAGCCCACCAGGCTCCCCTGCCCCTGGGATTTTCCAGGCAAGAACACTGGAGTGGGTTGCCATTTCCTTCTCCACATCACTTATCTAACAGAGCTCAAGTTACTAGTGATTCATAGCATTCTCCCCCTTAGTTTAAAACTTCTATGGTAACTAGTATACAAACTATACTAATCAGAGTTCTTAAAAAGAAATGAAACTGAGTTTATCTAATTTATCCTAGGAGGGACTTTCACAAAATAATATTAGGTTAGTTCACAGAATTGGTTGTAGAGGACCAGGATTAGAAAAAAAAGGTAAGAAACCAGGGAGATGGGTCAACAGAAATTAGTTGCCCAGAACATCACCACCAGCATTTACAATAATGGACACACAATCCTTCCAATATTGCTAGACTCTCACTCAACTTCTGTATGGTTTAACCAAGCAAGGGCTTACGATTGGCCCAGCCTTAGTCATATGCTCTCTCAACAGTTTCTAAGCTCTGGTCTCCTCTGGATTCAGTAGTGAAAAATACAATGTTGCTTTTTGCCAAGTCTCATCCTTGGGGGACTGCTGCTGCTAAGCTGCTAAGTCACTTCAGTCGTGCGACCGCATAGACCGCAGCCCACCAGGCTCCCCCGTCCCTGGGATTCTCCAGGCAAGAACACTGGAGTGGGTCCTTGGAGGACTAACCCCCCCAAAAGTAGCCTTCAAATACAAACTAAAACATACAGCAAATATTCAGTAATAGCATCAAATGTATCATGATGCCCAAAGGCTTTTTGTATGTGTATTAGCAATGGACTACGTTGACATTGGTCAAAGCACCGATCACAAGCAAGGTTTTGGGTATAAGATTCCTACAGTGCTGGCAGAGTTACTAAATATACCCATGTGGCTGACTCCTTAATTGATTTTCGCTTGTCACTTCTATTCTATGCAGGTATGCCTCTGAGTTGCCTTTGTGCTGACATCTAATTTTGCTACGGTGCAATCAGTTTCTAGTAAACACAGAAAAAAATTAAGTTCATGAGACTGTATGCAAGTACCACTCAATCTCCAGTTCATACTCACCCAAAAACTTCACATGGTATTTAATGTGAGTGTTGGATACCAAGCTCACTTTGGGCAAAAAACACATGGAAATTCTTGGCTCATGACAGATCCTGTCTTCAGTGATCATTATATAATCTGGCAAATAACTTTTGTCCAACCAAATGAAGTAGATGTAAAGCAATAATACTACTCCTAGAATTTATTTTTTTATCATTAGGTTCAACTGAGACCTATATTCAGGCTGCAAAAGTTTTGATACTGAATTCTTTTTTGGCTGCCACACAAAATGAATAACGCTTAGTTAATATACTTCACAACGTATGGTATCTAAATAGTAGGGACCAGAGTTGCTAGTTCCTGGATCATCTCAGAAGACAAGTACCTTAAGCTGAGATCAAGCTTGGTAGGCACTGACTACCTCTACAAGGTGCCGCAGGCAATGTCAGACCCATGAGATGACTAGCTCACAAACTTCATCCTATCTAAAAACACAATCTTTCTATCATACATATTATTTGAGCACATTCATTGCTTTCCTTGGTAACTGCAGGGGTATTCATAGATATGAAAGAGATACTAGATACTGAGTACTTCTTACTTCATAGATGAGGCAGAGAAAGTGAAAGCCCAACAGGTTAAATGACTTGTCTAAGGCCACAAACATAGTTGTTTGAGAAAATCAAGACTAAACTGTACCATTCCAATAATGTCTTGTACAGTATCTATATTTGGTGTGACTGAGCTACAAACTGAAGAATCTTTACGTTAGAGGCAACCAAAGACAAGGCCAGCTGTGTGTCAGCAGCTTGACCATGCAGGTTGCGGTTAGCCCCCCAAATACCGTTCTATCTACCAAAATGTAGATTGTCTACTTATCACATATTCTTCATCTAAGTGACTTTGTGGTTTCTACTTCAACTGTCTGCTGAGAATGGAGCCCTCCTCGTCTACTAGGAGGTGCCACTTTAGTATTCCCACAACTGCCTGTTTAGGGTTCTTCAACCTGGATCAGCTCCCTCTGGGAATCAAGATATGACTATGAGCTTCTGACAAGGAAAACTTCTGTCAATAGTCCTGATACACAACACTACCTACCATGGAATCCCTCACATCCTTAAAAACTTACTTCCTGACACTTTTTTAGAGGCCAACTCTAAAGTAACTTAACTAGCCTCTTTCCAGCCCTTTCCTCTAGAACCAGCTTTATACAGAGTAATCTGAAACTCTACATCTTTCACAGCTTTTACTTCTTAGAATTAAACATTCTCTCTTTCAAATATATTAATCCATACTCTATAGAATAGACAAGCAAGATGAAATAAAGTTAAATAAATGTAACACAAGGAACATAAGTTAAATATGAGAAAAACAGTAAGGATTGTTCAATTAATGAATACAACCAAGAGTTAAAAATTGATAAAAATTATTGGAAAAAAAGAAAGAAAATGGAGAGAAGGGTTCATGGATTTATAGGAGCGTTTAAAAATCAGATGTTATGCTTTACTTATGATATCTGAGTTTTTCAGATATCATATTTTCAGAGATTCCACTGTTAAATGACTGCAGTGTGACTCGGGTTTGATGAGTTTTTAAAGCTTCCAGGTCATTCTAATTTTCAACTAAGGTGTGAGAATCAGGGCCAAAGATAAAGATATTGAGTTTGAAAATGTTACAGACCTGTACTATCTAATAGAAATATGAACAGTAACAAATATGATCCACATACATAATTATAAATTTTCTAGTAGCCATATTAAGAAGTTTAAGTTGTAGTCAATATAACAAAATATTAACCAGACATTTTATATTCTTTTTTTCATACCAATGTGGTATCACCAGCCCTGGGAGCTTTTACAAATTAAACCTTTGCATGTGCATGCAAAGCAGTGAAGAGAAACAAGTGGGCACAGAAAGTAGTTCATTCTGAGCAGGGAATCTGGTCCCCAGGGCAACCACACGTCTCCAAAGGCTGTGGGGATAGTATGCTGTGGTGTCCTCAGAATTAGCAGATTGGGATTACAGGAAGTTTTGATGTTTCAGATGTCACTGCCTTCCCTTCACCCCATATTTCAGCTCTGAGAATCAGGATCCTGATGAACAGTCACCTCCTTCAAACAAAGCAACAGAGTAGCTACACAGACCCAATAGTTTTGTCCCCTAGATGGGAAACCAATAAAGGACATCTCGTGGGCACTGACAGTACAGCTTAAAGGGTGCAGAAGTAAAAGTGCAGATCACAAATGCTTCCTGTCTGAACACAAGTGATGGTGACTCAGAGACACCCTGGGTCACATTTCTCTATGGCAAGGAAATATAATTGCTACCAGTTCTACTGGTCAGGGCTTTCAAGTCTCTGGAGCAGAGCTCTCTGGTTATTCTGCCATAAATACAGGATCGAAGAACTGGCTCTCCTGGAGCATACGTGAACGTGTTCTAAACATCTCTCCATACAGTCTCCCCTATTTGCTCTTTTTAACAAAACAACTGCCTCTCAGAAAGAGAGACAATTCACAGGCTAACAAAAATAACAAAAGAAAGCACTACTGGCATTTATTTCTTTAAAAACACTTGAAGAGTTAGGGGAATCTGCTGCAGAAAGAGTATCAAGAGTTATCAAGGCTTTAAAGTGAAGCCAACTTGAGTTTGGACTCTCCGTTGCCACTGGTCAGCTATGGAGCCCTAATCAGGCTAAACTCTTGAAACAACTAATTTCTACTGTGTGAAATGGACAAAATAATACCCGTGTTCGCAGAGCTATTGTGAGAACTACAGATAATAAATAAGTAGAACAAGTAGCAAAGTGCCTAGACCAAAGTGGTGCTCAATAAATGAGAGCAATTATTAGATTCAGAGAGGAGGAGAGAGATTACACAGACAGAAAAACATGTGAAAATTACTCAACACTAACATAATATATAAGCTACCTGCACTCCTATTTTCATCTAAGATATTTATTTCATAAGCTAAGCACCTAGCAATCCCATGAATGTCAACAATCTTTTTAGGACTTGTAATCACATCTGACATAAAATAGTAAAGCCTCAGTAACTTCAGTCTCCATTATTGAAACAAATTTAAGCTATTCAAGATTAAAAACCTCACTTCACTGTTCACAAGACTTCCATAATCAGGAACAGGGCTAATGATCTTAAAAGCCCTGAGATGCTCTGGTTGAGAACAGTTTAGTTTGTTTTTGTAAGATTACCACCAGACTAGTAGAACTCCATCTTATCATCTCATCCCCTAGTTCACTGTTTCGTAATATTTTTCACTCTTTTTATTCTTTCAGTGGTTTCCCTTGATATTTTAAAACATATTTAACTACACAAAATCTCTTTCTGAACAGTAAAAGGACTTTAATTGCAATCTCCCTCATCCCAGCTTACTTACATGCTCTTGTTGAAAAACATACTAATTCTTTTACCTATAATTCTACAAATTAGACCACTATTGTTTTATATCATGTTTGTTTGCTTTATAATTGTGCCTTCTATCAGTTTATTATTCCATCTTACATTTCAGGCATTCCTCCTAGGATAATCTTTCTTTCTTTTGAATTACATCCTACAGAAGTTTCTTAGAGGAACTGTAGAGGTCTTTCAGTGATAAACTCCCTCAGTTGTTGTCTATCTCTAAATATTTTCATTTTTATTACAATTCTTGAATGTCAGTTAAAATAATTTTTCTACATTCACACTTTGTAGACATTTTCCTGCTTCTTCCGGATTCCACAGCACTATAGAAATCTGTTACCATTCTATTTCTTTATAGGTGACCTGCTCTTTTCTATCCAGTTGCTTTCAAGACATTCTCTTTGTCTTTGATGCTCTACTGTTCAGAGAGGCACACAGTTCTTATTTAAACTTGGAAATAAACTGTTTTACGGATGTATAAATTCCTGATTTTCATAAATTCTGAGAAATTACTATGCCTTTTGAAATATGCAACACAGGTATCAACTGAGACAGAGTGCTAAAGACAATAAATTTTTTGGTACTAATGTATTTAAATTCATTTGTAATAAAAGACCAATTCTTTGATAAGATCCACATTAACATCATTTTCCATTCTGAAATAAAACCAGTATCTAGAAATTGCAGTTGTGTGCTAAAATCTTCTTTATGAAAGAGATAACAGCATGGGCTCCTCTTTAATCTATTACAAATATTATGCTGCTCTGAGAATTTTGAACAAATTAAAATATTTTGCATTCTGATTACACATTTCTTATCGATACCTTTCAATGTTAAAAAACTTGAAGACGTTTCTTAACAATTAACAACCAAAATAAATAAAAACAGTATTTGCTGGTAGCTCATTTTCTAAGAATGCTGATGCATATCCAAAGGACAACTTAATCAGAACTGAAATTGATACTCCTTTCCAATGACACACTACTCTGTACTACAGCAGTATTTTTATAAAATATTATAAATTTGACCATATGCTACAATTCCTTAAACATATTTTTTTTCTGTTCAGAATGGTAACCTGAATGCTGGGAGTGGGTATGGGGGCTGGGTGGAGAAGAGAATATTAGACAGTAATCCACATCAGGCACATTACGTCGAGCTACTTTCCCCACCAGCATTTGTTTTAATAAAAGGGCCTGCAATACACCGAGATTGACATAACATTAATGAAATGAAACTGCACATCAATGGTGGAGCGTAGAGATGATTCCAAACAGTCTTTAAATCAGGTCTCTGAGGTAAGAAACTTTCTTGAGGTAATATGTGCTATGGATTTCTATAATGGTAACACAAGGTATGGAGAAGGCGACGGTACCCCACTTCAGTCCTCTTTCCTGGAAAATCCTATGGACGGAGGAGCCTGGTAGACTGCAGTCCATGGGGTCGCTAAGAGCAACTTAGCAGCAGCAGCAGCAACACAAGGTTATCTGTGAACTTTTTAAGCTGGAGGGCAGATGACCCTCTTTTGTTTGGATTGGGGGGTGGGGGGGTTGGTTCAGGCACAAGAGGAAGGGAGAATGGAAGGAAAAGGAAGGGGGGTGGTGGTAAGAGAAAGGACAAAAGAAGAGAAGCTGTCAGTAAGCCTCTTAAAACAACAGTGTAGCTACAGTACTTAATTCCATAGCCTGAGAAACAAGGATGCTGCTGCGTTGCTTCAGTAGTGTCCGACTCTGTGCAACCCCGTAGAGCAGCCCACTAGGCTCCTCTGTCCCTGGGATTCTCCAGGCAAGAATACTGGAGTGGGCTGCCATTTCCTTCTCCAATGCATGCAAGTGAAAAGTGAAAGTGAAGTCGCTCAGTCGTGCCCGACTCTTAGCTACCTCATGGACTGCGGCCTACCAGGCTCCTCCGTCCATGGGATTTTCCAGGCAAGAGGACTGGAGTGGGGTGCCATTGCCTTCTCCAAGAAACAAGGCTAGTGACCTAAATAAAACAAGCTCAGAGCTCAATTCTGGGAATTAGGAGGTAGCATAGAGACAATTTGGGAAAAGGTTGAAATGCTGGCCACACTTTGAAAAGGAATTAAAAAGATTGAAATGATGGCAGCTCAGACAGTAAAGGATCTGCTGCTGTGGGAGATCTGGGCTTGTTCCCTGGGTTGGGAAGATCCCCTGGAGAATGGAATGGCAACCCACAACAGTATTCTTGTCTGGAGAATCCCACAGACAGAGGAGCCTGGTGGACTACAGTCCATGGGGTCCACAAAGAGCTGCACACAACTCAGTGACAACACTTTCACGTGAACACAAAACATACTATGTTAAATTCATCTGCGCACAAAGCTTGGGTTGTTGGGGTTTCATCTTTAGTTTAACTAATTATTGATTCTTCCTGGAGACTGGTGAAGTGGACTTTCTTAGAATCAAGACTTTTCAAATGCTGTTTTGGTGAAAATGAATCTTGTGTCAAAAATGCCCCTGAATTTTTAAAATATACAGGAAAATAGGTAAGGACAGGTATTACTCTTCTATAGATAATTTCTCTCCTATTCTGAGAAACAATTACATTCTTTTCATATTCCTTGATGAAGATTAACAAAATTAGTAAGCAATATACTACAAAAATCATTTTCCTGTGGGTTTATAAGAGAGACCATTTTTAACTTTTAAATTACAACTTATGTTTAAAAATTTAAAAATCCTTACTTGGTCTCAGTGTTCCATTGAGCCTTTATTTCAAGAAATTACACTTCATAAAGTCAAGCAAAATTATGGTATTTTATTACTTAGATCTGTTTCTAATATTTATTCACAAGAGAAACAAAATGGCTTCACTTAACATTTTAGGAGTCATAAAATGATTACACTTACTAAACATTTAGCAAACATATAATTTACAAAACAATATAAAGCTGAAGCTCTTTTTGGAGGGGAGGTATATATTTAGTTTTCCAACTTTGAAATATTTCAGTAAAAACCATCATGGTCATGCCCTTAGTTGAATGTGTACTAGAAAAGGCAGAGTGGAAGAAGATGCTGCAAAGTTACTTAACAAAGCTGCCCTTGTCCTTCTGCACAGGATGGGCAATTTCTTTGTGAAAAGGGGATAGAAACTATAAATGGACCTTTATAAACTGTAAAAATGCTCCTTTCCTGTGTTGCCTTATCCACTCAGATAAGCCAAGTCTGAAAACTGGGTGTCTTCCTAATTGGTCCCTCCTCCACCTGCATAAGGAACCCATTCTAAGGCTTGGGGCTCTTCTCCCTCCAGAACTCCTGATTCCGCTTCTCTTCAACTCTAAGGTCGCGGCCTAAACCCAGGTCACCACAGTCTCAACTCCCAGAGTCGACAGCTTCTCCAGAGCTGTTGGGTTAACATTGCCGAGTTCTGCACTAAAAACAAGAGGTTGGACCATAACATTATGCTTCCTACAAGTCAATGCTGTGTAACCTGTGAGGTCATGATGGCCATACACAGACAGTCCCTCTAATTCATGCTCTACACTGTGGTCAGAAGGATCTTTCTGAAATTCAAGTATACTCAGGTTATGTCCTAGATTAAGATATAATCTCCTGTCCATAGTTTCCCATGCTCTCTGGATCAAGGGTAAACTAATGTGAATTTAAAAGGCCCTTGTGGAATTGCGCTAGTCGTCTACTCCCTAGCTTCTTTCACCAGTGGACACTGTATTACTGCAAGTTCCTAAATTATTCCGTGCTTCCACTTACCTGATCTTAGCTGTTCCCTCTTCTTAGAGTTCTCTTCTCATTCTGGTGGCTCACTACTTATCCTTCAGTTCTGAGCTTACATACATGCCTTCCCTGATTTAATAACAGATTAACACCTTGCTTCTGTGTAATTCCATGTTTCTTCTTGATGCAACATTTTATCAGTTTGCATTTTACCTGCAAATTGTTCTGTCCCAGTAAAGTAACATGTAGGAAGATCTGCTTCTTGTTTGTTACTCTATTTCTCTACTTAAAGCAGGCACAACAAAAATGGACTAGATGATCACATGAATGTTTTCATGAAGACCAAACTGAAATACTTCAAACACTATTTCACAATTCTATCAAATGAGTTTATTATAACTTAAAAGTATTTCCAAAAGACAAATTTAACACAATCATAAAAAGTTTCAAGAATGAGGAGACCTCAGCAACCAGCAAATGCTTCTGGTGAGATAGCAATATGGTAGATTAACAGACTACGTCTGTATCCTTCCTATAAATGCAAAAATTTGTTTGTTACAAGAGCCAACTTTGCATAATAAATTTAGCATATGAATATTTTTTAGCCTTCCTACAGAGTAGGAGGTTTTCGAATCTAAGGTTAATGGAGAAGATTCTAAATAACTTCTTTATAAGTAGTAGGAAGAAAGGTAAAGATGCCTTTGGCTGAAGTTTCCTTCAAAATTAGACATATAGAAACCTTAAAAAGGAAAGATAAAATACTAAAATTTCATAAAAAGTTACACATTTAACTTCTCCAAGTTAAACATTTGCCTCAAGGTATTAAGTGGGCTACAATTATGAAATTTCTTTTTGACTTGGCAGTCTTAGAATAGAGGTGCAAAAGTAACTGTGAGTCAGCTGATGAAGGACAGCGGAATGCCCTGTACACAGCTGGCATTTAGGTGCTCATAAACCTAGATATATAATTACTTCTACATTCTCTGTTTGTTTGGGGGGATGCGTGGGTGGTTTGGTTAATCTAAATAAAAATCTTAGTTTAGATATAGTACTGCATAAAATATCAAACAAATCTTCCTGGCTTTGTTTACTACTCAAGATTATTAAATTGTTTTATACTCAAGAACACAAATTTCAATAACCTTCCTAGGCCTTCAAAAACTTAAAACAGGGACCATAAGTTACCTGGTTCTCATGGTCTGTCTCTTAGGCTACTCAATCCCAGAAAGAAGACCTCTTCTGTCTAGAGAAGCAGAAGCTACCTCAGATAAAATGTGCAAAATTAAAAAAAAAAAAATGTTTAATGTGCAAAATAATCCAGAACCTCATAGCCATCTGTAGCTGGTTAAAAAATAATTAACACAAAACCTGCAGTACCTCTCAGTTATCCATGACAACTGGGAGGGACTCTGAACTCTGATTTCAAGGCTTGGCTCTGCTATCATGAAATGTATGAACAGGGTCCTAGGCCTCTAAGCAAGCACTGGTTTCTTTACCTAAAAAGAGGAGACAATTTCAGCCTGCTTTGCTGGGCTGCTGCAATGAGATCTTTTAAAAAATAATCTGGAATATAGTATGCTCAGCCACGTTTTTAACCCCTACCCTCTGCTTCCTTATTAGATGGCATTAAGAGAATACCCTTAGAAATTAAATGTGTACAAAGTTCTGAGGGACCATAAAGAGGGCTATAAAAATGTGTTCTTCCCAATTTAAAATGCCCTGGAATGGTGCTGTAACACTCATTCCTAACCTGGCCATGCCTTATTAAAAGTAGGTGTCTGGAAAGAGTGTAAATCCATCATAATTACTGGAGAAATCACCCTTCCCCTAATATGTTTACAGTGGTGGGAAATTTAAGACCATCATTCCACACCTATATAGAGCACTAAATACCAAGCAAATAATCATATATGAAGGCAAAATTAGAAAAATATTCTAAAATTATTTTACTATTCTATATTTTCAATGTGTATCTGGTCCATAGTAATACTCATATGCCCATCACAAACAGACAGAAAACATCTCCATTTGATAACTAAGAAAATTTTTCAGAGGCAAAGCTGCCCAATATCCCGCTTCATAGTGATTTTCCTGGAGTTCAATTATTTAGCAACATAACACAGAAAACCTTAAATGTGGACTCACTCTGTAAAAACCAGTTAAAGCACCTGACTCTGGCCCTCTCTTCCCCCATGACCTAAGTCCAGCTACGTCCCTCCTGTTCCAGTGACACAGCCTTTTCTTTAACTGCTTACGCCCTTTTCCTGGAATGCTGTCACTTTGGATCTTTGCAGAACTGGCTCCTTGTCCTTCGGATTTCTAGCTTAAAAGTTTATCTCCTCTGAGAGGTCTTCCCTGACCATATGACATAAATTAGCCACCTGCTCACTCACTTTCACATGGTCACATCTAATTCTATGCACAGCAGTCATCATTCTCTGCCATTTTCTGTACACCTATTTGTTTACCAATCAATCACCTTCTTCCACTAAAACAGGCTCCCTGAGAGCAAGCATGCTGGTTACTGCATGACTGTTCCTAATATCACACTGAAAAGCACGTCCTAAACGTCTGGTGAAAAGACTGGCCTCTGATGTGGCTCAGAGGCACCTGTACGTTCACGACCTTGGATATCACAGCACCCAACACGTGAACATCGCCACCAAATGTCCTGCTGCCTCTTTGTTCCTTCGGCTTTTTGCTGCCAGGATCAGTGTGTGAAACCAACGGCAGAAACCGAAGACAGAGCAAGAGCGCGTTCTAAATCCTCACAAGGGAGCAACTCTCTGTAGTATCTGTGATTGAGCCCCCAGGGAAGATGATGACAATGATGAGAATGACAGCGCAACAAAGCCTGACTGGGGTTCTCAGTTGCCAGGCTCAGATACAGGCTGCTCTGACCCAAAAACTATGGTATGATTACCTTCATTCTATAGATGAGGAAATTATAACTTAGAGAAATTGAGAGTCCTCTCCAATGTCACACAGCTCATCGGCTGCATGGTTTGGCTTTATCTGATTAAATGTCCCAAGGATACATGGATAAAATGAAGCCTTTGATGCCAACCCAAATGTACTGATCATGGCAGCAGCCTCCTACGTTCAGAGAGTACACAGTACATGTAAACACAGAGTTCATCATGCATTCGGTCTCCACACAACTACACACATTTTGGGTCCCCTGCACTATGTCCATGGCATCCTGGGTTAGAAGTTACTGGGCAAGAATGTTGTGAATAGCCCACACAAGGTTGAGAGCATCACCGAAGACAGGACATACAAACATTCTTCCTTTTCCCACCCCAAATTCCTTCCAACTATTCTGGTGAAAAACATGGAACATATTCTCACACCACTCAAACCTGCTGAGAGTGCACAGAAATCTTTCCTGAAGAGCCACATACAATGAATGGAGAACATCTTCTTTTCCTCTTTTTCAAGCAGATTGGCTTGGACTTAACCATTTTATCACAGAACTAGAGAAAATGCAGTGGTTAATTTTTACCTTACTGTTACACAGACCAAACTTTGAGGTGCACCGTTGCTTCTACTATGCTTCCTGACTCAGTTACAGAACTAGAAAGCAACCCCTGTCCTCAGGATGAGGGATAATTGGGTATTAAATACTGACTGTGAGGTTGGTCAGCTCCACACCCCTATCATTTCATACTCTTACAACCTCTTTGAACTTTTCCCACCTTCTTTCAAAAGAGAAAAAAAATAGGAGTCAAAAGAGAAAAGCCAGGTCCAGGTAAATGACTTGCTCACATCACAAGCACATTTCAGGCTGCTTTCCGCCCACACCCAGAAGCAGCATGCTAAGAATCACACTACACTCCCCAGTACCCATAATCCATGCTCTGTATTCTAAGAACAGCAGGCTACCAAAGAGACAACTTAAAAGATGATGCGGCTGCTTTAAGCATTAGAAAAAAGTTTGCCAAATGTTGGCCCATGTATTAATTTGTTCATACCACCATGCCAAAATTACGACTTTGAGTATTCATTTTCAGACAAATGATTTCCTGGGATAATGATGTTGTAGGCTTATAGTTTATTTTATATATTTGTTTTTTTAAAACTTTTAGAAATAATATGTTTAAAATCAAGTAACTTCAAATCAATTTTCAGTAAGAGAATCTTTAAATATTAAAATTCATTTCTTTATGTTAAAGTAAACTTAAATGTACAGTTCTAGAAATGACGGGGGGAAGGTTCTTGTGGGAACAGTTGTTACCTCGGAAATAACAATAAAAAAGAAGTTAAAATACATGTGTTTAAATCTCAGCTCTTCCACTTACCATTCAAACTTTGTAATAAAACATTTTCTACACCTGTTACCTCTTATCTGGAATAAAGATAAAAAATGCTTGCCATATTTACCTCTTGGTAACTGTAAATATTTAATAAGATAACAAGGCAAAACCTATAAATGCTATCCAAAGGTAAGAGTTAGTGACAATGACAACAATAAAGAATTGTATCATGTTGATGTATGGCAGAAACCAGTACAGTATTGTAAAGCAATTAACCTCCTCCTGCTGCTGCTGCTGCTGCTGCTGCTGCTGCTAAGTCGCTTCAGTTGTGTCCGACTCTGTATGACCCCATAGACGGCAGCCCACCAGGCTCCCCCATCCCTGGGATTCTCCAGGCAAGAACACTGGAGTGGATTGCCATTTCTTTCTCCAATGTGTGAAAGTGAAGTCGCTCAGTCGTGCCCGACTCTTAGCGACCCCATGGACTGCAGCCTACCAGGCTCCTCCGTCCATGGGATTTTCCAGGCAAGGGTATTGGAGTGGGTTGCCATTGCCTTCTCCGACAATTAACCTCCAATTAGAAATAAATTAAAAAATAAAAATATACCACGAAAGTAAAGAAAAAAAGTTCTATCTTCATAATAAAGTAAAAGCCACGCCAAATGTATAACAATCCCCAGCCGTATACAGAATAGGAAATAGACTACAGTGTTGTAACAGATTGTAGGGCTCTTAAGACAGAACACCAGAGGAAGCTGCCATACAGACATAAACCTCTATGATTTTGAGATGTGTGTTAAATTCAACCCCTAAATTTTTTCAAAAAGAGGAAAAAAGTTTATATAAATGAATGGTATAATATACATAGTCAATCACAACTTTTAAGAACATTTTGGTGTTTTCTAAAGTACACATCAATTCATAACGTGCTTGTGAAAACAGCAGATTCAAAAATGATTCCTGAAGATTTTGTTTAAAGCATCTTTAATATTAATTTCTCATTTTAATACTAATTTCTCATGTAAATGCTTTCGTCTTTGCAATCACCTTCTGTGTTTTTTTTCAGTCTAACTTTACTGAGGCTTTTGAAGGCTAAGTCGAAAATCTCTCTTGGTAAATGTCACACTGCACTTGAATATATGTGGGTTGTTTACAAGAGTCTTTTGATGCTGATTTCTAACATAATTCTACAGTGATAACAGAACAAACTCTGTATGACTTCAATAACTTTAGACCATGAAATGTTTGCACTTTGTTTTATGTCCCTGGATATATTCTAGTGTCTTCTAGTTTACAGTCTATGGGAACTCGACTAGAATTTGTATCGTACTGTTGTGTGAAAACTACATAAATCTTAATTATGTTCTTAATTATTATCTTAATTGGTTCATAGTGCTTTTCAGGTCTACTATATCTTTCTACTTTTCTATTTGTTCTATTAATTTTTGAGAGTTTGATATTGAAACTCCAACTAAAAATCTTAACTTATCTACTTAAAAAAAAATTGCAATATATAGTGGAACTATATGTAACCCTGTGCTGTATTTTCCAAGTCTTCTTCTGTAATTGTGTTGTCACACTTTCATAATTTAAAAAATTAAAATATATAAAAACCCCAAAATGTTCTTCTTAAAAAAAAAAAAAGCCAACCTCTACAAAATCTATTAGCTTTAAACAAATATTATATAAAAACAAAATATATTAAGAAATTTTTAAAAAGATAATTCCCTGGAAACTGAGATTACTGAAAATTAATATGTCATACATAATGCTAACGACCAGGTCTGCTGGTCCAACTTCATCTTACTGCATACTCTCTGTTAATGACACAATTTTTTCTGATACCAACATCATATGTCATCATATTTTCACTGTGAAGCTTAAGTCCTTATAATAAATAATCAGGATTAAATATTAACATGGCCACTTCAAGCAAAAATGTAGATTTTTTAAAAACACACACAGAAATCAGGAAGCCATTATGAAACCATAATTCCAATCCACAAAATTTATTAACAATTATGCAGGAAAAAATCTAATTCAATACAAAGCATTGCTGTGGCTTAAAGCTCACCTGGTAAAGAATCCACCTGCAATGTGGGAGACCAGGGTTCAATCCCTGGGTTGGGAAGATGCCCTGGAGAAGGGAACAACTACCCAGTCCAGTATTCTGGCCTGGAGAATTCCATGGACTGTATAGTCCATAGGGTCACAGAGGGTCAGACATGACTGAGTGACTTTCACTTTCACAAAAGCTAAAACACTTGATAAAACTTCCTGAGAAACAAAATGAAGCACAACAGTAATACTAAAAACCATTATATTCTTTATCTGTAAAATACAGTACAATTTATAAAACACTTTCAATACTTTATTTTGATTTATCATTTACTTTGATTCCCCAAACAATCCTTTGAAGAAAGATACTATCCCCATTTTATAGTGAACAAGCTGAGGACCAGAGAAATAAGAAATTAAGTCCAGCTCTCACAGTGAAGCCTTGAGCATTGGCTCCAGAAGTTCATTCCTCTTTCATTCTGCCATCCTGTCTCTAACCAGGTACCAAGAAAGTGCTGGTGATGGGTTTATAAGATCCCCTTTCGGAGGCTTTGGGGAAATCTTAGAACACTCAGCCCCATTTGGTTGTCCCAGAATCTCATCAAGACACTCCTCACTGCAGGAAAAGAAATCTGCATCTGGGTTAGAGCTCAGCCATGCACATGTTCCTCACGGGTTTTTTACCACTAGTAGGAATGGTAAGGGTGTCCAGATTCTGGTCAGACTACTTCATCATCATCCAGCCTTCATTAAAGATAAAATTAATGAAAATTAAGATTTCTGTCGATAAAAGATATTTCTATTATTTACATGATACTTGAGTTTGACGCAGGGTTAAAGGATTTAACTGACTTTTGAAGAGCTTAAATATGCATAGGAGCTAAAAATGAATTCCAAAGATGTAGGGTCCTGAGGTTTTCAGCAGCTTATCTCATGGGAGAGAGGTCTCTTCTCATTGTCAAAGTGAATTCTTCTTCTATATGGGATTGTCAGACTTAAAAGTATATTCTGTGTAACATGTCCCCTGCAATATATGGGACCTACTTACACTCAACAAATTATTCATTCATCACTTGTCTGAAATCAACTTTGTCCTATGTTTCGTCTGGGAACTCCACTTCCATGGCAACGACACAATAACACATTATTAGGCTGCAAGCAGGTTGTCCAGCTAACCTGGTGACAGCTTAATAGCAGCTAGTACAGCATTAACTACAATTTAATCCTCCAGCACACTGTCACTGAACACATCTTCACAAGAACTATGCACTAGCCACATATGTGAAAACTGAGGCTCCAAAAGGTTACAGAGCGCAGGTTTGAGGACCTAGTTCCAAGCTGTCTATTTTAGAATAGTGCCCAACATCGCTGGCTTAGCATAGAGCAGACACAGCAGAGTACAGTACCATACGTGACTTGCCAACAAATACTTCATCTTTGTAATGCCATCAGTGTGAAGAGTTTCCAAACCTCTGCTACTCACTGAAGACCCTCTCTGGTCCATAAAGCACCTCATCAGCGGGTTGCTCAATCCAGCTGTAAGAGAGGATTCAGATGAGCTACCAACACTCCTCTTGGCCCTTTTTGTACCTTTGATGTGACAAGAGTTCTTTGTGTAAGAAAAAAATCGGGAGAAAAGAGAATGAAATTAATTTTTCAGGAACTTGTATGCAAAACATCTCAGCCTATCCCGGGAGACACTGGCTTTCTATGCCCTCAGCAGACAACTGGGGCACCTGGAAGCCCAGGAGCACAGGGCACAGCTGCGTCCTTGGCACTGCTCGGCTTCTCTCTGCAAAGGGACTCAACTGAGAAGTTCAGCAACCTCCTGTTCACAAGCCTGCACAGAAGAGGGGAGCCCCAGGGAGAACTCACTGAAGAGTCCGCGTGCCCTGACTTCTCTGCCCCTTGTTTCACCCATGCATGGCTGGGCAGGTGGGGGCTTGGAACTCAGGGTAAAGAACCTCTCCAAAGAGAGACAGAGATAGGGAAAGAGAAACCCAGAGCATAAAGAGGAGAGGGCAGCAGTGTCTTCCAACAAGAGAAAGTGGTAGAGGACAAATCCTGGAAGCTGGAAGCTGTCTTCTGTATGTCAACAGCTATGTGATGGGTCTTGGGTAGGTCACTAACTTCACTGAAGTAAAAGAGCATGTAAGGCGACACGAAATAGCTAGAAATGGTAATAGTTCTTGGAAATAACAGGGCTTCCGGCGGGGTTGGGGGGGGGCAATGGTAGAGGGTCCACCTGCCAGCGCAGGAGACGCAGGTTCGATCCCTGGGTTGGGAAGATCCTCAAGGAAATGACAACCCACTCCAGTACTCTTGCCTGAAATATTCCATGGACAGAGGAGCCTGCAGTCCATGGAGTAACAAAGAGTTGGACACAATTGACTGAGCGTGCACACACACATTCATCCTTCTTAGTGACTAAAAAATTTAAAAGGACAACAACAACAAAGCTACTTCTGACAATCCAAGTTTAAGAAGTGAGCTTTTACTAGGGAAAAGCATTTTATGAATATATTTTTGTTTGTATGTTTAAATATTGTTCCCTCCTTTGTAGGGAGTAAATCAATAAATGTTCCCCATAAACTCTTCAGCACATATGTAAGCAACCACAGGCATTCTTTGGAGTCAAACTGCTATTATTATATGTTTAAAGCCCACTGGTGCATTCTGCATTAAGACCACCTATCACCTACATGTAAGTCAACCTGTTATTAAAAGGGAAAGTGGACCAACATACATGAGCAGAGTTCCTGTCTTTACATTACTTTGAACAAAAGTAAAGGAGTGAGTCATTCAATTCCTTAAGTTAAATGAGTCATAAAGGGAAAAAAAATAATTAAAATAAGTCTCTACTTCCACTGTCATTGTGTCGAATATTCTCAAACAATACTTTTAGAAAAAGCAAACACAGAAATCCATGAACGAAAGTTTCCCAACAGTGGAAATACAGAACTCTTATTTCTACACACCAAACTTCATTCCTTTGTAATCAGTAGCCTTTTGTCAACCTAGGACATTTAATAAATATTGATTTTATAATTTGAATAAGTGTCATTCAATGACAATATTAGCTATTCAGTAAATAATTGGTATAAGAAATAAGAGATAAATTTTGAAATATGAATCTGATTTTTACAAATTTTAGAATGTATTGTCCACATGTTTATCAACAGAAATTCAAAAGCTCATCATCACAAGTCAATAGACTGTTCTTAAAAAAACACACATTTTTTGTTTCTACTCTTTATGAAACAGCAATGGTTCCAATCAAAGCTTGTCAGAATAAATATTATTTCTATTGCACTCAGAAAATTTTTGAATGTTTTAAGAGTTATACTGATACAAAAACAGCCTTGGTACTGTCATTAGGTATATATAACTTCATTACAGCCACCTAGAAGAAATCAATATTTTTGAGAAACTTAAAAAATATAACAGTAAGACCTTAAAGGTCTAAAATATTTTTATATCCAAGTAACATATCTGTCTTAAAATGAAGTAACACAAATGTTTCATAAAACAGGAAATGTTTGTGTTCCAGATCACCACACTGTGTGTCTAAAAGAATACTTCTGATAAAAGTCTGAGGATAGAAAGAAATCTCCCTTACCTTTTGTTACAATCAGAACACCCACCACTGAGTAGATCTCAATTCTCTACAGGAGGCATTTGAATTTTAGACCTATTAATAAAGTGTGTCTTTTAGTTGACTGAGTCTTGTTTTTTCAATCACGGTTAGTTTTTGTTTTTCCTAATCTAACACATAAACTTGACTACCAGAAGAATAACACTGAGTTGCTGTTCCCCACCATCCTTTTTGTAGTTGGTGGCTCATTCAAGACGTATACCCGGTCTTAACCTTTGTACCACCGCATCACTGTGGTGCCTAGAAGCCTAATGGGACTTATCTACAGCTAAGCCAACTCTCCAAAGTCCAGTGGCCTCTCAGCAGAAACAGGCCATGTCTGGGAAGCCAAGACAGCTACTCCAAGTTTTTATCAGTGAACAAGCCCAACAGATGGGAGCCCATGCTGAAAACCTCCCGCTCCAGAAGGCAAGGCCCTGGTGCTGGCCTTCTGTCCTTCTGTTCACTCGGCTCATTTTCTGATAAGGAAAACAAACAGAGGATGCACAAAGAGGCACACCAAAGTGGAAAATGTATTTAGAACAAAGCTGGAGAATTGCTGAAAATAAACTAACCATACTCTACATTCTATGGCTGTGAAAATAAAACAAAAGTAATTGGCTTTTCATTTTTAAATTATGATCATAATTTTTAATGATTTTGAACAAGTAGGAAGGAACATTTAAGACATGATATTAATATATAACATTTTTTGTTCAGTCAGATTTTTTTTTCCCCTTGAACCTGCAAACTTAAAAAGGAGAAACAGAAACTGCCATGGGACCAAATGGCTTTCCTAAATGAATGGCTACACAAATACAAGTACACTTGTGTCTACATGTGTAACTAACTGTTTACAGCTGAAAAATCATAAACCCAAAGCAAAAAGGTAAGCTTAGAGCAACTAACATTTATATATTATCTGTATAGTTATTATATGTTAAAATATTACATACTATACTACCTAACACATATGAAATATTTCTATTTTGCAGAAAAATTAAGAAACTATGTTTCAGTTGTTGTTCATAACCAAAGGGATGTATCTTTGTAACTTTGTTGATGATTCTTAAAATACTGCTTTGTTACTAAATTAGGATAACAACTTTGTTACACATTTTTGGACAATTTTCAGTATTAAGAATTTAAACATCTATCTATACTTAAATATATCCATAATGAGCAAATTAAGGTAAAAATAAAGAGTAGTTTACAATTACTGCACCCAATTTCAACAGAAGTTTTGAAGTATCAAAAATGTTTGTGGGAGGGGGAATCAGGACATTTAGAATCATTACTGTTTATGTTTATGAAAACATTAAGTTTCAATTATTCTTGATTGAGAGCCAATATTCTGATACTGTATTCATGAAAGTATCCTTTAAATTTTTGACACTCAAGATGGATATAAGAAATATAGATTTCTCTAATTCTAAATTGCTGCAATATTGTCAACAATCCTAGATTAATATATAGGTGGACCCTCATTTCCTCATGAATATCACTACAGGCCAGCATAGTAGGTTCTGTGGGGCTACACTGCCAGGGTTCAAATGCTGACCCTGACATTTATGTCTTGATATGATGTGAAAGTGAAAGTCTCTCAGTCATGTCCGACTCTTCGTGACCCCCCAGACTGCAGCCTGCCAAGCTTCTCTGTCCACAGAATTCTCCAGGCAAGAACAATGGAGTGGGTAGCTGTTCCCTTCTCCAGGGGATCCTGCCAGCCCAGGGATCGAACCCATGTCTCCTGCATTGCAGGTAGATTCTTACCGTCTGAGCTACCACAGAGGCCCAAGAAAACTGGAGTGGGTTAGCCTATCCCTGCTCCTCCACACTGCTCCTCAGAGCCTGAAAATAAAGTAGCACTGATAACAGTCCTCACAGGAATGTCGTGAAAACTAGAATCAGTCAATACATGTAAAATACTTGCCAAAGTGTCTGGCTCATAAGGAAACCTTCAATCACTGTTAGCTGTCGTTACCACTACTGGTGTAATTATTAATCATCTTGGCTGTAAATTATGATTAGCCATGATACCTAATTATGGTCAATAAGGGCAAAAAAGCAAAAACATAAAATAAATTAAAAACTTAAGAAAATCTGCCTTGGCTCTCTATCCAGTTCACTGATTCTACAATTCACTAGACTAAGTTCTCGAAGGACCAAAGCCACATCCTGTTTGTGTTTGCACTCCAGAATGGTAAGCCCAGTGCCTGGCAAGACAGCACATGCTCCTTAAGTGCTCACTGATTCAAAGTTAAAGAAATACTTTTTGTGTAAGGAATGTTACACTACTCACTGTAAAGTTAAAAAAAAAAAATTAACTGGCAAGAATCATACCAATGGGATAAAATACAAGCTTAGATGTCTCTGATTACATATTAGATCACTGTTTCTTAGTACTATACCCCACATGGCAGCAATAGATAAGGTTCTTGACATAATGTGAAATGACAAGAAATATAATTACATCTACAGCTGTGACCACTACCTCTCTTGACCGAGCATCTTTTCTGTGTGCCTACTAGTAAGAGAATGGCAGACATTATCTCACTGCCTCCTCAGAGCAGCTATGACATGGGCTATCATCTGCATTTTACAGCTGAGGAAACGAGGAAATGTAGGTTTAGAGATGTTTAGAGATACTAAGTAAATTGGCCATAGTCACACAGCTGCCAAGTGGGCAACCTGGGATTAAAACCCAAATGTGTGTGACTCAAGAGTCCTTGCTAAATGACAATCCATCAGGAGTAAAACTTTAGAATTTCTTCATTTTATGCACTGCCTCTGTGTAGTGCATATGAAAACTTCCAACAACTTGTAGTCCCTGAAGATTCAGTTCAGCTCAGTTCAGTTCAGTTCAGTCACTCAGTCGTGTCTGACTCTTTGAGACCCCATGAATCACAGCACGCCAGGCCTCCCTGTCCATCACCAATTCCCGGAGTTCACACAAACTCATGTCCATCGAGTCGGTGATGCCATCCAGCCATCTCATTTTCTGTCGTCCCCTTCTCCTCCTGCCCCCAATCCCTCCCAGCATCAGAGTCTTTTCCAATGAGTCAACTCTTCCCATCAGGTGGCCAAAGTATTGGAGTTTCAGCTTTAGCATTAGTCCTTCTAAAGAACATCCAGGACTGATCTCCTTTAGGATGGACTGGTTGGATCTCAAGAGTCTTCTCCAACACCACAGTTCAAAAGCATCAATTCTTTGGCGCTCAGCTTTCTTCACAGTCCAACTCTCACATCCATACATGACCACTGGAAAATCCACAGCCTTGACTAGACGGACCTTTGTTGGCAAAGTAATGTCTCTGCTTTTCAATATACTATCTAGGTTGGTCATAACTTTCCTTCCAAGGAGTAAGCATCTTTTAATTTCATGGCTGCAATCACCATCTGCTGTGATTTTGGGGCCCCCCAAAATAAAGTCTGACACTGTTTCCACTGTTTCCCCATCTATTTCCCATGAAGTGACGGGGCCAGATGCCATGATCTTCGTTTTCTGAATGTTGAGCTTTAAGCCAACTTTTTCACTCTCCTCTTTCACTTTCATCAAGAGGCTTTTTAGTTCCTCTTCACTTTCTGCCGTAAGGGTGGTGTCATCTGCATATCTGAGGTGATTGATATTTCTCCCTGCAATCTTGATTCCAGCTTGTGCTTCTTCCAGCCCAGCGTTTCTCATGATGTACTCTGCATAGAAGTTAAATAAGCAGGGTGACAATATACAGCCTTGATATACTCCTTTTCCTATTTGGAACCCGTCTGTTGTTACATGTTCAGTTCTAACTGTTGCCTCCTGACCTACATATAGGTTTCTGAAGAGGCAGGTCAGGTGGTCTGGTATTCCCATCTCTTTCAGAATTTTCCACAGTTTATTGTGATCCACACAGTCAAAGGCATAGTCAAGAAAGCAGAAGTAAATGTTTTTCTGGAACTCTCTTGCTTTTTCAATGATCCAGTGGATGTTGGCAATTTGATGTTTGGTTCCTCTGCCTTTTCTAAAACCAGCTTGAACATATGGAAGTTCACGGTTCATGTATTGCTGAAGCCTGGCTTGGAGAATTTGAGCGTTATTTTACTAGCATGTGAGATGAGTGCAATTGTGTGGTAGTTTGAGCATTCTTTGGGATTGGAATGAAAACTGACCTTTTCCAGTCCTGTGGCCACTGCTGAGTTTTCCAAATTTGATGGCACATTGAGGGCAGCCCTTTCACAGCATCATCTTTCAGGATTTGAAACAGCTCAACTGGAATTCCATCACCTCCACTAGCTTTGTTCCTAGTGATGCTTTCTAAGGTCCATTTGACTCCACATTCCAGGATGTCTGGCTCTAGGTGAGTGATCATACCACCGTGATTATCTTGGTCGTGAAGATCTTTTTTGTACAGTTCTGCTGTGTATTGTTGCCACTTCTTCTTAATATCTTCTGCTTCTGTTAGGTCCATACCATTTTTGTCCTTTATTGAGCCCATCTTTGCAAGAAATGTTCCCTTGGTATCTCTAATTTTCTTGAAGAGATCTCTAGTCTTTCCCATTCTGTTGTTTTCCTCTATTTCAGGAAATAGATAAATTTCTTAGCTGTATTCAACTATCTCTCTGGAATGGAAGAAAGCCAAGTATCCACCACCCTTTTTATATTTTCTAGTGTTTTTAAAATTACTTCCAGTGAGTAAACAGTTTGTACGGGGGGAGGGGAGGGATGTTTGGTTTTGGTTTTTGGGTTTTTGAGGCTTGTGGAATCTTAAGTTTCCCCAACCAGGGATCGAACCTGGATCCTCAGCGGTGAAAGTGTAGTCTTAGCTAGAGAATTACATGGGAATTCCCAGCAGTTTGTGCTTTAATGTTTTTAAATCATTTTTACTACTGTTATGCTAACAGAAACCCTTCAAAAATGGTAGCTCTAGCTTTAAAAAAACAAAGTTGACTGCAGTCAGTGTAAAAAGATCTAAGTCTTTAATAATAGTAGTAGTAACAGCAACAGCTAGTTAATTACTGAGTAACTGCTGGGTTGAGCAATGCCTTACATGTTAATCTTAAGCTAATATAAAGGTATTATTGTCCCATTTGACAGGCAAGGAAATTGAAGTACAAAGAAATCAGACCATTTGCACAAGTGAGTAGCAGAGTCAAATTCAAACCTAAGAGTCTCAACATCCAGTCCTGGCTCATTCGTCTGTAGATAATGTTAGTTAGCAGAAAGAAGGTTTACACTTGGAATAATGCTTAGAAATAGTCAAGCAAACTTGGAAACAAAAAAATCTTTTCATTAAACACAAATTAGAACTGAAACAAAAGTTTGTGTTTAATAAAATTCAGTCATGAACTTGTTTGGGAGAGAAAGGGAGTGTCTCCTAATGAGTAGAAATGCAATGCCATCCCACACAGGTGTTGCTCACTTGACTAGTTTAAGATGAAAGAAAGGCTAACAAAGATGAGAGGGTGGCTAACAAAATCAAGCCTGAAACCGTGACACCTGAGGGTAGATGAGGAACTCAAGCTAACTCTGAAAGGGAGGGCCTGGACAGCCTTCAGGGCTCTCCTCCCCTACCAGTGTGAATCTTGACACATCAAAGACAAAAGCCTCACAAGCAAAGGAAATTTGGTAGAAGCTGATAAAAATTGAAAGAAAAATAGTGGGAGGTAAGAATACTAGTACTGAAATTACCTCGTACAATGGGATATCTCCTCTCAAAAGGAAAGCTGCAAGGGTTCTGTTTTGGCTTCCCTTTAGTGAGCAAATCAGTTTCTGGGGGCTGATTCAAGGTGAAAGGCAGGACACAAATTTCTCAGGATGACTAGAACAGTATCAGGACACTTTGGTGGGAGTTCTCTTACAGAATTAAGTTCTGCAACAGTATGCAGATGTTTAAGTTTTATTATCAATATGGTTCATGTTCTCAGACTATATAAAAAGCATATGCAAAAGTTTTGATAATAAAAGAGCAAAATTCAAGACAGAGTAGTTTATATCTATAAAAACTTTTATGTCTATAGGAAGCTGAATACTAAAGTAAATTAGCACAAAATAAACATGCAATGTAATATAAAAACAGGAGTTAACTGAGGTCGTTAATGCCAGTTAAATGGCAAATGATCCATTACAAAGCATGTTTAAACATGTGTCAATTAAATATGAGCAGACAGCCTTGCAACTCACATTTAAAGATTTACTTCTTTCAGATTCATGTATTGTCTTTTGAACAGGAATACTCTGAATTAAAAACCTTTCTTTACACTCTATATACAAACACTAAATAAGATTTTGCCAGTTAAGCTTCATCAAAGGCAGGACATATTACATTTATTTTAGAAAGGGACAATCCAAAAACTACTATCAGTTTTTAATAATTTTAGCAATTTTTACAGAACCACACCACAATATTCTCACTCCTCTTTGCTCTTCTTTCCTTCAAAGACTGCTATCAATAAAATATGTTATGGGGTGCTCTTAACAGCAACAGCCTGACTCTCAAAATGTTTAAAATACATTGATGCTTTCTTTCCATAAGAACTTTTTTAAGAAATAAAGCAGTGTTTAATAATAATCTACTGTGTCCATTTGGAAATGAAAGTCTTTCCTTGCAAAAAGGGTCAGTCTCTGAAATACACTGTTTCTTTATAAGCTAAATTTTCTGACTTCCTTCCAGATCTGTGTTGAAGCTTCACGCACAAGAGCTTCTACCGAGCACCTGTACCACCTGCTGCTTCACCCCCTGGAACTTTCTCCAAAGAATTCAGGGAGAGCTGCTTTTCCTCACTTTACTTTCCAGCAACATCAAAACATTATGACACACCCTAGAGAATTCCTAAAATGCCAGCAGACACCCAACAGGTCCAAAGAGATCCAAATTCCAATTCGGAAAATAACTGTTTTGAGCATTTCTTATTTATCAAGAACTCCCTTTCTTCCACAGTCCTGTTCAGGTACCTTTAAAAGTGCAGAGTCAGAGCCCTGTGGGACAAAAATAAGAATCTGAAAATTGTATTTTGAGAGAAGATTCAAGTGGAAATTTGAAAAGACACAAAAGAAGGTTGAGACGAGCCTGAGTTTTGGGATGGTTAAACTATTGGACCCATCTCCCATGGCTTCCTCCTAGTTCTGGAGTGAGGCCATACTACTCCCGTAGCACTGCCAGGCTACACGCTACACGTTTTCTTGTCTCTAAGCTTTTGCTCTGACACATCACAAAGAGACAGCCAGTCAACCGCCAGCTGCTCTCTGCCCTCCTCCCAAATCCAACCAATACCTCGTCTGCAACCATATGAGAGATGCCTGGCCAAAACCTCACCCTTCCTGAATTCCTGACCCAAAGAAACAAGTGAGAGATAATAAAATGGCTGCTTTAATATAATGAGGTTTTGGGGTGATCTGTTAATTGAAAGAATATTATATTACCAACAATACATGCTGGTATAAAAGCAAAAGGACGAATGAGAAACAATTTAGAGAGAAGGAAGGCCAATCCTAAACATCTGAGGGGCACAAGAAGTAGGCTATTAATAAAGAACAAGCCAGGATAGCCTGAACAACCTGGAAAAGTCGAGAACTGGGATCACCAGGCTAAAACCAAGGTAATTAACTGAAAGTCCATAAAACCAAATCATCAAACCATTACATAGCATCCCCATTAGATAAGGGAGAGTGTCTGTAGACGTGGAACCAGAAATGTTCAGGGCTCCCAGGAAGGAGACAGCCTAGGAGATGGCAACATGCTGGAATGAAATAAGTACCGAATGCTGAGACCTGAACCCCCTTCCCTAATCCAGCTCCAGATCGTCAGCATCCAAGTGTAAACATCACTCACCATCTCTCCAAGCTGAAGACTATAGGTACCTCCCCAGAAAAAATCAACTATGAACTCCAGGGAAGACTTTCACACATGAACCTGAGAAGTCCCCAGGGAGAAAGCTGGCTGATAACAAGGTGGCCCAAAGCAACACCTGTCAGTCCACAAGTCCAGCTCACATGAGAGCTTCCCATTAGCAGTTCAAATATGAACACTATTGAGCGAAGCCTCTGGCGTAAGAGACATTATAAAAAAAGAAAGAATAATTCAGAAGAAACAGAGACAATACAAGGAATAGAAGCAACTTTTTTAAAAAAATAGCATTCTGTTTCAAAGAGGAATAAAAAGATATTGCATCCATGAAATAAAGGATGCTATAAAAAGATACAAAGTATAAACATCTTGAAATAAAAATATGAAAAAATAATGATCAGGTTGTAAGTAAAGTCAATGTTATCACTTAGAAAACAATAAAGAAATGGAAAAATCAGTAGAAGAAAGAAAAGATCAATCTAGTTTCCAAATCCAACAAACAGGCATTTCAGAAACAGCTAAAGGGAGAGAAAGAAACCATGAAATAAATCTCATAATTGCCCAGAAATGAAGACTAATAGAAACTCAGTGTCCAGCACAGTAAAGAACAATAAAAATCTAAAGAAACATACTTTGTTATTTTAGAACTTGAGTGAAAATCCTAATAGCGCCTAGAAGATAAGGGGGAGTAGGAACACAATAAGAAAGGACCACTCATCAAAACAACATCTAATTTCTCAATAGCAACAAAAAATATGTGAAGGCAATAATATCAAAAGTTAGGTTTTCTTTTTTTTACTTCTTAGAGAAAATTACATACCATTCCTAGATCATTTTTGTCTAGCCTAGCCAAACAGTTTAAATGTGAGGGTATACCAAAGGTAATTTAAAAAAACAAAGTCTAAAAGTTCTACCTCCCAAGCACACTTCCTCATGAGGCTACTGAAGACTGTGAACAATCAAGTCAGTGATTCATGAAACAGAAGATCCATATATAAGAGGCTAAGAGAAGAGTCATAAAAATAAAGAAGGGAAATCTCAGGAGACAACTGTGTACATTTAAAAGTTAACAACGACTCCCAATTGGGATAGGAGACTGAAAATTCTAAGTCTCTTGGGAGGAAAACAAATGGCATTGCAAAAAAAGTATCTGGGACTATCTTGGTGGCACAATGGATGAGAACCTGCTTGCCGATTCAGGGGACACGGGTTCGATCCCCAGTCCAGGAAGATTCTACATGCCTCAGAGCAACTAAGCCTGTGGGCCACAACTATTGAAGCTTGCTCACCCAAGAGCCTGTGCTCCAGAGCAAGAGGAGCCACCACAGCGAGAAACCCACGCACCACCCAACAGCAGCCCCTGCTAACCGCAACTAGAGAAAGCCTGTGCAAAAGCAACTAAGACCCAGTGCAATCAGAAATTTAAAAATAAACAAATAAATATGTTTTTTAAAAAGTATCTGACAGGTACGACAGTATGGAAAACTGTCTTAGGGCTGAGCTGTTGGAGTATGAGGAAAGATCTAGTTGAATCAAAGAAAACAAACCATGAGGAAAAAATGAGGTAAATTTTAACTCCAGGCAAAACTAAAAGTTATCCAAGAAAGTGTAATTATAGTATAGAATACTACTTATTTTAATATGGGCAGTACTTTAAAAGATACAATAATGAAAATAGTAACATTAGCTTAACCAAAAGTCAAGATATAATTACACTGGGAGGATGATGAAGAGTGGGAAAGAGAGGGTGTAAAGCAAGCTATAATTGTCATCTACTCAAAGGTCATTAAAAGATACCAAATTGAAGAATTTGAAAAATAACATATATTAATGATTGTATGAATATGAATTTAAGGATATACAGACATACATAAATTTTCTATAAAAAGATAGTTTTGTTTGACTTTTTAATGTCACCCATGAGTTATACTTTTCTAAATTTTGTCTATTTTTGAAAACTGAAAAAGGGACAGATATGTGCCTTTAACTCAGTTTTCTCATGTTTTATTCTATACACTAGACATGAAGAAAGGCAGACATTGTCCATTTCCCAATTTCAGTTGCCTGGGCCATTAACTACCTCCCCTTCCCCACTTCTGTTTTTGTTCAGTCCCCCAGTCGTGTCTGACTCTGGAATCCCACGGACTGCAACATGCAAGGCCTCCCTGTCCCTCACCATCTCCTGAAGTTTGCTTAAGTTCATGTCCATGGAGTCCCTGTTTTTACCACCCCTCAATAAAACCAAACTCAACCAAGACAAAATCCGCCCGCCCTGCACATACATAGGTAAAGTGGGTGTGAGGGTGATCTTAAAGAAAGAGCCGTATGGGTCCTTCTCGCAGTCAGGACAGCACAGGCATCATACACAGGGTTACATAGGAGAGGTTGCTTGCTAGAAGTCTAAAGATATCAGACACCTTTTGATTTTTCTGCTGAGTCATGAATTAAAAACAAGTACAGTGGCTTCACACAACTGCCAGGATGACAGAGGTCTATACCAAAATGCAAATATCAATAAATACTGAGTACACTTACCATGAAATTGTTTCTTCCAGTGAATGAATATGATTTAAATTCTAAGATCTTGCCTTAAAAAATGAAAGGAATTTTCTCCAAAAACATCAACCAAGATCTACGCACTACTTTACAAGCTGAAGCCTCTTCAGTGCTTCAAGCTAAAATCTCAGCTACCTGCATGTGGAAAACTACTGCCCCCTCCGCCACGTGCAGGTCCCACACTGCTGCACAGGCCCTCTCCACCGTCTGGAAGGCCTTCCCGCAGCTGCACGGTGACCCTCGCGGGGACGCCTCCAGAGCCTCAGACAACAGCACAGGGTTCATTCCACAGCACCACTGCAGGGAGTGTCTCTGCCAGTCAACTGGACACCCCCTCAAGGGAAGGCACCATGAACTTCACCCCAATAATCAGTACTGTGCCTGGCACATAAAGAGGAGCTCAATTCTTTCCCAGATATACTAGTCAAATTACAACACTATAATTGTGGATCTAAGCATTATAAGACATTCTGATGAATGTTTAACGAGAAATACTAAACTTTTACAGATAGTTGCTTTAGAGTCCTTTAACCTGGGTGGTTATAAAAAAAAAGAAGAGGAGGAGGAAAGAGAAGCTACATTGCATTCAGCATTTAAAAGGAAGAACCAACTGACTAAAAATAATCCATGTGTGTATTTCATGCAAATCTCTAAAGTTCCTGGACCATTACCAAACTCAAATTCAGGTAAAACAAGGAGCAGTTTCTAATACCCTCAGCAGCAAAGCAAACGAGTAGCAGCCTCCTGGCCTCCCACACCTGTCTGTGGCCTGGGTAATTTTTCCCCGTGGCAGGACATGGAGAGTATACAGCTGAGTCAGTTTGTCCAACAGCATATTCTGTATAAGGGAAACAGGATTCATGGGAACTTGACCTAGAAAGGATGAAAGTTTTCCACTAGGCATTTCAGAGGGCTTCCCTTGTGGCTCAGCTGGGTAAAGAATCTGCCTGCAATGTGGGAGACCTGGGTTTGATCCCTGGGTTGGGAAGATCCCCTGGAGAAGAGAAAGGCTATCCCATCCAGTATTATGGTCTGGACTATTTCATGGGCTGCATAGTCCATGGGGTCACAAAGAGTCAGACACAACTGGGCGACTTTCACTAATAGGCATTTCAGCAGTTACTTTAGATGTGCGTTTTATCATAACATGATATGATATATAATTATCTCTGAAAAGTTGGGATCTCTTAATCAAGAATTTTCAAATGATACTCTAAGCAGATAAATATGGTAACAGTATTGACAGAACTACAGAAGTAAAAATTTAAAATCACAATCAGGTAATATCATCAACACTACTAGCTTTCAGGATTATTCATTTTACAAACTGAGACATAAGCACTGAAGGCATTTAAATCTTTCATTCATTAAGCAAGTTTACTTTTAACTTAAAAATGTAAATGTACTATCATGTACATTTGAGTCAGCTGCCATCTGCATAAAAAATGGAGAGAGATTTGGAGAAAATAGAATAACAGTTTGATTCTGCTATTATAAGAAAGTCTGAAAAAAATGTGTAGCTGGAAAAAATAATATATAGCATTTAAATATATCCTACTGGAGGATAGAACTTATGATTCTCCAAAGGAAATGGTTCTTTTCTAAATTAACAAAACTCTCAAATTCTTTTTTGAATTATATTAATGAAGATACTCCTACCAAGGAACTAAATAGGATTTTAAGTAAAGATCCCTCTAATAAAGTAGCACAGTGAAAATAACTTTTTACTTAATGACACACAACAGTCTTTAATATTTGTATTGCAGAAGAATGAAGATTTTTCATGGTGAAGAACTGGGTTCTATACTATATACTGGGATGTTGGTGTTTCTTTAACAACAACACTAAAATGATGTCTAGCACAAGTTTACTCAGAAAACTCAAAGACAATAGCAAAATTTATGTAAGAAATAATATTCTCTCAGTTTTGAGGGAAAAAATGGCTGAAAAGTTTCCAAACTTGATGAACTGTAAACACACAGATTCAAAACAGTCAATGGACTCCAAGCAAAAGACAAACAAAACTACAGCCACACAGTTATACATATGACTACAGTCATACCAGGATCAAATTGCCTAAACCCAGTTGATAATCTTAAGGGGGCTGGGGGGTGGGGAACAACAGGGGACACACCGTCCCCCTGCCGACATCCACATGTTATGTAAAGAACAAGACAGAAAGGAAGCCAGAAGACAACAGAGGAGTATTTTCAGAGTACTGAAAAAAAATACTGTCAAACCAGAACTCTATATTCAGTGAAAACATCTATCAAAAATGAATCACTTCACACATAAACTACAAGTGATTTTAAAAATGATAAACTGAACTTCAGTAAAATTAAAGGCCTTGGGGGAAGGAATCTTCAAAAGATACCTTTAAGAAAGTGAAAAGATAAACCACAGACTGTCAGAAAATATCTGCCAGTTATATCTGATAGAGATGATATATCTGATAGCCAGGATATATAAAGAATTCAAAAACTCAATAATACAAAATAAATTCAATTTAAAAATGACAAAAGACTTGAATAGACATTTCCCCTAAAGAAGGTACACAAATGGTCAATGCCACATAAAAAGAGGTCCAATATCATTAGCAATTAGGGAAATACAAATTAAAACCCCAGTCACAAGAACAGCTACAAAGAAGAGAAAGCAAATACTTGTTGGTGAGGATGTGAAGAAGAATGCTGCTGGCAGAAATGTAAAATGGTATATAGCTACTTTGGAAACCAGCTTAGCACTTTCTTAAATTGTTAAAACAGAAATTTACCACACGTCCTAGCAAAATTCCACTAGTAGGTAACTACCCAAGAGAAACGAAAACATTATGTCTACAGAAAGACTCACACATGACTGTTCTTTGCAGAAGTATTCATAATAACCAAAAAGTGCTCCCCCGTCCATGGGGATACTCCAGGCAAGAATACTGGAGTGTGTTGCCATGCCCTCCCTCCAGGGGATCTTCCCAACCCAGGGACTGAACCCAGGTTTCCAGCATTGCAGGTGAATTCGTTACCATCTGAGCCACCAGGGAAGCCCAAATATCCATCAAATGGAGGGTAAATAAAATGTTTAAGTAGGTAATTAAACCTACAATAATAGCAAAAAAGCCCAAGGCGAGAAAACAGTCTACTACTCTGAGGTCCTTACACTCCCTGTGAGGTGGTGTAATAAAAGCTGAAGATAGGCTGTGGTAAGTAAAAATGTATATCTGAAACCCTGAGGCTGCAACTAAAACAACACAACAAATCACAGCCAATAAATTCTATGTTCCAGGTGAAGCTACCCACTGAGTTATAATAAACCTGCCAATATCTAACAAAAGGTAAACTAATAGAGGAGATTTTTATACATGCTTTCTTTCATTTGGCTTTTTAGTTATCTGAACTTCACTGACATGATATGTCTTGTGTGCAGATGGCAGAGAATAGTATTGGAGGTCCTTTTCTATTCTGTCTCTTTATGTTTTCAAGGAACAATTTAACCTTTGCCCTCTCCAATCTTTGACAAAATTGCAACACTTTGCACTCTACTGCCACATAATTAGCCTTCCATGCATATTAACCAAACAAGATTATTTGCTATGACACTATTTGATAACCATAATTCAGCAAGATTTAAAATAAGGTATGCTGCAAAAAAAGAGTCAATAAAGCTTTCGTTGTGCAGAAATAAGAAAGTATGAGTAATGACTGTAGCACTCTTAGGCTTCGTTATTACAAGGTTTATAAAGCTAAAGCTCCTAGAATTTTTACATGCTTTAAATCCCTGAACTGTAGTTAATATGAACTTGTTTAGACTGCACATCTTAATTCAGAGTATTAAAAGTAAAACGTAGACAGATACCTTTGAAATATACCCACAGTGAAAACAAAATTCAAAACTACATTACAGTTTTTACTTCAACTCTTCTCCATCCTCTCTGGGGTTTTTTGGTTCTCCTAAAATCTGGACATTGTCAGTCCCTGAATGATAAAATAATTTTTTCAAGACAGGTGCCCTTTGGGAAATCACATCTAACTTAGTCAAACGAGATGTTGTAGAAAGATGTTCCATAAAGAAAACTTTTGAGATAAAACAAAAATCTGTTTAAGTCATATAAAAACTAACCAGAATAGCCAAGAAGTTTGGGAGTTGGAAATAAAACAAAAGCACACAGACCACAGCATGTTTTCATCATAACCATAAATAAATATCTCAATATTTTCTTTTCTATTCATAATCACAGTAAAGAATTGTCACTAAATGGTCATGAAAGAATTTTTAAATAAATTGGATGTTATTTAACTATTGAGATAAATTAGTAAATCAAGCCAAACCAAAAGGAAGTATGTTCATGGGGACAGCAGGCACATTCATTCAAGGAATGGTTTTGGAGAGTTGAAAATATAAATGGAATATTCTTTTATTAATTTCATGTGCCTCTTTTTTATTTTAATAATGGGAATTCTGTGATGCTTAAAAAAACTTAAGTTCCTTTAAAATCAACAACAAAAACTGGTTTCAGTGCATAAAAGTAAAAATATATATTCAGGAAGATAAGCAACTTAAGACACTCACTAATAGAATAAGGCTACATATCCTATTAAAATGCATTTAAAGTAATTTGTAGGAAACAATTAAAGCACAGAATTTGAGAACCAGAACGGATATTAAAACTCATTTAGTTGGCTCTTTATGTCACCAGCACTGCTCAGAAGAACTTGCTGTGACAAGAGAAACGTTCTATACTCTGTGCTGTCCAATATGACAGCCACTAACCACATGTACTTACTTAACTTTAAATTCATTAAATAAAGTTTCAAATTCAGTTCCTCAGTTGTTCTAGTCACACTTCAACTGCTCAACAGCCGCTCATGCCAAAGTCTCAGCACACCTGAGACTAACACTCCTCACTCATACAGTATATAAAGTGGGAACAATAACACGGCTTGAATAGGTGCCAATCAATAAACTATGACTTATTTCTAAGATTTTTCCATTTATTTCCTTTAAAAGAATCAAAATACAAAAAAATTCCTGAATTTAAAGTGTCCTCTTAACAGAATTTTTTTAAACCAGAATTCCTAGGATAACCTTTTTTGATGGTTCTATTAGAAGACTGTTTACTTCAAAGAGAAGTATCTCTGCTGCTGCTGCTAAGTTGCTTCAGTCGTGTCAGACTCTGTGCGACCCCACAGACAGCAGCCCACCAGGCTCCCCTGTCCCTGGGGTTCTCCAGGCAAGAACACTGGAGTGGGTTGCCATTTCCTTCTCCAATGCATGAAAGTGAAAAGTGAAAGTAAAGTCACTCAGTCGTGTCCGACCCTCAGCGACTCCATGGACTGCAGCCCACCAGGTTCCTCCATCCATGGGATTTTCCAGGCAAGAGTACTGGAGTGGGGTGCCATTGCCTTCTCCTAAGTATCTCTGAACCGCAGCCATGTCTGAGTTCCATAGCTTCCTTTGGAAAGATTCAGTCCCATTATGAACATGAAGAGACTGCTGTAATTCAACTGCTCACCTGAGTCCTAAATGATTGCTAAGGAGAGAGCAAGGATCTCCCTGAAAAGATGTGACAGACAGCCTCCTATGTTAACAAGTTTCATGGCTAAGTTTCTCAGCCTAGGGAGCTGACTTCAAACTACTGTACTCAAGTTTAGTCTTACCTGCTTACTAAATGTTCATCCTTCACTGTTACTAAGGAAACTAAGTTACTAAGATTACTAAGGAAAAATTCTTAATAATGTAGATCTATACTCAGAGAGACAAAGGTGAGGGCAGTAGGTGAAATGGACAGCTCACTGCCACCCCTCACTCACTGGGCTGACACTGAGCAAACCACCAGGCTCCCAGGGGCCTTCAGTTGCCCCTACCCTGTGACCCCCATCAAGTTACCAGCCTAGGCCATTTACTTCTTACTTTTGGTTGTCAGTCCCTTGGAGGTGATAAGCGCTCAGGAAAATGTGAACTGCTATTGTTGACTACGTAGATACGAGCTAAAATTCCTTCTAGAATTTCCAATCTTACGATTTTTACTTAGTTCTCACTCACCTGTCAAGTAAATTTTTTAAAACAATTATCTTGGGCTTTTGAACTGTTACTCTTCAAAAACTGTTAAAAGTTCAGGACTCTACAAACTAAGGACTGTAAATCATTCCCAATCCACTCCCTTGCTATGGTAGGTCCCCAAGATGCCCAGCCGCTGATGTACGTACCTTCAATAATCCTCTCTCCAAGAGCACAGAGGAGGCCTGTGAATATGTTGGGATATTAAACCCATGATTAAGTCACATTGTATAGCAAGGTCAGACTTTGCAGATGAAATTGAGGTAACTATTCAATTGACTTTGAGTTAATTAAAAGGGAGGTTATCTTGGGTGGGCCTGATCTAATCAGGGGAGCCCTTTTAACAGGGTCAGATAGACTTCTTCCAGCTGGCCTTGAAAAAGCTAGCTGCCGTAAGTTTTACAGCTGTAAGGAAGATCAATTCTGCCAACAAGCACAGGAGCTTAAAGGAGAACCCCAGGCCTTAGAGGATACACCGGCCCTAACTGATGCCCTGAGCAGAGGACGCAGAGGTTTTCTCTGGATATACACACACACTTTGCTCAGTAACTCTGTTACATGATGCTACATGTTACTATCCCCATTTTAAAGATAAGGAGCTTGAGGCTAAACGACATGGGAATAAAGTCCTAAAGTAAGAAGGACTCTGTTAACTCTTTGCATTAGGTAGCTCATATAATCGTCTATCAATAAGTATAGGAGATTCATTTTACTGAAGACATGGTAGTTTCAAAGAAGTTATAATTTTTTTAAGATCACAAGCAAGTAAAAGCAATCAAGAATGTCTGAATTCAATCTATTTGAATCCTAAGCCCAAGGCCACCCCAAATTTGTTTTTACTCTATGATATTATTCTTATTAATAACTAGAAATAAATATCCAGGAATGTCATCTACAGTGAATTTTAGGACACATGAGGATGAATGAGAACACAGTAGTCTGTCGTTTATATGTATGCCTAGCATCAAAGCTTCCCTGGCTAAGGAAACCAGTAGCAAGAGAGGAAAATCAGCACCCAGAGAAAAGTAGCCATCCACACTTCAACACAAGACACAAACTAGGGCAAAATTATGTTTTTCCACCAGAGATTGAGGAATAGGTAGGATGGTCAATACAAGGCTGAGAAAGAACTAGGCCCAGCAACTGATAGGCAGGCAGTATTGAGCAAGACACAAACACACTTCATGACACTCAGGGAAGCAAAGCAAAATCTGAGGCAGCTGAAGGCAAAAGGTACCCAAATTGTTCTATCACGTCAGTGAGAACAGAGAGAAAATGAGAGAGAAGTACAATACAGGAGGACTACAGGATATTACATGATGTTTCACCACTACCTACAAGCAGTTGTTCTATACTAAGGATCTCTCGTTTCAGTGTTGTTTACTAATCACAAAACTTTGGCAGTATTAATGAAATGGGATTTAAATAGTTTAGAACAAATTGCTAGTATTTTAAAATTTAAAACATCATAGCAGACTTAATAAGCAATCTTAATTAAAATTGTAAAGTACATTTTGAGTGTTAAAGAATGAAATGTCACACGTTTTTTAAAATGTAAAACCAAAAGTAATGTTCCAAAAATTCAGGGCCTTTATTCATAGTAATTAAATACAAACATAACATCTACATTCTATAGTTCACTAATTGACACTGAAAAGGTAAGGTAAACATTAATTTTCCTTACAAAATCTGAATTGCTTTAACCTAGAATTGGTTTATCTTGTACCAGCCAACTCAAAAAAGTATTATAGAATAAAAAGTAAGCAGGACAGAAAAAAAACTAAATTGAAGCTATTGAGCCTTCTAAGTTATAGACATTGTTTTCTTCCTTAGAAAATCAGGATATAATAATGATGTATGCTTTTAGCTATTTCAATAAATGTTCTAGTGTTCAAGTTGCTCTAGCCACATAAAGCTCACATATATATTAATTCATATTTCTATACTTAAGAGATTAACAGCTATAAAACTAGTACCACTGGAATAAGGTTGAATAATTCAGTTCCCTCAACTGGAGAATCCCATAGAGGAGACTGGCAGGCTATAGTTCATAGGATCACAAAGAGTCAGACACGACTGAAGCGACTTAGTACGGCAGGACACAAAGTTAGTTAACTTGGCTTTTGGGTTAACTATTATACATAAAATAATTGTTGTACTATTAAGGGTCTTTAAATTTTTTTCCTAATACTCCTTTGCAACAAATGGAGAAAATTCTGGCTCAATGACTACCACGAAGTTCAGTGGCTTAAACAAAATTAATTCAAACTACACTCCTTTCTCTAGCTGGTAGGCTTAAAACATATACCAGCACTCAGAGTGAACATACAGCACAATTCCAACCAGTCCAACAGTACAACTCTAACTACTATCCACCCTTGGGCTAGAATGGGATGTAATTCTATCCTAGTCCAAGAAACTTATTCTGAATAGAGATTTGCATTCATATTGAATATCTTCTGGAAAATTTTGTCCCACACAAGCACAGATAAAATCAACGGAGATATTAATAGCAGGGCATGTTTTTACTTGGTGTCTGTTCTTGAATAATTTACAAAAAAGTTACACTTTTCAAGTTCATCTCTAAGTCAAGTTCTTTGAAATGTAGAATGCATTTTCTAGAAATACACTAAATTGAAGTTCAATTTCTCAGCTCAAGAACAATTTTAACTCATAAACAGTACCAATGTTACCAGAAGCTAACCATCCTTCTCAACAGTGCTTCCCTCTGGAGCAAAAGTCATCCCACTGCAGGCTGAGGGCCCAGCCTTCATGAGTCTGGGTTCTTCCATTCACAAGTTGTGAGAGATCTGTTCCTATTTCTTCACACAAAGCAGCCAGCACAGGACTTTAAGCCAGAATAACCATTAACAACAAAAATTAGCTACCATTAACTGAGGTACTGTACATACATGATCTTAAGTAATCCAGACAATAATCTTATGAAAAAAGAATATTCCCATTTTCAGCAAAACAAACAGATGAAAAGTCAAATAAATTGCTCAGATCCCAGGGCTAGAACTGGTGGTACTGAGGTTCAAATGCAGATCCAACTAACCTAAGCAGACTCCATTCTTATAACCATGGGTTATTCTTATAACCACTCAGCGACTCCATTCTTATAACCACTTTTGAGATTAGACATCATCCTACACTCACACTGGAAATTTCTAAAAACACATACAAAACCCAAGAGCAAAGGTAATCCCAATGGGGCTTCTACACCAGACAAAGTGATGGTGATGATGAAGATGAGCATGAAAATGATGCAGGAAGAAGAGAAGAAATGCTTAAATTTACACTTTTCCTTCTAAAACATTATCTCCAAGGAAGAGTAACTTTCTTGCTAAGGGGCAACGAATCTTCTGCAAATGTTTCACGTCTTGGTATTATATTTTTCAGATTTCTCATCACTAACATTATCATTCTCAACTTCCCATTTTACCCTCATTTTTGTAAAACGTTTGTAATGTAAGGGCAAAATGAGCAAAAACATTCAAATATTTGTTTCAGTTCACAATACTCAGTAACTAAAATTGAAATACTGGATACCAAGCAGCATTACCAATAACAATGGTTTAACAGAGTCATTTCCAGCTGATGGACAACACCCAGGTGTGGTGTTCAGGGGTGTCTAGCTAACGCAGGAGAGAGGGGCTCTGTGCACACCGGCAGTGCTGCCTGCCAAGCCAGCAGGCACAGGAAGGAACACAGGGACTGGGAAAGGTCACAAGTAACCTACGTGAAAGAAAGGACAATCCTTGCTCCCAGGACATAATGAACAGGAAACAAATTCAATGCCCCAAAACCTACACACATCTAAATTTTGTGTGTATCTACTACAAAGATTTGGGCTTCCCTGATAGCTCAGCAGGTAAAGAATCCGCCTGCAATGCAGAAGACCCCAGTTCAATTTCTGGGTTGGGAAGATCCCCTAGAGAAGGGATAGGCTACCCACTCCAGGATTCTTGAATCCACCTGCAATTTGGGAGACCTGGGTCCAGTCCCTGCGTTGGGAAGATCCTCTGAGTGGGCAGCACGGCATCCCGCTTCAGTATTCTTGCCCGGAGAATCTCCATGAACAGAGGAGCCCAGTAGGCTACATTCATGAAGTCCCAAAGAGTCAGATATAGCACAGCACAGCACAGCACTACAAAGATTTACCTAACTGAAAGAAAAAATAAAGTTTGTACCTGAGTTTCCTATTGAATGAATCAAAGTTGTTTGTGAATCTTATTTCCACCACTGTCAAAATAACTGCAAGTTCCCCAAAGGAGGTTCACACAATACTGATGTTTCAAATACAACTTTAAGTTAATCTTCTAAGAAAAGATAATTTCAACTCACTGCTCAATTCAAACAATATTAAATACATTCAGGAAAGTCTAAAGCTTAAATTTTCACTATGATAATAACAATAAAAATACAACATATGCTTTAACCTATAACAGCAGATTAGAAATTTTTATTTCAAATGAAATATGAGGTAAATTAATATTACTGTATTTTAAAACACTGAAGTAAACTTTATGCACCAATTGTACAAATATACACCCATTCTTTCCCTCTCTCTCTTTCTTTTATTAATCATTCATAGAGCAGTGAAAATCAGTCAAAAAAGGGAAGCAATTAGGAGGGGAAAAAAAATTCCATTTCCAAATTAATCATTAATGTCATTGATGACAGCTGATAAATCTTCATGACTTTTTCATAACTACTTAATGATATTTCCTATGGTGATTCTTGTCTTAATACTATGACTATTCTTATCTAAAAAGTGTGTGTGTGTATACATGTACATATGCATGTAAACTAGTTTGTATCCAGTAATGCTTATCTTCAAATGTTCAAATGAAAGGTATATTTCGAAGAACAGCAAGAATATTTTGACTCTTTTAAAGTCCAAAAAAGAACAGGCTTATGTATCTGTAATGATGGTTGAGATAAAATCTTTAATTAAGGTAATTTAAAAGTAGAACAACATTATTATCATTAACAAAGAACAAATACAGTGAAAAAGGAAATGGACTAAGTTATTAGAAAAAACAGGCTATTAAAAGTTATCCGTGTTTGTACTATAATAACTTATTCCACAAATTGAAACCGCTCCTTCAAAGCATTCACACTCTCAAAATAAGAAGACTAACAAGATTTTAAAGTCTTGGTGTTGTGGACAGCAGTATACCAACAAGTAATAAAATACACCTCGCTCGTTGTGCTCAGTTACTAAGTTGTGGCCGACTCTGTGACTATAGCCCACCAGGCTCCTCTGTCCATGGGACTTTCTAGGCAAAAATGCTGGAGTGGGTCGCCATTTCCTCCTCCAGGGGATCTTTCGAAACCAGGTATAGAATCAGCGTCTTCTGCCATTTCCTGCACTGGCAGGTGGATTCTTTACCACTGAGCCACCTGGGAAGCCCAATAAAATGTATACCAATAAATAACAAGATATTTGCCCACTCTAAAGTCTTAATATGAATTTGCAGTTAAGCAAGAAATCGTTAACTACAATTTGTTTGGCTATAGGTCTACCTGGTTGAATGGTATGTTAAAAGTATATACCAATGGAGACTCCTCCCATTCACTAGAAAGAAACTGGGTAGCATATCCTAAATATCTCAGATACTATGAGAAGCTATAGTCTCGCTGCTAAGGCCAGAGATACCATCTAGTTCTGCTAGTACTGTATCAGTAAGCAGTAAATAAAAGCAAAGCATGTAAATATACAGAGAATATAGCTCAGTAATTAGTACACAAAAAGTATATACTACCTACATCTTAAAAACAAAATTAATTAAGTTTAATCTGAAAATTCTCAGATGGTAGAAAAGATTATTGAATTTTCACATAATCAGCAATAAATTCCAAAGTACATTTAAATATGACTTCTGGATAATCAAGCTTACAACAAAAAAAGTTTTATTGTTCACAAATTCCCCCCCAAAGATAATTAGCAAGTTATAAAGTTATTTCTATTTGTACAATAAAGCTTTTCCACTATACTGAAATTACTAAGCTTTTAAACTTAATATAAGTATTCTAAGCTTTCTACAACTATAAATATATACTCATGAACAGAAGTGCAAATTTTGTTTATTCCTAGAAAAACAGTCAGGGAATAATCAACAGAAATTTTTCCTAAATGAAAAACACTTTGCATGCTGTTAAGATAAAGTAGATCACAATAAACTGTGGAAAATTCTGAAAGAGATGGGAATACCAGACCACCTGACCTGCCTCTTAAGAAATCTGTATGCAGGTCAGGAAGCAACAGTTAGAACTGGACATGGAACAACAGACGGGTTCCAAATAGGAAAAGGAGTACATCAAGGTTGTATATTGTCACCCTGCTTATTTAACTTCTACGCAGAGTACATCATGAGAAACGCTGGGCTGGAAGAAGCACAAGCTGGAATCAAGACTGCTGGGAGAAATATCAATAACCTCAGATATGCAGATGACACCACCCTTATGGCAGAAAGTGAAGAGGAGCTAAAAAGCCTCTTGATGAAAGTGAAAGAGGAAAAAAAAAAAAAAAAAAAGAAAGTGAAAGAGGAGAGCGAAAAAGTTGGCTTAAAGCTCAACATTCAGAAAACGAAGATCATGGCATCTGGCCCTGTCACTTCATGGGAAATAGATAGGGAAACAGTGAAAACAGTGTCAGACTTTATTTTTTGGGGCTCCCAAATCACGGCAGATGGTGATTGCAGCCATGAAATTAAAAGACGCTTTACTCCTTGGAAGAAAAGTGATGACCAACCTAGACAGCATATTCAAAAGCAGAGACATTGCTTTGCCAACAAAGGTCCGTCTAGTTCAGGCTATGATTTTTCCAGTGGTCACGTATGGATGTGAGAGTTGGACTGTGAAGAAGGCTGAGCGCCAAAGAATTGATGCTTTTGAACTGTGGTGTTAAGACTCTTGACAGTCCCTTGGACTACAAGGATATCCAACCAGTCCATCCTAAAGGAGATCAGTCCTGGGTGTTCATTGGAAGGAATGATGCTAAAGCTGAAGCTCCAGTACTTTGGCCACCTCATGCGAAGAGTTGACTCATTGGAAAAGACTCTGATGCTGGGAAGGACTGGGGGCAGGAGGAGAAGGGGACGACAGAGGGTGAGATGGCTGGATGGCATCACTGACTCAATGGATGTGAGTTTGAGTGAACTCCAGGAGTTGGTGATGGACAGGGAGGCCTGGCGTGCTGCGATTCATGGGGTCGCAAAGAGTTGGACACGACTGATCGACTGAACTGAAGATAAAGCAGAAGGGAGACTGGCTAAGAAAGATAGCTACTTCAGAGAAACAGGCCTCATCCAGATGAACAGAAGTGTTTGTGTGAAGGTGGAAAACACCAGTGTCATATACTTAACAGGGACAAGCCTAGATAAAATTTAGAAAATAAACTCTGCCGTCACATTAAACCTATGAAAGCACTGCTAAATTTTATTACTTTGAATCATATTTTTTTAAATAAGAAACTCAATCATAGCTGCTCTATGCAAAAAAAAAAAAAAAAAAGGTGGGCACGGCGGTGGATAACTGAATTTCAAACTGCTCCTAACCAGTGTCTAACACATGGGGAACAGAATACATATGTAGATGTATATCCAATGAAAAAATAACTATTATGAAATATTCATTTGGAAAGTAATTAGTACAGCAATTTAAAAGCGAACCTTTCACAACACAAAAATCATCATGCAGCTTTGAGATTAACACATCCTTATGTCCTCTGGTGCTTATTACACTTTATTTAGCACGTCATCCAAGTTAATATTTTGATTGTCCATATATTTTTCCGTTCCTACAATCTAAAATAAAAAAGAACCTAAGAATGAATCTCCCCATATATCTGAAACAAAATCTTTATAGACCACATAATCTTTAGTGAGTTTTCCTAAAATATGAAAAATAAGCCTTTTCAAATAAGAGAATCTATACTTCAACTGAGGTTAAGCTGTTCAAAAGAGATGGTTTAAAAACATATCCTCTTTCTTGCAAAACCAGTAACTCCAAATTTACAATCTTCACAAGCATAGACGCACATAAACACATACACACAACCTTCTATGACCTGAGTACACACATATGATTATGCTATTGAAAAAGAATTTAAAACCATAAAGCTCACAAATAATCCTATTCTAATTTTCCCTACACAAAGTATCAAATTAGTCAGTCAATGGTCTTGGCATATAAACATGAAGAGATTTTTTTTGTTAGGGGAAGAAATTAGTAGGATTTTAGGCTTCACTGGCCCAAACAGACTATTAGCTTCCATTTGGCCATTAGTCAAACAAGCAGAGTGGTCTTTGAAGTGTCCCCAACAAATAGCAACACATTTTCAAAATGAGAGTTAGTGCCTGCTTTTCTCATTGGGAAGGGACCCAAAAAAGCTGATTCAGCATATACAGTACATCTGTACAAGTCTCATACTACTGATGCCACAGGGAGTCTTGACAGCTCCTATTCCTGAGGAGCCAGAGGTTGCAAGATGAGTTAATAAGGCATGCAGCTGAGTCCAAGACAAGGCCAGGCCTGGAGAGGAGAGAACAGGACACAGCAAGCCAGAAAGCTTGATTCTCTCCAACACAGAAAAGATTCTGAAATAGAAACAAAAGCATGGTATGCAGGAAGTTCTCATTCAAGTGTTATCCATGAGAGTGTCTTCCCACACTTGACAAGCACGTGTTTATTCTGAAGACAGAGAGAAGAGAAAACTGTCTCAGAACCCAGACTTATGCCATGCCTACTTCATCCTACAGTGTATCTGTCATCCCTCTCAGATTGCTACCCTTATAAGCACATTAAAATTTTTTCTTTTCAAAATAAACATGATACAGTTTCTATAAACAAGAGGAATCTCAAATAAACACATCCAGAGAAAAAGTTTGTTTTCAGGAATTGTTTCTATAACAAACTCTTCCATGGTCTTGGTTTAAAGTAGTATCTGATCATTCTTAATAAATACCATTCAGAATTTTTATTAAAAAACATCTAAATATCATTTTGAGCACTAAAGATCAATTTAAAAAAGAAGACAGCTCAAAACTACAATGCTTAATTATACAGTATTTTAGGTTTCATATTTTCTAAAATGTGCTCATTCATCATTCCATACGGATACTATGCGATCATTTAAAATGATGGTATACAACTATATTTGATAAGAAATTATGTTCCGTTTTCTAAGCAGGTTATAAGATAATACACAGATGATAGGAACCCTGTTTTTCTAAAAGAAATTAATTATCCAAGGATGTACACAGATTAAAAAATCTACGATACAAAAAATGGTAATCTCAGCTTTATAATAAATATATTATTACTAACATCACTAAAATAACCAGTAAAGCTATTTTTAAACAAAGAAAACTTCCATCACTGAACTGTAGGCTTATTTCCTGATCTAACTCCACATTCCTTATTTGATGCAAGAATGTAACACAATTAACATATAAGTAAAACAAAGAGTGATTTTTTAAAATATACTAAAATAAACTGAACCTATCAAATTAAGTTATGTCAACTATAAGCTAAATAAATTGACACAGGCACAAATTTCTGAAACACTACCTTCTAAAACTAGAAACAAAATTAAGAAACACTGAGCAGCATTTTACCCTGGTTTTATTTTGAAATTTTAGAAAGAACTGTTTAAAGATAATTAAGGAGGGGAAAAGGAAATTTGAATTTATTGCTGAATTGCCATTTACCCTTTTGTAGTATTTTTAAAAGAATATATATGAATATATATACATAGAATTACTCTAGGAAGGAAATAAATCAGTATATTAATTCTTTCTAGTAAAAATAGTTGATTTATTTTTGTAAGAAAAAATACTGGCAGGCTACTTCTCCCCACCCCCACATGATATTTCTTACTTTATTTTGGAATACACAGAAATAAATTTTCTTTTTAAAAACTGTATTCCTCAGTAAACAAAACCTCAACCATACAAGATCAGACTGAGAGCTATCCTTTAGCCTGGTGTGGCCATTTATTTCTATTTCAAGAAACAACTAGCAAATACTAGCTGAGTATGGATTTCTCATTCAACAGGAGATAAAAGCTATGCATAAAGTGATCTTGCCCTTCACGCCTAATTTCAAGTTTTTATCAGGAAGTGACTCAAGGGGTGACCCTGAGAGAGGGAGAGGGAGCGGGAGCCGGCAAAGGGCCTGGCACACGTGCTCCTGGAGGAGCTCCAAGTCTGTCACCCCAGATGAGGACACAGGCTCGGAGGGGTGATACTTGCCAAAGGGCAACAGCCAGCAAGCAGCTGAAGGGCTGGACCTGATGCTGTGCAAAGGAAGTGACCTCGGCTTCACGTGGAAGAGCCAAAGTCACAATTTTCTAAGTCAGCATTCACCACCTCCCAAAGGTCCTTACTGGTTACTTCTTTCATTTCACTCTCCAAAATACACACCTCAATTGTATGGAACAGAATCACATTTTTAAACTGTGGTTTGGCTTGAAGTCTGACAGTGAAAGAAAGTTGAATAAGGCTAAAAACTAGCTTAGTTCTAGGTTTTGATGAAGCTCCCCAAGGCCGGGGAGCTCAGCCCTGGAGGGCGCAGCGACCCCAGGCTTCCCATGCTGGGCGATGCTCTAAGTAAGCAACACTTCTGCACAAAAGCAGAGGGCCATGGGGCTTCTTTCTCTGATTTCTAGGAGGCTGATTTCTTACCTTTCCTGTGAGAACTCAGAAACTTCAAATTTAGAAATCAATGTTCCACTTTACAACTATTTGTTACTCTTTAACAAGTAAAAAGGTGGCCCATTTTGCAACGATTTTGCAGAGTGGCACCCCAAACTGTATAAAAGAAAACACAGTAAGCCCTCTAGACTCCCCAGTGCTTTTTTTCATAAGATGTTCAAGAAATCTGCTTTTTCACTGAACAAAATCACCTAAGTTCAAGCCTTAAAAAGCACAGGAAAGTGTGGTATGCCTATAATTCTAAAATCCTGTAACTTGGCTAAATCCAAGTAACCTTCTCCTAGTTTACCAGGCTCTTTCCCCCACTACCCCGAGAGTAATTTGGGGTTCTCTCCCATTTAACAGCTGGCCTAGCAGTACACAAAAATAAATGCAAAAACTAGAAGTGAAATTGTTGCTTTAATTTTTAAGGCGTTAGCCAATAGCTGCCCTATGGAAACCAACTCAAAGGAATGTACGCCAAACCCACACAAACTAAATACAACTGCTCATAAATAAAAATAGTGCTTTTAAGGGCAACATTTTGTCAATAAAACAAAGTCTATGCATATTATTTCTTGCTGATTAAATATAATTACCAAATGAAAATACAACTTTTGCTTACTATAAATTTGGATAAATTATTTTAAAAACAATAATTCCATTATATCAGTGCACAAGGGAACTTATTTACAATGAGTCAATAAAGGACATCTGTCATGCAAACAGATGCCGCATCACACATGTGGAAGGCCTAATTCCTCATGAGAAAACAGAAATCACTGTTTTATTTTTAATCAAAGAAATTTAGGAACTGTAAAGTTTAAGTGAAATACAGCTTTTCAAAAAATCACAACAGTAGTTTAGGGTGAACATAATGTTCTTGAGTAATCAAGAAGTGTATGATCTTCAAAGACAATTCTGAATGAAAATTTAACCAGGAAACATGGGCAGCCACAGAGCAAACCAGAGAAAGAGGCATGGTATGCAGACTTCTCATGCACCAGTGACAATTAAAGAAGGGCCCAGGGTGGGAGCAAGAAAGTCAATAAAACTCAACTCATTCAAAAAGTAGACTGTCCCTGATTTGAGAAAACGAAATGCTCTCCTAACAACCAGACTGACTGAGCGCTCTTTAAATGCCCTTTAGATCAACAAAGAGCGACCACAAGAAGAAATCATTATTTATACTCCCTCCACCCCCATTTTAAGTTCATACCTTGGTGCTTTCTCAGCAGAAACAAAGTTTTAATAGCCAAATGCCTCATCTGTATCTGCTGAATCACTTCTCACTCTGAACAGTGTTGTTACAGATTTCATCCAACTCAACCACAAAGAAAACTACAGTGGGAGAAATCTAAAACTTTAAATATTATTTCTTTATTGAGGGAATGTGAGGAAGGATCATATTTTAAAAACTGACATTATATTTAAAAGGGCTGACTGAAGATAATGTAGTCAACAACTAACACTATTACACTCTTTTGAAAGACTTCTTATAAAAATATCAGTAAACTACTAAAATTTTATTTAAAATAATAAATAAGACAATATATCCACCCTTTGAAGAGGTTTTAAGAATGAAACCCTACACAGGGTAACGAACAACTCAAATTAGGCAAGACCTGTGTCCAACAAAGTGAAAAAATGGTCATTTTCTTGCTTTTTCCTCCTTCACAGACTAAACAAAGTAGCAGAATATTATACTCAACCATGAAAAAAGAACACAAGCCAAGTATTCTTACTAAGCGAATTCTATTTTTGCAGATCATCTTTCCTGTGCAAGTCTCACCAACTCATTTAATAACCTTCCCCTAATCTTATTAACAAAAGTATGATAATTAAACTGTCTTTGAGGTTTTGTGTTTAGTTTGAGGCATATATAAGTAGTTAATGATTCTATGTAACTAAAAATCCCAGATAACGACCAGGCTGGAAGAAAGAGAAGGGGGCTTCTTTATTTTTCCTTACGTTTCAAAGTACTTCGCTTCATTAGTGAACTAACTCCCTATTGCTCCTGTCCTCATCTTCTTTTGTGCTTTGCTTCATTAGCTGGACTACAATCACTCCTTGGTTTTAACAGAGGTTTCTTAATAGAAGTTACCCAGATTACTGACTTTTCCAAAAGGCAAGGGGTGAGGGGAGAGAGAACTACTATTTCTCAAAAGAGGAAAGAGAAATCTGAACTATAATTAAAATAATGACTATTCAAAAGAAATACTGAAGACATTTGGAGAACACTTAAAAACCTCACAACATGATGGGTAAATGCATACATATCACAACAGAACACGCTTGCCAAAAAGCGCTTCATAATCTTGGGGACTCTGGATTTCTTCATTTTTCTTCAAAACAGGAATGTATCCATCATAATGGCATACTACAAAGACTCAAGAATTGCTTAGTAAAATGAATTCATAAATTCCCATTCTATCATAAATAAAGCAAATTAGGTTTATAGACTGAATGAGTAAGAACAACTAGCAATAATAACCCATTCATCTACTTTTGATGCTGAAGTATACAGTATGCCACCAAATCAAACAAATATTGAGAAATTATTATTACTTATTCCTGGTGTTTTCCTCTTGGTGGAAGGTGGGGAGAGGTAAACAGTTTAAAAAAAAAAAAGATGTTCCCAGGTGCGGGATAACAACTAAGGCGGGGGAAAAAAAAAAACCAAACAGTCAATATTTAACCCTTTGATATCAGAAAACAGATACATCACACTGACTGTGCCATGCCTGTTAGAATACAGTATTTAGTGAAATGAATGTAGACAACAAACAAAAGTTGAATTCTGAAGGCAGTGACAAGTGAATCAGAAATCCTGGAACATATTATTCTAACTACATTATTCTGAATGTAAAATACAGTTCTTATAAAAATTCTGAACATGTAGAGCACTTAAAAAATGAATGAAGCAGCTGCTTTTAAATCTAAGAAGGTACTATTTACATATAAATTCTCTAACGGGTACAATATTCCAGTTGTCTGGGTGACCGGGAAGTGGCTGTGACATGGACTGACTGAAACATCAGGTTTCACTGGCATTATCCTCTTTAACACCACCTGGCAAATGAGGAAATCAGCTTGAAAAAGTCCAGAGTCCAAAAATTTCCTGTCTTGCCTTGAAACTGTCATCTACTCTCATGCTCTACATATAAAACCATCTGAGACTCATGGAACAAAACTCCTTATTGCACTTTACAATTAAATAGAAGGAAAACAATCTGTCCACATTCAAGGGCAATTATTGACAGCACCACAGGCTCAACTCTAACCTATTTCTCAAACATGACACCCAAGTTATGAGAAAGATGCCAAGTGATAGGCTTAAGACACTATTCATTCCACACCCCAGCTTAAACCTGCACTGTGGGGCCTGTGGGCAACCAGAATCCTGGGACCCCACATGACATGCTCTGCTCCCGGCGGGTCACACCACTACCTGACCTCGAGTGTCTGTGCCCAGGGGCCCACACTCCTCGTAGCCTAAACTCACCTTGACATACTGTGTACATGGGAGGGAGGTGGGGGCAGAAAACCTTCCTGTACAGGTGGATACCCTTACTGTATCCACCTCTGTAACAGTTATTTCCAGTAAATATTGATAACTGAAAGCCCAGAGAAACAGGCAAGTAGAAAGACACATAGGCATGTCAGATTTCTAACTTCTAAAACAGCACTCAAATGCACAGCATTCATTCACTGGGTGCAGTTATCCTTACTGCTGCAATCTTGACTTTCAACTTGTATGCCAAAGCTGTACAACAAAAATTCTACATCTAAAATATCTTGGTACCTATGCTTTCCTGTACACGTGTATGAATGAGTTACATTTAAATGCTGGTTTAGAATGCACTGCAAAACAATGATTTATATGCTAAGAACTTGAATGCCTTAATGGAAATAAGCACATTACTATTTTCACCAAATCCACTTTGGAGTAAAAACATGACTACACAGGATCCATAATCTAGAACTGCACCGCCTAATAATGGTGGCTATTAGCCACATGTGGTTATTTAAATTTAATTAAAATTTAAAATTCAAGTGCTATATAGCAACACATGGCTGTTGGAGAACACAGATACGGAGTATTTCCGACACTGCAGAATGTTCTATTGGACAGTGCTGATCTAGAATATCCAAAAGTTCCTATAACATAAATTTCTGCTACAAATGCTATAAACAGGGAAATATTCAGAACCAAAATTCACCCATACTTTCCCTTTGGGGGAGATTCATTTAATGAAACTCTCATTTAGACTTTCAGTGGAGTTAGAATCTGCCCTTCCGTCACCTCAAATTCAAGCCAAAGCTGCTGGTCAGTTAGAGAAGCTTAAGGGTCACCTAGATAGCATATTCAAAAGCAGAGACATTACCGCGCCAACAAAGGTCCATCTAGTCAAGGCTATGGTTTTTCCAGTGGTCATGTATGGATGTGAAAGTTGGACTGGGAAGAAGGCTGAGCACCAAAGAATTGATGCTCTTGAACTGTGGTGTTGGAGAAGATTCTTGAGAGTCCCTAGGACTACAAGGAGATCCAATCAGTCCATTCTAAAGGAGATCAGTCCCGGGTGTTCATTGGAAGGACTGATGCTAAAGCTGAAACTCCAGTACTTTGGCCACCTCATGCAAAGAGCTGACTCATTGGAAAAGACCTTGATGCTGGGAGGGATTGGGGACAGGAGAAGGGGATGACAGAGGATGAGATGGCTGGATGGCATCACCGACTCAATGGACATGAGTTTTGGCGAACTCCGGGAGCTGGTGATGGACAGGGAGGCCTGGCGTGCTGCAATTCAGGGGGTCGCAAATAGTCGGACACGACTGAGTGACTGAACAGAACTGAACTGAAGGGTCACCAGACACACAGTGCCTACTAAAGGACGGAGGAGGGAATAATGTCCCTAAAGATCACCTTTAGAGGACTACTTTCCACCTGCCTTCTGTGGAGCAGCAATGGTCTGAAGCAATTTTTGTTTTCCAGTGTACACAACTTAGTATCAGATTTTTCATTTCTGAGTGTTCTGCCTTCCAGGTACCTCTCTCTAGAAGTAGAACCCTGGCTATGGCAGAGAAAGAAGGTGTGCATATGGGTGTGGGGAGGGAGGAGATGGCTTATTATTTAAAACAAGTCTAAGCAGAAATTGTGTACCTATCCCCCATGAATATATGAAAGGGCCTGGGACCCATTCACAAAAGAATGTCTTTTCTGTTAATGACCCACTAGGCTCACCCTTCCCCTTCCCTGGCACAGGCAGTGCTGAGCAAGGAGGCAAAGCCCCCTACCCTAAGAAGCAGGTACTCTGGTCTCTGTCCCAGTACCAGGCCCCCCGGTGCACATCTTCTCCAAGGTTTGGATGCTCAGAAGACACTACACCCATTTTAACTTCCCCAGTACCTAGAACCTCCACAGTTCCGGACAGCTGCTGATGAAAAGTGAAGCCTGAGGCATGTCTCAGATACACAGATAAATACAAAGAAATGTGGAAGTAGTAGAGGAGGCACGTGCATCCACTACTTGCTATCTCCAGTGACCATCCTGACAGAATACGCCATGGCTTCTGGGTCTCATTACCTGAAATCTTAGGCTGCTCAAATGGGATAGCTTCATTTCTAAGACTCCCAACAACCAGGGGGACTCTCTTCTGCCTTGGACCTATCACAGTCAGGGTTCTGTTGCTACAGCCCTTCTGGGAATGAACACAGGTTGTTCTACCTTTTCTTCATGTTTATCTTGAATATTCCTCGTGGATATAGACAAAAAGCCAATGCACATAATCGGATGCAGCAACGTTAACTGGTTTACAAAGAAGATTCTCTTCTCTCACAGGGAAAAGTTAGGTTTAGTAAAACTAAAATTATCTCCATAGCAAATTATGTACAACTTTCAATATTATAAAGTTTTTATATGTATTATTTAATTGCAAAAATCCTGTATAACCCACAATGAATAATTCTGAAAAGTAGTACTATAGCATACACGATAGGAATATGGTTCTACTTGTTCTGGATACCCACTCTAGCCACTGACCAAGTGTCTTAGGATAGTGTTGTGGTTAACATGTTGGGTATGACCTAGAATATATTTATTATACTTGGATGAATGGCAAAACCAGAATGTTAAAAAGTTCTGCATTTGGTCCATTTAATTGTTTATATCAAGAGCTATTATGAGATAAAATTGACATATGACACAAAAGTAGGAATTATACTAAATAGCTGTATATTGTCACTCTGCTTATTTAACTTCTATGCAGAGTACATCAAGAGAAATGCTGGGCTGGAAGAAGCACAAGCTGGAATCAAGACTGCCGGGAGAAATATCAATAACCTCAGATATGCAGATGACACCACCGTTATGGCAGAAAAGTGAAGAGGAACTAAAAAGCCTCTTGATGAAAGTGAAAGAGGAGAGTGAAAAAGCTGGCTTAAAGCTCAACATTCAGAAAACTAAGACCATGGTATCTGTTCCCATCACTTCATGGGAAATAGATGGGGAAACAGTGGAAACAGTGAGAGACTTTATTTTGGGGGGCTCCCAAATCACTGCAGATGGTGATTGCAGCCATGAAATTAAAAGACATTTACTCCTGGAAGAAAAGCTATGACCAATCTAGACAGCATATTAAAAAGCAGAGACACTACTTTGCTGACAAAGGTCCAAGCTATGGTTTTTCCGGTAGTCATGTATGAATGTGAGAGTTGGACTATAAAGAGAGCTGAGCACCGAAGAATTGATGCTTTTGAACTGTGGTGTTGGAGAACTCTTGAGAGTCCCTTGGACTGCAAGGAGATCAAACCAGTCAATCCCAAAGGAAATTAGTCCTGAATATTCATTGGAAGGACTGATGCTGAAGCTGAAACTCCAATACTTTAGTCACTGGATGCAAACAACTGATTCACTGCAAAAGACCCTGATGCAGGGAAAGATTGAAGGCAGGAGGAGAAGGGGATGACTGAGGCTGAGATGGTTGGATGGCATCACCAACTCAATGGACATGAGTTTGAGCAAGCTCCAGGAGTTGGTGATGGACAGGGAAGCCTGGCATGCTGCAGTCCATGGGGTCATAGAGAGTTGGACACAACTGAGTGACTGAACTGACGATGGATGATACAGGATCCAACTACACATGAGCAGGCTTGAACTATGGCCTCAGACAAGACCACATTCAGAAAGTCTAAATGTGAAAACTACACTTGGGTTCAGGTGCAGGATGGATGAGACCTCTGCCTTAGAAGTATGAATAGCTCCCACTAGAGTGCCAGTGCGGGATGCAGCTGTTACACATCACATATATATGATGGATATAGCCATATATATATATACGGCTATACTAGCCATTACTTTGGAGTATTTAATTTAGTTTTGGATTCATATTTCAAGGTGTTTACACAAAAATGAAGTTTATTAGAGTTAAGAACATGGTAGTATAGGGACTTGAACCCCCATAATTGGTAAAATACTTAAAGGAACAAGTTAGTTAGCTTAGTGAAAACTTGGTTAAAAACTATCTTCAAATATATGAATAACCATGATATAGAAGACAAATATAGATTTATTTTGTGTGGTTTAAAGACACAGAAGTAGAATACAAATCCAAGGGAACATTCAAGTTACTATGAGGAAGAATTCCCTAACAATTTAAATTATCAGAAATAAAACACTTTATGAAGTAGTAATTTCCACTGCAAAAGGCATTCAAAATTATATTTTAGAAGCAATTTACATATCAGGTAGGGAGGGACATGTATATATTTTATGAACTTTTAAGATTCACCATGATTGTAATGACAAAACAATCAAGAATCAACAAATCACAAATAAATATAAGCAGCTGTCTTCAGATCAGATTTAATAAGCGAGAGAATATCACTTATTAAAACTTGAAAAGTTATGCACTAAAACCTTTATAAGATGTCCCATAGTTCCCCACAACTATAAAGAGTCTTTCCTTCAATATCCTATGTGAGCGTATAGTATAAGAGAAGGATTAAACAGAAACCTGAAACAAAAGAAACATTGAAAAATAAAGTTACTGTTGCAATTCACAGAAAAGACTGATCACTTATCATTGTTTTATTCAGAGCTTTAAAAAATATACAACATTAATTTTCAATATTTTAAAAGCTTAGTTCCTCCTCAGAACTTTGTCTCCTCTGAAATTTTCCAAGATCAGGCCCACAATGAGTTAAGCCCAAAAATAAAGGAGCAACAGAGCAAATCTGACTGCATGTTTGAAAAAGCCTATAAAATGTTACAAGCAAAACAGGAAAGCCTGTGTTAATAATGCATAAACCAAAAGAGGAAAAAAAACCTACCCATTTAATGGAATAATGCTTTTATCCTTGCAGTTAAAATGAAATAAACCATGACTATTAATCTAGTAAGACCATGTAAAAATGTAATTTTTAAACATTTACTAAAAGGGGATAGTTCAGTAACCACTCTAAAAATCAAGGCCTTGTGTACAGCAGCATTTAAACGCTAAATACCAATCTCCTGTCTGTGGACGCCATTACCCACCCTGTCGCCATAGCAACGCTAACAGTATGCCTGACTTCAAAGACAAAGATGTAATTTCAGACTTCCAGCAGCCAGAGGGAGTGGTAAGAATATTCTACCCAGGCGGTGTCAGCTGATGATAAATTATAAAAATATCCAGGAAGGTTATGAGATGGACTGTACCATATATTCTCATATTCCTGGGGGAAGACTTACATTAGTCAAACACACTAGGAGACAGTGAGAGTAAAACAAAAAGTAAACAAGAAAGAATCTCAATGGAATTTGATTTTTTTTTCTTTTTTTAAAATTACATGGTACAGACTTCTGCCTTCCTTTTCTCTTGCTCCCAGGAGAAAATAAAAATAGCTTCCACCATCCTGTTTCTCATTCAAATTAAGAGTGACTGAAGATGTGCATGGATGTTCCAAAAGACTTGCAAAACCACCTCCGTAACTGCTACTCCTACGTTTGTGAACTCCAGCATTTGTCAAACATTGTTTTAAGCTCAAGCAGCCAGCTAAGGGAGCAAAATCGCTTTGTGCACTTCAGCTACTGGAGAACAGCTACCCAACTCTTGGAGCTGTTTTCCAACCACCCAATCTATTCCCAACATACTCAAGATATTTTTCTAAGCCCTTTGAAGAGAAAAATCCTTAGAAAAATTTTTGCCAATTTATAGATTTTTGTGTCTAAAAAGGAAAAAAAAAACATAAAGCTGACACAATGTTATTTCATGATTTTCCAGCTGAACAATGTTTAAAAGCACAAACCTTTATAAGCTGAGAAAGACACAAAATCCTGAGCAAGTAATTTTCCTACAGGCAATGAAATCCTGACAAAGCTATGACAAACCCAGACGGCTTATTAAAAAACAGAGACATCACTTTGCCAACAAAGGTTCATCTAGTCAAAGCTATGGTTTTTCCAGTAGTGATGTACAGATGTGACAGTTGGACTATAAAAAAGGCTAAGTGCTAAAAGAATAGATGCTTTTGAACTGTGAGAAGACTCTTGAGAGTCCCTTGGACTGTAAGAGATCCTACCAGTCACTCTTACAGGAAATCAACCCAGAATATTCATTGGGAAGACTGAAGCTCCAATACTCTGGCCACCTGATGTGAAGAGCTGACCCAGTGGAAAAGAGCCTGATGCTGGGAAAGATTGAGGGCAGGAGGAGAAGCGGGCAACAGAGGATGAGATGGTTGGATGGCATCACCAACTCAATGGAGATAAGTTCGAGCAAACTCTGGGAGACAGTGAAAGACAAGGAAGCCTGGCCTGCTGCAGTCCATGGGGTTGCAAAGAGTAGGACATGACTTAGCGACTGAACAACAGCAACAAATGCAATACAAAACTTAAAGTCTTTTTGAAGGTTTATTCTCTGTACGGATGAGCTAACAAAATACTAGGACTTGTTTTTACTTGAAGGAGGTTATAAACGACTCAACAGGCCAGCAAATGAACAAAGGTCGTTGTATTATAATCCTACTGCTGTTATGTTAAGTTTTCTTCTTCTCAAATTCAGTTTATTGGTTTGTATGTGTGTGCTCAGTTATATCTGACTCTTTGCAACCCCAAGGACTGTAGCTCTCCAGGGTCCTCTCTCCATGGAATTTTCCAGGCAAGAATACTGGTGTGGGTAGCCATTTACTAAAAGTCCCATTTCTTTACAGCAAGAGGAACATAATACAGCTGTCCCTTTTCAACAGATCTAAAGGGCCCACTCTGTTCCCAGCCCTGCTAAGGCTGCCGAATGGCCGAAAAGGAAAGATAAGTTGTGGACTAAAAACCAGGCTGCTGTCAAGATCCTTTTCTTCTACTGGGTCACTGGCCTGCTACCCATACCCACTCTCTATAAAGCACAAGACACAACCACCAAAATAGAGCTGTTCTCTCATGGCCAGTCCTGAGAGCTGGGTGGTGGGGGGAAGAGGGTGTGTAGATATAGATACATCACACCTGTTTTAACATTCCTCCCCACTATAACTCTGAAGGAACTAGACATATTATGGATTTATTCTTTTTCTCCTGAAAAACACATCTCCAACTTCATAGTGAACTCAAGCCAAGAGGGTCAAGAAAAATAAACTGCATAAATTTTGCCATGAGATATAAATGGGAGTAATGATAATTAAACCATTTAGTGTAATGTTGTATTGTAAAATTTAGGACATCATCAGCCTCATCAATTAAGCTTAAGTCCAAATGTCTCTTATAACACAAAGATTATCAATCTTCTCCCATAAAAACAAACAACAGGAAAATGCCAAAGTACAAAACAAAATACTATTTATCCTTCAAAAATTGATTAAATATACTCTCTTTACAACTGAACTATTTTATCACTAAACGACTTTCATTCTATAATATATAATATGCTTACAAAATAATTATTTTTAAAAATGTGAAATGAAAATGGTTCAAGAAGCTACCAATTTGGACAAAACTGCTGAATTTATAATTTTGACACTTGAGCAAGTTATAGAAAAAAAGAGCCAATCATTCATTCCTGTGGCAGGATGCCTAATGCAGGCCCTGGATAATCATCCCAAGTAAAGAAGAAAATACTTCTTTAATATAAAAACCCAGAAAACCCATATTTTGGCATTATTCATTATTTTAACAGGAGAATTTTATATGTTCCTTTATAGCATATTCCTTTTAAAAAATAATAGGGGAAAAGTGATAGTCCTTCCTTTAAAAATGTTTTTTTTTAATTGTTTGTAAATTATATAACCTCATTTCCCCCTTCTACCTTGGTAGTAGGGAATGCAGTCTTAAGTTTAAGTTATTTCTGGTACTGCATTATCATGGTTTGTTTGTGTCTACCTTTTTAAAACATTTTTAAAAAATTTGTATTCCACTTTCAGTAGTTCAAACAAATACTTTACTGTAGGTCAACTCAAACCTTTTTTAGAAGCACCCAGGTTGTAAAATCTACATAAAAACATGCTAGGAAATGAAAACTTCTCTCACAACAGGACTCTCTTGAGTTAAAAGGAGCCATCGGTATATTTAAAAATAAACAAATTTATTTATAATTCATAGGAACACATACTGAAAGACATCCATGCTGTTTTTTAAACACTTTTGTATATGAAAAAAATCTATATTCTTAAATGTGGTCACCAAGTTACATAGTATCTGGGTCACACTTTATATTAGAATGCCACAATATAAAAAAATTCAGTCAGAGGCCAAAAAATGTATTAATTACATTAAACTTTATATATTTTAATAAGAAACTAGGTTTGTAATAGTTATAGGTAAATTCAGAAGTAAAACTAGTCAGTTTAATGGTCAGTATAATGAAAAAGCAGGAACTTCCCAAGTGGTGCTAGAGGTAAAGAATCTGCTTGCCAATGCAGGAGACATAAGAGACACGGGTTTGATACCTGAGTTGGGAAGATCCCCAGGAGGAGGGCATGGCAACCCACTCCAGTACTCTTGCCTGGAGAATCCCATGGACAGAGGAGACTGGCAGGCTATGATCCATAGGGTTGCAAAGAGTTGGACACAACTTAAGCAACTTAGCATACACACATAACAAGATAGTAATGTTGAAAAAAAAATACAGTATCTAAATCTATTTATATTTGTAAAGTCATCTTCATTCCCTCTATCATTTGTCCTATCACTAGCTTCCACTGCTGGCTAAACAAAGTTAACTTATGAATTAACCATTTGCAAAAGTGCCTTATTTAGGATGCATACTTTAAACATCAATAAATATAACTCACTGAAAAAGCAATACTGAAAAACCAGGTGTTTCTCCTGTGCAAAATATAACCTGATTCATAACATATTTATTTAACCTCACTGAAATCAGTTGAGATTAAAAAAGCAGAATTCAAAAGGTATTATTTCCTACGTCAATTAGGCATGTCCCCAGATAGACAGAGACACAGACAGATATAGTATGTTATGTATTTGACTTAAAAGGATATCTTGTTATTTCACATGTGTGCATGGCATGCTCATTCGCTAAGTCATGTCCAACTCTTTGAGACTCCATAGACTTAGAGCCCACCAGGCTCCCCTGTCCATAGGATTCTCTAGGCAAGAATACTAGAGTTGGTTGCCAATTCCTTCTCCAGGGGATCTTCCTGACCCAGGAATCAAACCTACATTTCCTGCATTAACAGGCAGATTCCTTACCATTGTGCCACCTGGGAAGCCCCTAAATTTTTACAGGAAAGAACAAACACTAATAAGTTGGTGAAATAATTAAAATTTTATTTTTATTTTATTACACCTAATATAAAATTTTAAACAAAGGAGGCAATTAATAAATGATTGTTAAATGTAGTTGAATTTTTCCATGTAAAGTGACATCTCTTGCCTTGAGGGTGTCGTAAAGTGACATCTTGTGCCTTAATTGAGGGTGTCAACATTTAGGCATGATAATTCAGGAGAAGCATAAATGCAGTAACTATGAAAAGTAAAAACTTGGGGAAATTTGAACCAATTCATATTCATTCAAGTATGCTCATGAATTTAATCAAATTGATAAAGCCGTTTTATTTTTTAAAAAAGAAGGACTTTTAGGTTTAACAGTCAAAGTTCATAAGGACAAGAGGAGTGGGCATATAGGCAGCTGCTATAATGGAAAAAGCTACAGACTCAATGTAACTCTGCTGCTGTCGAACTGTGAGGCAAGTTTCCTGCCATTTTTGAGTCTCTATTTTCACATTTAGGAAACAGAATTTTAAAAACCTGAATCAAATTAAATATGTAAAAATACAAACATTTTAAGAACTCTTTATATTAAACCTTTGCTCTGTATGTAGGAAGTGAAAATGATAGCACTTCAAAAAGTAAAGAAAATGTAGCGGGGGGAGGCCTGACAAAAACCAAGAGAGCAACCCCTTAGAGTTCAAGGTAACACTCCTGAGATCCCACTTCCTCAGCTGGGATTCCAATGTATCACAGAAACTCTAGGTGCTCAAAGGGTCAACGATTTCTAAAGTAAAAGAGAACATCTTTCAAAAACAGCATGTTAAAACTAGGTTCCCTGCCCCCTTGCACAGTCACCATTAAAGAGGAAAACACACACTGGCCCCCACCTGCCACCACAAGACACAAATTTGTATACTAGGCTCACAAACACACATACTCAAAACAAGCTATGGAAAGAAGAAATTATAATGAGATAACTAATGAATGTTCCTCCAAAATGAATTGGTACAGCAAGGAAAAAAGTCTAAATCATTCAAAAGTAAACCAAACACAGCAATATAAAACAACCTGGACCTATCTAAGGAAAGTAACATATTAGGATATAACTTACTACACTATCCTAAAAGCAAAGAAAATGAGACCAGCCATGAATATCAACAGAAGAAAAAAAAAAATACTAAAGTTTCAGCGATTTCTTGAGATTGTACTCTTTTGTCTTATTCCAATTAGAGTTAGAAACTTTCTGGAATGATCTGCTGAGTTATTTATACAAACTCTGATATGACAGTCTTCAAATCATCTCCAAGAAATGTAAAGTTAATGAAATGTAATGTAAATGAAATGTAAAGTTAAAGTCTGTGCAACCATTTTAAACTCATATAAAGAACTATACAAAAAATAAGGCTGTGGGAGCAAAGCTGACTTACTTTCTTATAGGAGCTTTAGAATTCCAGCACAGTTATTCAGTTATTATGCTTTTTAATCTCAAAAATCTCTAGGTATTCATTTCTCCCCAAACCAACTCCCCACCACCATTTCTGTGTTTGTCACCAACGCTATCATACCTCCTGGTCACTAAGCTCAAAAACCTTAAAAGCATCCACCATTCACCCCTCCTTTTATTTCCACAATAGTCTCCCTTTGCATTCTCACTGCTAGCACTTTTTAAAAACTTATTTATTTTAATTGGAGGCTAATTACTTTACAATATTGTGGTGGGTTTTGCCATACATCGACATGAATCAGTCACGGGTGTATATGTGTCTCCCCATCCTGAACGCCCCTCCTCACCCCATCCCTCTGGGTTGTCCCAGAGCACCAGCTTTGAGTGCCTTGCTGCATGTATCGAACTTGCACCAGTCATCTACTTTACCTATAGTAATATAATAATTTGACTCACCTCATTATTGAGACAATACAAGAGCTCTAAAGTTGTCTGTCTCCGGCAGTAATAAGCGCACTCTGAAAATGAAGGCTTTTCATAACTAAAAAGTCTTGTGTAATTCACTTGTCTTGGTAACCTGAAAGTCCCAGACATTCAAAAATAGAAGAATGGGGTGGGATGTGGCTTCGAGGAGGCAAAACAGATGTCAGGGAGTCCTTTAAAGTTTATGTACTTTACCTAGGATATTCACTAAAAATCTATTCTGGGCGTATTTATTTTTCTGTTACTAGCAGTTTCAAGGTCAATTAATTGAAAATTTTACTTATATAAAACAAGATATTTTAAAATGATAACAAATAAATTATTACATATAATTCATGTATTATTATTTTGAAGCCAAATTTTCTCTAGATACAGATACTTACAAAAGACCAACCACATATTTTTAGTGGCAGAAGGTATTAAGTGGGTCACTGCACTCAACCACCCAAATCCATGGAAGAAATAGAGACCTGTGAAAATCCCTACTTACGTTAGAAAATTCTGAAAAAGGAGAAGAGTATCAGTATGAGGACAGGTTTCAGATGGGAGCAGGAAGATACTGTTGTACGGTCCTGTCACTCAGTGGTCTCCAGGTTCAGTCACTCTAGCCTACCTTGAGAGAAGGCATTTACCTGTGGATCAGGTGGTGTCTATGCTAACCACCTCAAGGTACACCATTATGTTCTTCGATAGAAACAGAAGTAAAGCAACAAGTAAAAGACAGGCTTGTATTAATAGCATAGCATTCTACCCAGATCAAGCCAGCAAGCTCCAAAGCCTTAAAAAGCACACAGAAACATAATGTAGAAATGCAGGGGGGCATTAAAACTGGTTTGGGTTCACTGAAAAGAAATGATGGCTTTTATATTCCTGGGTCACTAATATTTCCACTGATGGTAAATCTCAGTTGAGAAAGCAGAATTATTATTAAACTACTTTATGATATATAAATGTAAACCTGGAGTGTCAGAAGTAAATAGAGTCCTCAGATGTAGACTAGCAGGGCCTTTCTTTCACCAGCATGAAATTAAAATCCATTCATGCCTTATCATCTTAGTTCAGAAAACTGTCTCTACCGAGTTCCCACTGGTCCAGGAGAAAAAGGCATTAGACTCTGCATTACATAGTGACAAGATTTCATTGTCCTGCAGCTTCTTTGTCATTTTTACCGCCCCCACACCCCCCACCCTCGCTTTAGCAGGAGTTCATAAAGAATCTGGAATATGTACTCCTCAATTTCTCTGTGAACTTTTCTCCTCCCTAGATGTCCCCGACTCAAATACCTCAGCCTCTCAGACTGATCACATGGGGAGAGAGGGGTACCTCTGCAATTCCTGAGAAGTTAGAGACAGAGTCCACAAAAAGGCCCACGGCTCCCCAATGACCTAAAGAGTAAGGCTAGGCTCTCAATTAGGCAAACCCAAAGCCCTAAATCCCTAAGGGTTTCCCTAGTAGCTCAGCTGGTAAAGAATCCACCTGCAATGCAGAGACCCTGGCTCAATTCCTGGGTCAGGAAAATCCATTAGAGAAGGGATAGGCTACCCACTCGAGTATTCTTGGGCTTCCCTGGTGGCTCAGTTGGTAAAGAATCTGCCTGCAATGCGGGAGACCTGGGTTTGAAAGATCCCCTGGAGAAGAGAATGGCTCCCCACTCCAGTATTCTGGCCTGGAGAATTCCATGGAGTATATAGTCCATGGGGTCACAAAGAGTCGGACATGACTAAGTGATTTTTACTTTCAAATCCCTAAATATGTTCAAAAGCAAATGGCTCCTAAGAATGGGAGAGAAACCACCAAGGGCGTACACAGACCATTACTGACAATTACTAGATGGCTGCCTTTCTCTCATTAAATTTCTTCCTGAAAGCAGAGAGTTCATTTTTATCAGTGCTTTTCTTATATACTAACAAAGAAAGGCTTTAATGTAAAATCTAGAAGTTGGAACATGCTCTAACATTCACTTTTCAGACACACACATCCTGAGCAGTGACACAAACTACTCAAGATCAGAACCTTGGCTGAGACTCAGCTCTGTTTCCCATTCAGCATTATCATTACAACAGGTTTCCAGTTCAAAATATACTATTTTATTAAAAAAAAGTCATCATTTCTTCCATACAAGTTATTATAAGTTGTTCACTTTCATTTCTGTGAGAAGGGAGGAAAGTACTATCAACTGCCTCTTTCCAGTGAATCATTTTTATAATGATCTGACAGTAAAAAATAATTACAGGTAAACATTTATATCAGTCTAGTCTATTACTCTGGAGAAGGGAATGGCAACCCACTCCAATATTCTTGCCTGGAGAATTACATGGACACAGTCCACAGGGCTGCAAAAAGTCAGACATGACTGAGCAACTAACACTTTCACTTTTAGTCTAATAATCAGGTACTACTTAAAACAAAGAGAACTCTAGAAAATTAGCTATCAATAAATGAATACTAAAGACTATGTGTTCAGTTTTAGAATCAGTCTTCTCACACACACTGTATATGGACAACATGCACAGATGCACACAGCACACACATTCCAGTGCAAATGAACACTACTCTGAACACTTTCAACAGTGAATGACAGCCCTATAATGAAACAAAGAGAAAAAAACGCAACCACCACAGTCTAACACTGGAGAAAATACAGGTCATAAGGAAAGAGAAAGTATCAGTACCTGGAAGTTTTTTTTTCCCATAAAATGTATTATGAAGAAAAGTGGTTGTGAAAGCTTAGTCACTTTTTTGTGGCTTAAAGGTTTTTTTTCCCCCTCTTTTATTCAAGGCTTAAACAAAGTTCAGTGGGGCATCAAACTGCCTGTTTTAAATTACAGTCTATATTTTAAAATAGAATGCATGCACGGCATGTTCCTGAAGCTAGGGGGTGGGAGTGTTATTCACGGAAAATTGAAGGCTTGTTGAGTCAATAATCTTCTTTCACACAGTAACAATTTTCAGCTAAAATTTCTTGACCCAAACAAAGGAAAACAAGACCATTCAGTTATTTTACAACAATTTTGCGAAGGCAGAGAAAAAAGATGAGAGAGAGACAACTCTAAAATCTTACATTGTGAAAGAAGAATAGAAATTTTTGCTCTCAGGTAAGAACCTTCTCTATATATATTTATTTCCTTTCCTAAACTGACAGTTATTATTAAAAATAGTTACCTCCACTTCAAAAGAAAAATAAGAGCAATTAACATGTCTACAAATGCTACTATGAGTTCCTGCTGGTTATATATCTCTTGTTACATAAAACAGACCCGTGCCTCCAGTTACAAACTAGATCTCAGCAAATTAAAATTTACTTCCCAGCTAACTTGGCTAATATAAAGTTCAATGCATTCCAAGTCTTAACAATGGCTAAGCCTGTATAATCTGGAGGAAGCCCGCTACCCCTCTAGAGGGGTAGAATAGGCGAAGCACTAGGAGGAAAAAGGGGAGGCTTTCTAGCTCAACATGCCAAGAACTACCATTTGTAGAAACAGAAATGGTAGCTTAAAATAAGAAAGGGTACTTCTGAACATCACTCATTTTTTTGTTCTCATAAAAGATCAAAATTAAAACTCAAAGAAGCTACACTGACAACGACCTACTTATTTAAAACTTCTTATATAAATTCTATTATGAAATACTTACTGAAAACATAATAAATACTATGAAAAGATTCTAGTCTGTTGGGGTGAGAGAGAGAGGCAAGACAACCATAAAATAACAAGAGGATGACTAGTACATGCCATAAGTCAAAAGACTCAACAAAAATGGATTAAATTGTATTTTGAGGCCCTGTGCCCACAGGTGAGAATCCCTCACACACAATGCTTTTTGTGGTTTGTACAAAAGTCCAACACTGCTGCCTGCCCCCTTCTGTCCAGAGACTGTCCCTCTGGTAAGACAGGCTTATGTCCAGGTATGATTCTGCGGCTGTCTGCAAAGAGACTTGAGAGTTACATGCATTCCAGCCTGTGAGGCTCCATGGGCTCACACAGGCCCCCTGAAGAGCCAAAAGCTGGTCAGAACCTCCCAGTCTCCCCTTTGTTACAGCAAAATATGTATGCCGACTTTTCTATTAGCCAGGAATATCTGCATTTATCATCCCTTACTTAATGAGCTTCATTTATCAACTATAGATCATAGTTATCCTTCTATTATCAAAACCAATATCCTGAAAATCAGTTATGTTTCAGCCCCTCTTCATCTCCAATTTTATCTACTGTGTATTTTTTATGGGAATCCATTTTTTCTTTTGAATTGACAGTTCCATAAAATGGGTTAAAATTCCTTTTCCCCAAATTTTAAATGGAAAGCCTCAGAATATTATGTGAAAAGGTCTGCAGGGGGATATGCTTAGTTAAAATGTGCTTTTAAAAATTAGGTGAATTTTTAAAAATAACACTTTGCCACTAAGCAAATATCTCAGCTATAAGGAATTTAGAAATATCCATGTATTTCAAAAGGACTAGAAGATCTCAATTTAGAAACACTTTGCACACAACCATTTGAGTTATTTAAAAACAAACTATAGTTCTTTTAAAATATTTATTTATTCAGACTTTCCATATATTTAGCCTGCTGTAACCTGGAAGAAATCCAAACTGGTGAGGTTTTATTAAACATTCATTTACAGAACAAACATTTAAGTGGAAGAGTGTTTTGAAAGAGAGAGAAACATACCTTTCCACTTCCTACGACATCTTACCTTGCTCAAGTTCAACTGTTTCCTCTATTTTCAAAGTATCACAAAAATACTCTGGGGGATAAACTTACAGATTATCACATCTTAAAGAAATAATCCATGTTAGAAAATAAACATCTGTCAAAGTCACTATCATTTTTTCTACATTAGGACTTTCAAGCAAGGTCTTTTCATATTTCTCTCAAATTTAATCTGAAAAAAATTGACATCTCCATATAGCATAGATCAGAGGCTAAAGTTACATTTGTAAATATGGTAAATCCTAGTTAAGAAACGGAGTGTGCTGTGCTCCACTTAACACTTCTCCAAGGTATTAAAATGTGTTTGTACCTTCAGTTTCAAAACTGTGCCAAATGGTTAACCACATCTACAGACACTTGTGTGGACAAGACTCATCCTAAGAGAACCTCCTGTTCCCTTCACCAGGCACCCACTTTCTACAACTCTTCCATGACACCAAGACTCAACACAGTCTAATGACACCTAGGAAACAGTGATAACCAACACCTGACGTCTTCAGCTGCACACGGGGATAATCAATGCTGAACAATGGGATAAGGGAGCAATAGATTAAACTTCTCTTTTATTAACTTGGAATTTTTTAAATGTTCAAGATGATTTGAGAACAATCAATCAACAAACGACAGTTACGCACTTAACCTTTTAATGACAACCTTTAAATCAAGCTCAAGATATAAATAAAATTGTTTTTACAAGTTCATTCAGTAGCCATACATTTAATTCTTACTTGACAGATTTTAAGTTTTACAAAAACCTGCCAACTAACAGGTTAAGATCATCTTAATAATCTGTGTTCTTAGATGGGTTGAGAACTTGGTAAAATGCAAAACCGAGTTTAAAAAAAATGCTCCATTTACTAAAGCTTTTTCCAATAGTTTCTAATCACTCACAGGAACTATATTATCAAATCCACACACTTCAAATGTTCTTATTAGCATACTGCTTTTCTTACATGCTTCCAAAGTACATGACAATCCACCCCTAACCCCACATATGTCATTAAAGATTAATAAAGCAAACACACACATAGAGTACTCTTTTTCGGTAAAGGCAAAAGATTACATGCTCTGTTGCCAATGCCTAACCCCAAAGAATATTCCTGGTAATAACAGCTTTCCAACCATTCTCTTTCAGGCTTCCAACATCCTGTTTAACACTATTTCGAAGAACAACCAGCATTTACTACCTCCTTCCTTTCACAAAGTGGAAAGAAATGTTTTATGTAATCCTCAATACTTCCTTCTAATTGCAAACTCAATAGAAGTGTCATAAGCCCTATTCCACAGGACATTTAGAGTTTTTACTAAACTTAGAAAGCTCAAACCCTTTTCATGTCAACCTCTTTAAATGCTTCCTATTTAAGGAAGAAAAGGTCAGAACGAGGTTTTTAATGACCTGATGGGCCTTCAAAGGCCTTTTGAATATGACTGACATTAGTCTGTATCTTAGGTAAACAGAATAATGGACCTGCTATCAGAAATACAAACCGGTGGCAGGTCACTCTAAAGAAAAAACAAATTAAGTTATTTCTAAACTGAGGAGTATCAGCAACTCTTCAAATCCCTAGAGAAGAGAGAACTATTTGCTTAAAACAAGGAAGATAAAAATTCAAAACCTCTTTTATACATTTTAATATATATTTATAAATAATTCATTAGCAACATATTTTTTGTACTGTATTACTGAAATTATGATTACTGTTTGTCAGTTTCACAATTAAAAATATATATTACTAAGAAAATAATGTTTTCACACAATTTTTAGATTAATACTACAAAAGTGCCCACTTTTTCTTGGAGCTTAAGGTTATCGAAGTAAACTCAAATGTCATTTTGCAACAAAAGAAAATAGTTTTAAGAATAAAACCATCCTGCCAATACAGATATCACATTCATATAATCTTTTAGAATAAGTAACATATGGAGAATATACACTCTTTGGATGTCAGTTTGATACCTTGGAAAAGATTCTATAAGCAATTAAAAAGAAAATTATGAAGCTGGGGAAGAATGTATTTAACAATTCTTACATAAATTCTATTAGAAAACACTTACTGAGTAAAACATAATAATTAGGTATGAACCTAACAGAGCAGAAGATATTCAAAAGAGGCAGCAAGAATACACAGAAGAACTATGCAAAAAATATCTTCATGACCCAGATAACCACGATGGTGTGATCACTCACCTAGAGCCAGACATCCTGGAATGTGAAGTCAAGTGGGCCTTAGGAAGCATCACTACGAACAAAGCTATTGGAAGTGATGGAATTCCAGCTATTTCAAATCCTAAAAGATGATGCTGTAAAAGTGCTGCACTTAATATGCCAGCAAATTTGGAAAACTCAGCAGTTAGCCACAAGACTGGAAAAGGTCAGTTTTCATTCCAATCCCAAAGAAAGGCAATGCCAAAGAATGCTCAAACTACTATACAATTGCACTCATTTCACACACTAGCAAAGTAATGCTCAAAATTCTTCAAGCCAGGCTTCACCAGTACGTGAACTGACTAATTCCAGATGTTCAAGCTGGATTTAGAAAAGGCAGAAGAACCAGAGATAAAGTTACCAACATCTGTTGGATCACAGAAAATGCAAGAGAATTGTAGAAAAACATGTTTCTGCTTCAATGACTATGAGGCCTTTGTGTGGATCATAACAAACTGTGGAAAATTCTTCAAGAGAAGGGAATGACCAGACCACTTGATCTGCCTCCTGAGAAACCTGTATGCAGGTCAAGAAGCAACAATTAGAACTGGACATGGAACAACAGCCTGGTTCCAAATTGAGAAAGGAGTGTGTCAAGGCTGTATACTGTCACCTTGCTTATTTAACTTATATGCTGAGTACATCATGCAAAATGCAGGGCTGGGTGAAACACAAGCTGGAATCAAGATTGCTGGGAGAAATATCAATAACCTCAGATATGCAGATGATACCACTCTTAGGGCAGAAGGTGAAGAGGAACTAATAGCCTCTTGATGAAAATGAAAGAGAAGAGTCAAAAAGTTGGGTTAAAACTCAACATTCAGAAAACTAAGATCATGGCATCCAGTCCCATCACTTTACGGCAAACAGGTGGGGAAACAGTGGCAACAGTGTCAGACTTTATTTTGGGGGGCTCCAAAATGACTGCAGATGGTGAACTGCAGCCATGGAACTAAAAGACGCTTGCTCCTTGGAAGAAAAGCTATGACCAACCTAGACAGCATATTAAAAAGGAGAGATATTACTTTGCTGACAAAGGCCCATCTAGTCAAAGCCATGGTTTTTCCAGTTCATTTCAGTTGCTCAGCCGTGTCTGACTCTTTGTGACCCCATGGACTGCAGCACACCAGGCCTCCCTGTCCATCACCAACTCCTGGAGTTTACTCAAACTCATGTCCATTGTGGAGAAGGAAATGGCAACCCACTCCAGTACTCTTGCCTGGAAAATCCCTTGGACGGAGGAGCCTGGTAAGCTACAGTCCATGAGGTCACAAAGAATCGTACATGACTGACGACTTCACTTTCATTTTTCACTTTCATTCATTGGAGAAGGAAATAGCAACCCACTCCAGTGTTCTTGCCTGGAGAATTCCAGGGACGTGGGGAGCCTGGTGGGTTGCCATCTATGGGGTCACACAGAGTTGGCCACGACTGAAGTGACTTAGCAGCAGCAGCATGTCCATTGAGTCAGTGATGCCATCCAATCATCTCATCCTCTTCTCCTCCCACCTGCGATCTTTCCCAGCATCAGGGTATTTTCAAATGCATCGGTTCTTCGCATCAGGTGGCCAAAATATTGGAGTTTCAGCTTCAACATCAGTCCTTCCAGTAGTCATGCTAGATGTGAGAGTTGGACTATAAAGGAAGCTAACGTCAAAGAATTGATGCTTTTGAACTGTGGTGTTAGAGAAGACTCTCATAGAGTCCCTTGGACTGCAATACGATCCAACCAGTCAATCCTAAAAGAAATTAGTCCTGAATGATTTCTTTTAGGAATGATGCTGAAGCCCCAATACTTTGGCCACCTGATGCAATGAACTGACTCATTGGAAAAGACCCTGATCCTGGGAAAGATTGAAGGCAGGAGCAGAGAGGGATGACAGAGGATTTGATGGTTGGATGGTATCACCAACTTGACGGACGTGAGTTTGAGCAAGCTTTGGGAGTTGGTGATGGACAAGGAAGCCTGGTGTGCTGCAGTCCACGGGGTCACGAAGAATCAGACATGACTGAGTGATTGAACTGAACTAAAAACATAACAAATACTATAAAAATAGATCCTCGTCTCTTAGGGATAAGAGGGTCTGGCAAGACAACTATGAAAGCAATAAGAGGATTACTAGTAAATGCCATAAGTGATGAAAAAGTTAAAAAGACTCAACAAAAATGTATTAAAATTGCATGTGGGGAGTTATCTTAGAGTGCAAATTAAGATATACTCAATGTTTACAAAATAAAAGTGTTGATAAGCTGTAACAGTTTTTTTTAGCATTCCACTGCATATTTTGTTTAATGATGGCTTCATTTCATATCAATATTAGAGGTAGAAAACAACTATAGAATGTGCTAAAATTTTAAGTGGTAATATCGCAAGGAGATAGAATTCTATGTTATATACTAAGATTTCTTAATAATGGTAACATCAAGGATATGTAAGCTAATGAACTTCAACTGGGAAAAGGTTATATGATTAAGAGATAAATCAGTATAGAAATCTGATTACAGAAGATTTGTTCTGAGCTTAGGTCTGAGTGCATTATGTGAAAAGTAAACATTACTGGTCATGGCCCCAAGACAGCAAGACAACAAATATGAATTTATCTGTCACTGGCTTTATGTGGATGATCTAAAGAGCCATGTCAGCCAGAAAACAAAACTGCATCAGCTACTGAAGATCACCAAGAATTTAATGACATGCAAATATAGACAAATACCAATTTAAACAATGGTGAGAGGACAGCTTGCTGAGAGAATCAAATTCTAGATCAAGCATAATGGAGAGTTAACTGTATAACAAAAATACACTAAAGAAAATACCAAACATGCAGAGCTATCGGAAAACACTACAAACTCTATCAATCTAACTCAATTTAAGCAAAAAATTAAGAAACAATTACTTCAGAAGCTTTCTTCTTACAGTCACTTATATAATTATACATTAGAATAATTTTTACCACGTATTCTTAAATGAACAGGTAAGACCTTGAATTTGACTCAACATTACAAAACTAGAGACTTAAAATGATGGATTGCCTTTAATCTTCAGTAAAAAGACAAAATTTTATCACTGACACTTGAAAAGACACAGCCTAAATCCACAAAAGATCTAATCAATTCAGATAAGATAACAAATATATATAGTTTCATAGTACTTATTCAATCAATTTACCCAAGTTAGGGAACTAAAATATTTAGTAAGAGTAAAAATACATTAGAGCCATACAGAATAACAACAAATCTCTCCCTCAAACTGTAATTACCTTAGTTTTATATAACATATTGATGCAGCATTTACATAAAAATATATTTGTAAACCCTACATAGAAAACTTTTCTACACAAACAAAGCCTGTTGAAAGAAAAGTAGAGCACTAAAATTCATTTAAATGAAGCCAATTTTTATCTTAACAGACTGAGGGCAGGGGGTTTAGGTAGGTACAACCAACTGCTCTACGATTTTTCCTTTATTCATTAACTGATGCTTTTACATACTTACCATAAAACCTGGAAACTTTCATCTCTAAAAAAAGATTACTGAAATGTTATTGAGTCAATCAGCATCCTATTTATCTGTGAGTTACAAAAAACAAAAAGAAAATACCAATCAGGGCATTTCTTTTTTCAATAGCTTCCTAAGATTTGTATTATGAGCAACCTTAAATCCTCTATGGGAGGAGGCAAGATAAGCATTAAGGAAGAAGGTAAGCCATTATACATATACAAATAGAATAATCCAAAAGACTTAACTTGTTGAAGAATATATTGGTTCACTTCGTAAAATACTTTGAGCCTCTTCTCTAATAACTGACTGAAAAAGCAGCATCCCAAAGCAGAACTCTTCAGTTTTCTGGGACTACCACACTTCTTGCCAATCCAGCACTCCCCTAATTATGCTATAGAGTTAGCTGAACATCAACCATTCATTCCAAAGTAGAGCAATGAAAAGAAGCACAGCCTAGTAAGTGATCCAAAAGTTCAAATGGATATTAAGAAAGCAGTACACTGCAAACTACTCTTAGACCTATGCAGAAAAGCAGCATCAATTTATAACAAACTTTCCAACCGGTAAAACAGTACACACCACCAGCCAATAACAAACCTATAAGGATGGGCTTATCTAAAACACTAAAAATCTGAGTGGAAAAAAGTAGAATTCACTGTCCACCTTTCCATGAGTCAATTTAAATTTCCTAAAACCACAAGCCAATTTCCAAATATTCAGCAAATGTTGCATTTATCGTCAGCAGTCACGTACATTTGCATGCACGCACACAGACACACACACACTTCACCAAACTGTGGATTATCTGCTGAAGAAAAAAGTTTACAGCATAAAACAGAGTCCATTACCTTTTTCATTCTTTCAAAAACCAAATAACTAGACAATAAATATTTCAATATAACTAAAAAAATGACCACAGTAAATTTTACACACCTCCCATCATAGAAATAAAATCTGTAAAAATTAGAGTTTCAAGCACATGTGCATCAGATGCAAAGATATTACATATCATGTAGCCTCTACCTACCTTCTACTCTAAGGCTACATGTAACTTAGAAATGGGTATGTCACATATAACATTCTTCACAAATGCTGGTTCTCAAATGTTTATCAACAGTATGATAAATCTTATTTAATGTAAACATATCTGAAATTCAAATTACAATCATGGTTAGTTTGAACTCCTACCTTAAACACTCTCTTAATAGAGATTAAGCAATAACAATAATTCTTTAAATCAAAATATTTTAACAAGAAAATAAATATAAAAATTTGTTCATACACATAGATTCTTTTAATTTATAAGGAATTCATTTTAATTTAAATGAGGTTGCCTATGGGAGGAAAAAGGAAAATTAAGCACAGATGAACTATTAAAGGAAATTAACATGTAACCTGTAACTCAGCTCCTACCATAGTCAACAGACCCAATACAGTGATTTGCTAATGGAAACACTTAGAAGCTGTATTTTCCAATTTTAAATTAAAATACTTTCTTTGGGGTAAAAAAAGATTAAGTGATTTCTCATGACATAAAGTCTCTAAAGAAATTCAAACCACCACTGGACACTTTATCTCATCATTTATATTATTTGCCAAATGGGAATTTCCTTTCCATTTAACTCTTATATAGATACCTCTGTTCTGAATCACTACCAGAAAGCAACATGCTATGCAAAGCACAACTGTACAACAGTAACATCTTTCTGCCACAAAACCTATCAGCCAAATAAAGGCTTCCACCTGGATTCAGAGATACCTACAACACTGGACGTGGAGAGACCTACTAATGAAAGACTTATTCAGAACTACCCAGCTGCTAAGAAGGGAATGCTCAAAAAGTAATAAATCACAAATACATCTGAAATCTAGAAACTTGTCCCCCAAGTCTTAATATAAAGTACAATAAACAAAAGCAAATGCTTGTTTTAGAAATCCATAATTCATTGCATTTCCAAATCAAGTAACTGTCTTACTGGTAAACTTGATGGTCTTTCTTGTTGTATTAAGTTCAAGTCTTCATGGTTAGGTTTTCCAGAAGCCAGAGGAGGTTGAGACCTAGTTCCATAGCCTTCCTGAGACATATCCTAAACAAACACAAATATAAAGAAATATCTCAATGAATTATAAGCTTCTTTGGTAATTCGGATGAAGCAAAGGCTTATCACAAAGTATCAACTTATGTTACTTTAAGCAGACATATAAATATAATTATCACTTCTGTAACACTTTCTCAGAAGCAAAAATAAAATACAAGAAGGCAGCATATCATCAAGAGCAAAAACATGTATAATTAACAATTAAATATATTATGCGACCATACAAACTAAAGACTGTATTTGAGTTTTGCAGGAAGGTGACAGTCAGTAAAAGATGGGAAAGAAAGCTAGCAATAACTAAACTGTTAAAACAGAGCAAACCAAAAGTTCATATTCTTGTTTAATTTTTATTTTGGTTGAATTGCCTTTAATATTACCTTGAAACTGTTAAAGTAATTAATGAAAACTTTATTATCAACTGACTTTTAAGATGTCTTCTCAATAACCCATAAAACAACAGTTATTAAGCTGACAGTATCCTGAGGTTTCTACAAAGCCAGTTAATACTTATATATAGAATTCCATATGTTCACATAGCATAGTTATCAAAGAACCATAATAAAGCATAAAACAATAGTGGGGAAGAAAACACACCTAAAATCTACTGAAGTAGAGAAACTTATTATTAACATGGCCTTTCTGGCATCCTCTTGAATACTTTTCTAGGAGGAATTCTGCATGGTTTAATAGTATGCTGAAATAATATTATACAAACCAAATATCACACCAAACTTACCGGATGTCAGCTCTCTAGTTGTTTAACTATGTACACTTAGTTACTAAACATTTTAGGCCCATTTACACCTGAAGTCAAATAGCAGGACAGAATGTAAAATGCTTATTATAGCATTTCTTAATTGGCACTGAAAGTTGAAGAACCAGTTTCTGATAGGGAAGAAAAAAAAAGAACGGAAAATATCACTTGAAAATAAAATTCTCTTCTTTTCCCTGTCAGTTTAAATACGTGTTAGAATTAAAGAAACTTTAAGTTTTACTTCCCCTGTTAAATTCTCAAAATACTACTTTAGAAATTAATGGTAATGAGTTGAAACCCTCTAAAAAGCTTCTGTTGCCCCACCCCTTTCTCATACAGTATACACTTGAACTTCCACAGCTTCTGAAGCCAAGAAACTCTGGACCAACAGCTGATACTAAAAAGTACACAAGCTGTACAGACTAGACTTAACTAGCAAAATTTGGGTGCGGCCTGCCTTTAAAGAGGCTCTGAGGTAAAGAGCATGCCAACAATATAGCATTTCCCAAGTAACTCCTTTTCCCTATACACACAACAGGTCAAGACATCCAACCTCTAATAGTAGCGCAGAATGCCCTACACTTTTGGAAGAGAATTACACCCAGTTGTCCAGGCTTTTATCTGATAACATTTAGGTGAGGTCTCGAGCACACGCAATCGGAGGATATTTAAAACAGTAGCTCTTCAATCAGGCTGCTGGCAGAGGGTAACAACTGGGCTGTGGGGGACAAAAGCCAAGGTTGAAAGATGATTACCACTCATACACACACACACTCCACTTGTTTCTGGACCCCAGACTTGTGATTTGTTACACAGACTTCCAACTGCATGTCCTATAGTTTCCTTTAGATTATGAGCAAAGATTTCAAAACCAGGCAGGGCACAAGGCCTCCATTCAGGGACCTTCACCCTTTACAAAAACCCCAAGGTGGCACAAGACAGCCTCACAATGGGCAAACAAATGGGGATCCCCACCTGTGCCTCAAATACACACGTGTGCACACGATTTATGGGTGGTGGTTAGACACTCATTTTAGTAAACTGTTAATAATGAGGAATGGGCAGGCTCACATGCCCGATGCTAGTAAGTCTTTTAAATTTCTTTTTGTTTTCTCTTTGTAGCTAAATGAACTGATTTCTAAACAACTTGGAAAAGATTACTGCAACTACAGTAAACACTCATTTTGAATTGGGTACTATCCCCTTTAAAATAAGCAACGCTGAATAGACTATGAAAGCCATCAGAAAATTTCACTATGACTTTACATTTCACTTTTTAAGGCTTAAAAGTTTAAAATAATTAGATTTCACAAAATATCAAACACTATTCCTAACCACAAGAGGCTCTCAACTATTAAATACAGATGGAAATACAACAAAAACAAAATTTAGTGAGAATCACTGAAATGGAACATTTTCTGCTTCAATATATGTTTGAACATAAGGATTAATTTAATTGAGAGAACATCCAGAAAAGGTACCAAGTTTTACCCTAAAACAATCATCTATATAAAACTTACACTGGGACTATAAAGTCTACATTTGGCAGCTTTAATAAAAACACAAAAGTTACATCTCTTAACAAACCTGAGCTTTTTCCTCTTCAGAGTTTTATTTATTTTCTGGTAGGTACTTATTTTCATCTCAGGAAGAGTAAGTAGGAATAAGTAATTTAACAGACAACAAAGCAATGTCAGTATCAGAAAATAAATACATCCAGCACTGTATTTTATAAACTAATAACAACAAAGAACAGCCTTCATGCTTAACATATCACTGCAATCTCGGTTATTCACACATTTAAACCACTGCACACAAGCTTACACATAAGTTCACACATAGACTGTGACTGTGACAACGCACAACTGTGACTATCTAAGAGAATACCGCATTATGACAATACTAGTGCCCAGAGGAGCCACACAAGGAGGTGTGGGCTGCCCTCCCAGAGCCCTTTATCAGTATTATTTTTCTTCATCTCACCCACAAGCTTTTCACTACTGACAGATTCTGGCTTTAACCTTCTTCATGTTATAGATCAAAGGTAAAACAGACTCACAAACCAGCAAAAGTGTGAAAGGAGCTTGGAACAGGGGCATGTACACATGTTTCTAAAGTTTTCACATTAGGTGTTACTTTTACCACATGAAAGTAAAAGCGCTCAGTCGTGTCTGACTCTTTGCGACCCCGTGGACTGTATGTAGCCCACCAGGCTCCTCCATCCATGGGATTCTCCAGACAAGAATACCGGAGTGGGTTGCCATGTCTAAACATTAATTATCTTGTATCTCAACAAATGGTGGAAAATTCTTAAAAGAGATGGGGATACCAAAGCACTTGATCTGCCTCCTGTGAAACCTATATGTAGGTCAAGGAGCAACAGTTAGAAGTGGACATGGAACAACAGACAGGTTCCAAATTGGGAAAGGAGTGTGTCAAGGCTGTGTATTGTCACCGTGCTTATTTAACTTATATCAGAGTACATCATGCAAAATACAGCACTGAATGAATAACAAGCTGGAATCAAGATTGCCAGGAGAAATATCAATAACCTCAGATATGCAGATGACACCACTCTTATGGCAGAAAGCAAAGAGGAACTAGGGAGCCTCTTGATGAAAGTGAAAGAAGAGAGTGAAAAAGTTGGGTTAAAACTCAACATTCAGAAAACTAAGATCATGGCATCCGGTCCCATCACTTCACGGCAAATAGAGGGAGAAACAATGCTCCAAAATGACTGCAGATGGTGACTGCAACCATGAAAGTAAAAGATGCGTGCTCCTTGGAAGAAAAGCTATGACCAACCTAAACAGCATATTAAAATGCAGAGACACTACTCTGCTGACAAAGGTCCATCTAGTCAAAGCCATGATTTTTCCAGTAGTCAGGTATGAATGTGAGAGTTGGACAGTAAAAAAAGCTGAGCACCAAAGAACTAATGCTTTTGAACTGTGGTGTTGGAGAAGACTCTTGGATGGTCCCTTGGACTGCAAGGAGTGCAAACCAATCAATCTGAAAGGAAATCAATCCTGAATATTCATTGAAAGGACTGATGCTGAAGCTGAAGCTCCAATACTTTGGCCACCTGATAGGAAGAGCTGACTTACTGGAAAAGACCCTGATGCTGGGAAAGACTGAAGGCGGGAGGAGAAGGGGACGAAAGAGGATGAGCTGACTTACTGGAAAAGACCCTGATGCTGGGAAAGACTGAAGGCGGGAGGAGAAGGGGACGAAAGAGGATGAGATGAGTCGGCATCACCGACTCAATGGACATGAGCTTGAGCAGGCTCTGGAAGATGGTGAAGGACAGGGAAGCACACGCTTCCTGGTGTGGCAAAAAGTCAGAAAATGACTCAATGACGACAACAAAACATTTAGTAAACATCTTGTAGGGACTACTCCCCTTGCTGGATGCCTAACATCTCACAGTGTGAAGCGTGACCAGGAAGGAAACAGCAGTTATACTGAGTTATTGTGAGGAGGGATGAGACCAAAACTGTCACCTAGCTCTGGTATAAGGGCCAAGAGCAGGAGTACTTCTGTTTCCTTCTATGATGAAATGAATTAAGTACCAATGGCAATACAAGACTATGAAGAGAATGTGGAATAAAATGTCAAGGACACTTTAAAAAACTCACAACAGAAAAATATTCCCATGGCATGTATGACCTCAAAAGATACAAAGATACAAAGAAAAGAAAGTTGTCCTCCTACTTTCCAGGAGTCCCTCGAAAAAGTTCCTGTTAACAGGCTGTTATTTATTGTCCCAAATTGTTCAAGGCACAACCAAGTATGAAGTGAATTTAAAACACTTTAACTTTCAAAACAATTAAGCGGATTTGTTCTGTACAGTCTACGCTATGGTCCTGTAACAACAGATGTAATATATCTCCTTCTATATCTGCACCTAAATATCTATTCTTTTTCTTTTGTTACAAAGTACTATATTAATTCTGTGATTTATTTAACCAGTCCCCTACTGATGGACATTTAGGCTGTCCCTAGTCTTTCTCTACTTATTACAGCATTATAATAAACATCCTTGTGCATACAACTTCAGGTGAAATACTTCTGCAGCATAAGTCTCCATCAGTTTCCCTGGAGCCTCAGTGGTAAAGAATCCACCTGCCAATGCAGAACACTCAGGAGACGCTGATTTAATCCCTAGGTCAAGAAGATTCCCTGCAGGCGGATATGACAAGCCACTCCAGTATTCCTGCCTGGGAAACCCCATGGACAAAGGAGCCTGGCAGACTGCAGTCTATGGGGTCACAAGAGAGATGGACACGACTTAGCCACTAAACAACAACATAAGTCTCCACAAGGGGAATATCTGTCAAAAGGCTGGCACATTTAAAAGTTTGATGGAGGCTAGCAAAGTGCTTTCAGCAAAAGAAGTGTCAAATTAGAGTCACAGTGCATCATTTTACTATACACATTTACCTTAGCATCACAATATGCCTAACCTCAGTATACAAAGCAGCAAACTCACACCAGGAGAGAGGTGGGAGGACTGGTCATCGGCATTCATTTGCTCGGTTGTGTCCTATTCTTTGTGAACCAATGAATGGTAGCACTCCAGGCTTTTCTGTCCTTAACCATCTCTCAGAGCTTGCTCAAACCATGTCCATTGAGTCGGTGATGCCATCCAACCATCTCATCCTCTGGCATCCCCTTTTCCTCCTGCTCTGAATCTTTCCCAGCATCAGGGTCTTTTCTAGTGAGTCAGCTCATTGCGTCAGGTCGCCAAAAGTACTGGAGCTTCAGTTTCAACATCAGTCCTTCCAATGAATGAATATTCAGGGTCGATTTTCTTTAGGAGTGACTGGTGTGATTTCCTTGCAATCCAAGGGACTCTAAAGAGTCTTCTCCAACACCACAGTTTGAAACATCAGTTCTTCAGCCCTCAGCCTTCTTTATGGTCCAACTCTCACATCCGTACATGACTACCACAAAAACTATAGCTTTGACTATACAGACTATCATTTGCAAGGTGATGTGTCTGCTTTTTAATATGCTGTCTAGGTTTGTCATAGCTTTTCTTCCAAGAAGTAAGTGTCTTTTAATTTCATGGCTGCAGTCATCATGGGCTTTCCAGGTGGCACTAGTGTTTAAGGAACCTGCCTGCCAATGCAGGAGACATAAGAGACACGGGTTTGATCTCCAGGTATAGAAGATTCCCTGGAGGAGGGGCATGGCAACCCACTCCAATACTCTTGCCTGGAGAATCCGATGGACAGAAGACCTTGGTGGGTGACAGTTAAGAGGGCCACAAAGAGTCAGACACCACTGAAGTGACTCGGCACACACGCACGCAGTCACTGTCCAGAGTAATTTTAGAGCTGAGGAAGATAAAACTTATTACTGCTTCCACTTTTTCTCCCTCTATTTGCCAGGAAGTTATGGGACTTGATGCCATGATCTTAAGTTTTCTGAATGTTGAGTTTTAAGCCAGATTTTTCCCTCTTCACTTTCTCCCTCATCAAGAGGCCCTTTAGCTTCTCTTCACCTTCTGCCATCAGAGTGGTATCATCTGCAAATCTGAGGTTGTTGACATTTCTCCTGGCAATCTTGATCCCACCTTGCGACTGATCCAGCCCAGCATTCCAATGATACACTCTGCACAGAAGTTGAATGAGCAGGCTGACAGTATGCTGCCTTGACGTCCTCCTTTCCCAGTTTGGAACCACCCACTGTTCGATGGCCAGTTCTAACAGCTGCTTCCTGACCTGCATTCAGGTTTCTCAGGAGACAGGTAAGGTGATCTGCTATTCCCAGCTCTTTAAGAATTTTCTACAGTTTGTTGTGATAAACACAGTCAAAGGCTTTAGAGTAGTCAATGAAGTATAAGTAGATATTTTTCTTGAATTATCTTGCTTTCTCTATGATCCAACAAATGTTGGCAATTTGATCTCTGGTTCCTCTGCCTTTTCTAAATTCAGCTTGAACATCTGGAAGTTCTTGGTTCGTGTCCTGCTGAAGCTTAGTTTGAAGCATTTTTAGCATTACCATGCTAGCATGTGAAATGAGCACATTCACATGCTAGTCAGAACATTCTTTGGCATTGCCCTTCTTTGGGATTAGAATGAGAACTGACCTTTTCTAGTCCTATAGCCACTGCTGAGTTTTCCAAATTTGCTGACATATTGAGTGCAGGACTTTCACAGCATCATCTTTTAGGATTTTGAGTAACTCAGCTGGAACTCCATCACCTCCACTAGCTTTGTTTGTAGTGTTGCTTCCAAAGGCCCACTTGACTTCACCCTCCAGGATGTCTGTCTCCAGATGAGTGACCACACCATGATGGTAATATGGGTCTTTAATATAGTCCTTCTGTGTATTCTTGCCATCTCTTCTTAATTTCTTTTGCTTCTGTTAGGTCCTTACAGTTCCTGTCCTTTATCATGCCCATCTTTGTACAAACTGTTCCCTTGGTATCTCCAATTTTCTTGCAGATATCTCTAGTCTTTCCAATTCTATCTTTTCCTCTATTTCTCTGCATTGTTCATTTAAGAAGGCCTTCTTATCTCTCCTTGCTATTCTCTGGAATTTTGCATTCAGTTGGATATATCTTTCCCTTTCTCCCTTGCAGGTACATCAATTTAAAATATCCTTTCCAAAAAGAAAGCAATGTAAACCTATGAAGTATCCACTTCAAGAATGGTACAATCAGTCACCCCTTTGTCTCCTCAGGAACACCCTGATGAAAATATTATTAACTAGGAGAGATGACATTTCAGGCAGGGCTCCATGACAGGTGCTGTGCCCAACCTACCTTTACAACAACCCAGGAGAGAGCCCTATCAACTATCATCTTGTTTTCACCATGAGGAAACAAAACCTTAAGCAATTTGCACAGCTAGTGTCTGAGCACACTGCTAGTGTCTCAAGGTGATGGACTAATCTTCCTTTCTCCCCTAATTGCACTCTACAAACAACTGGAAGCTTCAAGTACTATCCTAAGGATTGGTGTAATCTTAACTTTTTAAAGATATTATCCTAGGCTTCCACTTATTCTCCTACATTACCTTTTCAAAAAGTATTAATCTTCAGCATTTTATATGTGGAACACTTCCAAAATATCAAATTATAATATTATGAAAAGAAATGTTAACATTTCAAACTCCCCACAAATCTGAATACAAAGCCACTCAACATATGACTCATTATCATCAAGCAGTTGTTTAAGGTCCAAGGGCTAATGGAAAGCAAGGTAAAAGACCCATTTGCCTCCTCAGGTTATGTTTAAGGGTTTTCTGCTGGTTCCTCTCTTTCACCCAAAGACTCCATGATGACCCTTGGATGGTGATAATTCTTGAATCTCTACTTCAAGTCCCCTGTATTTTTACTGTATTTTGAAGGAGTCCTTGTGCTCACATCTAGGAATGATTCTCCTAACTGTCCTCCTCAACTCGGACCCCATTCCTTCAGGTTATCACCTGGTCAAGGGTGTTCCCATCCACATGGGACTTCTCAGAGCCACCCCACATTCCTCACCGCCTTCATGACTGAAAGCCCTGTGCCACACGAGCAATCCTAAAATCACTGTCAGGTCCATCCCCTTCATCCTCCCTCCAGCTGCCAGCCCCTTTGCACTACAGCTTCTTGTTCGCTACACCACAAGAGCTGGCTTGCAAAAATGCAAACCACGGTGTGCTGCTGCATGGAGAGGCCTCCTCTAAGATGCCTACAGAATGAGGCCCACAGTCCTTACTCTGGTAGAGAAAAGCCCGTCAGCCTTCAGCTGCCACCACAGTGTCATCTCCGCCTTCCTTGGGGCCCAATGCAAGTCCTCAGCTTCACCCACTGGCTCGCTCAGCGGCTCCCATGGGGCCACCTGTCTACACAGGCAACACTCTCAGTCCGGGTGGATGCTCTTCCAGCTGAGTCTGCAAGGCATCGTTGTCTTCAAGATCCTGCCAGAACTTAATTCTTCCATTCCCCCAAACAACTACCTCACACCAACTTCTTATGTACTCTTAAAATACAGCATTATAAATTAGTTATCTGTTTGTATATCTCCTGACCTGGACTCTTACTTCCTCTTGGGTTTCCAGCACTGACAGGCACTCAAAAGCCTGGTGAATTACTGACTTAATGCCTTCTAAGAGCTTACATTTAGAATTAGACACAGCAATACAAAAATAAACGTATGAGGACAAACATAAAACTGAACAAAACTTGGGCTCATGTCCAAGAATATTTATCATGTTAACAGCTACACTGCCTGGTAGCAATGTGCTATATAAAACACATTTTGCTATTTGTTACTGGCAGTCTTAAGGCAAAAAGATGACTACAAAAAAATGTAGTAAAAATACTGGAAATTAAGAGGGATGGAGGGAAAAGACTATCATGAGTATCAGTGGTGCCATCAAAAATGGGAAAAATCAAGACATTCTTTACCTCCTAATGAACAAAATAGCAACGAAATATTTTTGCAGGAAATTAAAAAAATCCTGATAATGAACTCACTAAGGGGTTTCCAGGTGGCACAGTGGTAAAGAAACTGCTTGCCAAGGCCGGAGGCACAAGAGACAAGGGTTCGATCCCTGGGTTGGGAAGATCCCCTAGAGAAGGAAATGGCAACCAGCTCTAGTATTCTTGCTTTGAAAATTCCACGGACAGAGGAGCCTGATAGGCTTACAGTCCATGGGGTCACAAAGAGTTGGGCACACTGAGTGTCTGAGTGTGCACACAGGTGCTTGATAAAGCCTTGTATTTCTATCGATTTAAGGAAATTAAAAAGGAGCAAAAGATATATTAAACCATAGCTAATCAATCAGCAAATCTCAAACCGTAGGAACTTGTACTAGATAAAAGACCTAGTTTCTTCAACAAATAAACTGTAACAGTAAAAAGGAGAGAGGGAAAGAGAAAAGGAGAGATTGAGAGGAAAATAACAGCTATGAAAAGGTATTAAAATAAAGATTTTATTTCAATCTTGATTCAAACTACCCCATAATGTAAATAAAACAAAAACATTTAATCTATGTATCTTCAGTTCAGTCACTCACTCATGTCTGACTCTTTGCGACCTCATGGACTGCAGCACACCATGCCTCCCTGTCCATCACTAACTCCCAGAGCTTGCTCAAACTCATGTCCATTGAGTTGGTGATGCCATCCAACCATCTCATCCTCTTTCGTCCCCTTCTCCTCCTGTCTTCAATTTTTCCCGGTCTTTTTAAATGAGTCAGTTCTTTGAATCCAGTTGCCAAAGTATTGGAGCTTCAGCTACAGCATCAGTCCTTCCAATGAACATTCAGGACTGATTTCCTTTAGGATGGACTGGTGTGACCTCCTTGCAGTCCAAGGGACTCTCCAGGAGTCTTCTAACACCACAGTTCAAAACCATCAATTCTTTGGCACTCAGCTTTCTTTATGGTCCAACTCTCACATCCATACGTGACTACTGGAAAAACCATAGATTTGACTATTTATGAAACTACTGGAAATTTGAGTATTGGATAATTGGTATGAAAAACTAATTTTAAAATGTGATAACTATATTATGTTTGTTTCTTTTTTTTGTAGATAAAACTATGCTGAAATATTGACAGATTAACTGATACAATATCTGGGATTTACTTCAAAATAATATTGAGGGCAGAGGTTTGGGGGGAAAGGAAGAAAAAGTTTACATACAACAAAACTAGCCATATAATTATTGAAATCTGAGTGACGAGTTCATGGGGCCCATTATACTTTCATCTACTTCTGCTCATTGTTTGAAAATGTCCATTTAAAGGAAAATGGAGATAATAGTACGAAAGACAAATTCAGGAGTCCAGTATTGGGGTGAGACTGTGGTGCTGACACTGGGTTTCACCTGAAAGACTTACAGTCTTCCTGACTATAACTTCTGAATTGGTCCCTTGCCTTCAGCCCTCAATCACCAAAAAAGCCCATTATGCACTGAGTATTTAATCTGTCAGTTTCTTTTTTTAAAAACTTATTATTATTAAACAACACTGTAATAGTTTCAGCGAACAGGGAAGGGGCTCAGCCATACATATGCACGTATCCATTCTCTCCCAAACTTCCCTCCCATCCAAGCTGCCATATAATATTAAGCAGAGTTCCATGTGCTATACAGTAGGTCCTTGGTGGTGGTCCATTTTAAATATAGCACTATGTACATATCCATCCCAAACTCCCTAACTATCCCTTCCATCCCTTCCACATCTCCATCCTTGCCCAGGACAACCACAGTTTGTTCTCAAAGTCTGAGAGTCTGTTTCTGTATTGTAAGTTAAGTTCATTTGTATCATTTCTTTTTAGACTACACAATATAAGTGATGTCATTGGATATTTCTCCTTCTCTGATATCCTTGAGTTTCTTAGCCCATTTTATCTTTAATATATTTGCTGCAGTGTTTAATCCTAACACTTAAGTGTCTTTAAAAAAAACAACTCTCCATAATCTTAACCTAATTAACCTTGCCAGTTTCATCTTCCCCTCCTTACTTCTGACTTAGTGACCCTTTCTGGACCTCACCTACTGATCAAGCTGCCCTCCTTGCCTAAGTCTGATGCTCTCCACTAACTCTGGCCCACCCTCTTAAAGGCCCGGTTTCCAATTTCACTGACTCCAAGATGCCTTTTCCAGCCACAAATCTCGCCAAAGACCATGAGCACTTGAGTCAAACCCACCCAAGCTCAAATTCCAATCTGGACTCCACACTAGCTGTGCAACCTGAAAAAACTCCTGAGTTCAGTTTCCTACTCTGGAAACTGGACTGGACTGAGCGAAGCTGAGGGGGCTCAGGGTAGAGTACATAGGGTACAGCTTGTATAGTTTAGGCACACAATACTTCAGGAATAGGAACGGAATGGTTTTTTAACATACCAAGACTGGTTATCTTTTACGATAATGGTAAGTGACTTTAAATCTAAGTCCATATCAATATTTTCCCCTGCATCTTCCTTTATCCTTGCTCCAAAAATCTATTATATTAGATATAAAAAATCATAGGTCTAAAGTTCAAAGGGTTTTTCACTGCTACTGATTTCATGAGCTTATAAGACTCTAAGCTTATATTAAAACCTTATTATCTGTAATATACTATATTTACTGAAGAGTCCAAAGGCTAGATTCAGAATATCATTTATTTTCTATTAATTTAAATGAATATTTCATTTTTAAAACTTTTTCAAAAGGAACAGGCTTGTCCAAACTGCTTTACAATATTTTCTTTCTGATGAGTCTCATTCAGTTCAGTTCAGTTACTCAGTCATGTCTGACTCTTTGCGATCCCATGGACTGCAGCACGCCAGGCCTCCCTGTCCGTCACCAATTCCCAGAGTATACTCAAAATGTCCATCGAGTTAGTGATGCCATCCAACCACCTCATCCTCTGTTGTCAGCTTCTCCTCCTACCTTCAATCTTTCCCAGCATCAGGATCTTTTCAAATAAATCAGTTCTTTGCATCAGGTGGCCAAAGTATTAGAGTTTCAGCTTCAGCATCAGTCCTTCCAGTGAATATTCAGGACTGATTTCCCTTAGGATTGATCTCCTTGCAGTCCAAGGGTCTCTCAAGAGTCTCCTCCAACACCACAGTTCAAAAGCATAAATTTTTCAGCACTCAGCTTTCCTTATAGTCCAACTCTCACATCCATACATGACCAATGGAAAAGCCATAGCCTTGACGAGACAGACCTTTGTTGGCAAAGTAATATCTCTGCTTTTTAACAGGCTGGAATCATGCTAAGGCAAACATACTTTCTTGGTTGGTCATAACTTTTCTCCCAAGGAGTAAGCATCTTTTAATTTCATGGCTGCAGTCACCATCTGCAGTGATTTTGGAGCCCCAAAAAATAAAGTCAGCCACTGCTTCCCTATCTATTTCCCATGAAGTGATGGGACCAGATGCCATGATCTTCATTTTCTGAATGTTGAGCTTTAAGCCAACTTTTGCACTCTCCTCTTTCACTTTTATCAAGAGGCTTTTTAGCTCCTCTTCACTTTCTGCCATAAGGGTGGTGTCATCTGCATATCTGAGGTGATTGATATTTCCCCTGGCAATCTTGATTCCAGCTTGTGCTTCATCCAGCCCAGTGTTTCTCATGATGTACTCTACATAGAAGTTAAATAAGCAGGGTGACAATATACAGCCTTGACGTACTCCTTTCCCTATTTGGAACCAGGCCATTGTTCCATGTCCAGTTCTAACTGTTGATTCATGACCTGCATACAGATTTCTCGAGAGGCAGGTTCAGGTGGTCTGGTATTCCCATGTCTTTAAGAATTTTCCACAGTTTGTGGTGATCCACAAGGCTGTGGCATATTCAATAAAGCAGAAATAGATGTTTTTCTGGAACTGTCTTGTTTTTTCAATGATCCAGTGGATGTTGGCAATTTGATCTCTGGTTCCTCTGCCTTTTCTAAAAGCAGCTTGAACATCTGGAAGTTCACAGTTCACATAATGTTGAAGCCTGGCTTGGAGAATTTTGAGCATTACTTTACTAGCGTGTGAGATGAGTGTAATTGTGCAGTAGTTTGAGCATTCTTTGCCATTGCCTTTCTTTGGGATTGGAATGAAAACTGACCTTTTCCAGTCCTGTGGCCACTGCTGAGTTTTCCAAATTTGATGGCACATCGAGGGCAACACTTTCACAGCATCATCTTTTAGGATTTGAAATAGCTCAACTGGAATTCCATCACCTCCACTAGCTTTGTTCATAGTGATGCTTCCTAAGGCCCACTTGAGTTCACATTCCAGGACGTTTGGCTCTAGGCGAGGGATCACCCCATCGTGATTATCTGAGTCATGAAGATCTTTTTTGTGTAGTTCTTCTGTGTATTGTTGCCACCTCTTCTTATATCTTCTGCTTCTGTTAGGTCCATACCATTTCTGTCCTTTACTGTCCTATATTCTTTGCATGAAATGTTCCCTTGTATCTCTAATTTTCTTGAAGAGATCTCTAGTCTTCCCCATTCAACTGTTTTTCCCTCTATTTCTTTGCAGTGATCACTTTCTTATCTCTCCTTGCTAGTCTCTGGAAATCTGCATTCAAATGGGTGTATCTTTCCTTTTCTCCTTTGCTTCTCTTCTTTTCTCAGCAGTTTGTAAGGCCTCCTCAGACAACCATTTTGCTTTTTTGCATTTCTTTTTCTTAGGGATGGTCATGATCCCTGTCTCCTGTACAATGTCACAAACCTCCGTCCATAGTTCTTCAGGCATTCTGTCTATCAGATCTAATCCCCTGAATCTATTTCTCACTTCCACTATATAATTGTAAGGGATTTGATTCATAGATAATAGATCCTCATTACAATTGTGCCCTGCCATCAACAAGAACATTACTACAACACAGGACCTACCAGTGTTCCTGAGGCAGCAGCTGCCCCTACACCTGCAGTGAAGAGGACCCTGAGAGGACTGGAGATTAGAGAGAGGCCCGCCAGTGAGAGCAGCTGCCTCCCCTACGTTAGTCAAGTTAGGACCCTGGAGGCCACTACTCTGGCATTCAAGACTTAAGAAAATCCTTTCTTGTATTCTATTTTTTTCAAGAATTTCTTCCTAAACTAACAAGGGGTCAAGAGGGAAAAGGGAAGCCACATGATTGCCTGAATTTCACTTCTCCTAAAATACTGAAGAGAAATATGAAGATACTCAAGAGTTAAGGACTAAAGTAACTAAGATTTTTAATAGATCGATTTACTTTCTTAAACTCACAAAGCAAATGAGACACAGTAAATATTTGGATGTGCTTTTTATAGAGAATAACAGTATATGTAATAATAATAATAATACACACAGCAAAAAAAAAGAAAACCCAGCTTTATAACTTACCACTTGAAGAATCCCCTTATCCATAAAACCAAGATATAGGAACTGTCTCCAAAAGTCATACTAATGATTAAAGGAGAGAGTAAGCATCTCTCTGTGCTTGTCACATTTAAATGTTCAATAAATGTCAGCTATTGTTGTTTACATTATGTAAAACCACACTTAAGAATAAGAATCAAAATTCTCACTGAACCCACTGGGAGTTTATCCGGTGGTGACCATGGTCCATTGATAGCAGCAGCTAGTGACTACGTAACGTTTACTATTCACCAGGCACTCTTCAGAGTGCTTACGGTCTTGACATCAACTCCACGAAGCACTTTTCTCAGATGAAGAAACTGAGGCACAGAGGTTGAGTGACTCACACAAGGTCCAAACTATAGAGTCAGAAACTCTGAGTATAGAGTTCAACAATGTGTGTTTTAACAAGCCTTCTGGGAGACGTTAATGCTCACTAAAATCTGAAAAACCCTGAGTTAACAAATGCAAAAGCCCATATCAGTGATTTTAAAGGCTTGAATACCAGCCTATCTCTGGAACAAAATGTATTTCTACTGTAAACAGCAATATCGATGGCAGTAAACCCTTCAGATTAAAATAGAATCAGGATCAAAACCAAGCCCCACCCCATTTAGGCATCACTTGCTATATGACCTGAGAGTTATTATTAACATGATATATGAGGTAATACCCATCCACCATGCTAGAGTAAAAGACACTGGAAAGCACTGGTTAGAGCTTCTGCTCTCCAATGGCTCTCAAAGTTGGGAATGCATCAGAATTGCCTGTCAGAGTTAAATGCAGACTCCTAGGTTCCCTCCTCATCACCCTCCACACCCCAGAACCATTTTGGTGTAAGAGAACTTACTTGAGTCTAGGCCATACCACCCTGAACGCACCTGATAGTGTCTGATCTCGGAAGCTAAGCAGGGTCAGGCCGGGTTAGTACTTGGATGGGAGAACTTACTTGAGCAGACGCTCCAGGTGATTCTGACACAGACAATCCCTCCATCTTTTTTTTTTTCCACTTTTTAGAAAACCACAGCTGTATAGTTATCCAACGGATCCCCTTTACTTCAACCTCCATCCTTTCTTCACCTCCCCAAGGCTAATGCAAAGAGACATGAATACATTCCTCTCCCCTAAAGTCCAGCACTCTTGAGAAGAATCAGTCAGTGAGCCGAATCTGCTTCTGCTATCCTTACAGAAAAAAAGGTGGTTGCTGCCCACATTAGCAATACAATTCTGAAAGTAATCTGATGTTTCAAACATCTACAGATAATCATCTTCCAGAATACAAATACGTGGAGCTTGTTACTCTAAGAATTTTTAAAATCAAAGAAATTAATGAAGGAAGAATTTTAATGCTATACATGTAAGTTATGTTTTACTTTATTTTATGTACTTCAGTAAGTTGAAAAGAGCATTAAAAGACAAATGAAGACAGCTGAGAACAGCAAAAAGCAATCCAGAAAAAACAAAAATCCTTTCCTCTCTCTAGTGTCGGAATTTAAATATCAAGGGAAAAGAACTGTATGGATAAATATAATGAGCCTCAATGCTGCTTTTAACTGCAGGACCTAATCCTCAACTGCATCCTTCAGTACCAGTGGGCGAAAGCGGGGGTGGGGGTGGGATCCTCAGTGAGAAGAAGTTGAAGGGGCACCTAGAGACTCACATCAGGTGTGAGTGTTGGCTCCACCCAGAGTCCCCACCTACCTAGGAGAGGCTTCCTCCTCCCCACGCTGGCCAAGTCTGGGTAACCAGGATAAAGAGTTAGACAATAGGTCCCCGGTGCACCTAAGGTTAAGGCATCCGTCCAACCCCACAGCACCATCTCTACTGGGGATGGAAACAGAGACAGGGGAAGAGGGAGGGAGAAAAAAGTGAGGGAAGAACATAGAAAGCTCACCCCCTATTACAGCTACATTAGAAACAGGGAATGATGTGGAGCTTAAATGAGTTTTAGACCTAATCCTGCTTTTGGGATTGATATTTTTCCTCAGCTTTTAATAAAACATATCTTAAACAACGTAAGGTTTTCCTCTTTTATCACCACAGCAGACACTCACAGACAGCGGATCTGATCTTCTGCCCATTTCTAGGCAAGCCTGATATGCTGATGAGCAGCTGCTGGACAGCATGGAGCAGAGCCTAAACCACAACCAGGCTATACACAGGCTCCAGGTCTGCCTGTGGCTTTCAGGTTGCTCTTTTCAGGAGGAAGCCTCCAATCACCTTTCTAAAAGTCAATTAAGTATTGAAAATATTGCTATTACCATATAACTCCTCATTGGCTTTATTTTCCTTTAATTCTGGTATTTGAAAGGGAAAAAAACTTTTTTCTTAAATATTTTAAACATGACCATGAATAGCATTATCAAATTATAATCCAACACAGAGTTGCAGTTATAATCCAAAGCATAAAAAAATAATAACTATTCAAAGTTTTCAATCAAAGAGCCAAAAATGCTTTATTACTGGAAACAATCAGTATTAAATGTAAGAATTTTTCTCTTCCTTTTCTCCACTTCTAATAAAATAAAAGCAAAGACCCAGGCAGGCACAGCTGCACAGGCTAACTCTGATTTTTATAGCAAAACATTCATATCAAATTCTAGTATTATCAAAATGCTTTTCTTCATTCTCCAATAGTTTTTTCTATCTGTTCATTTAAGAAGCTTTCAGGAATAACAAGAACCAAATCAAAACACAAACACAAATATACACATGGAACTGGCCATTCTACATGAATCCAAACTTCGACGGCAGCAAATTATATCTACAGTATATTCAAAATCAGTGCTGAATTTTTAATATACTGTCCTGTCTCCCAAGGGAGAAAAAAGTAAGATAGGAAAAGTCATATTCTCATTCCCATCTTCCTAAGCTCTGACCACCCCAGCAAAGAGAGAGCCAAGCAGGCTGCTGGTTCCAGCAACCTGAGCACCACCTGAGCCCTCAGAGTGGCTCCAACCCGAGTAGAGAAGCAGTTACACGGTTGGTTACCCAAGCCAACAAGTAGAAATCAAGTCTAGGAGTGGGCGTTGTTCAGACCTGAAAGTAACTTAAAAGTTTTCTCCTCAGATTCTCACAAGTTCTTCAAACATAAAAGGAAACACCCAGCCCTGGTTCAAAGCCTGACAACTAACTACAAGCAAGGTCAGCAAGAGGGAAAGTCCCATGCAAAGCAAACTCGAGGCTTCACTAGCAATTACCTTTAAAGCAAGGAGTGTCTTCATCAATTGACATTCCGAAAGTTTTTATTATCAAGTTAATTAAAGGACTCCTGTGTTAATATCTAAATGCTAGGCAATTACTGGCAGCAAACTAAATGTCCTTATCTTTGCTCTGACAACAAAATCTTATAAAGCAAATGATACGAGCACTTCTGTAACTTAATACAGGTCTTCTATGCTTCTCTCCAAAAGCTGCAGAACAGAAGTGGGTTATAAATGAACAATCTGTTTTATAAATAATAAGAACCAAAGATTAGGATAAGTAATAAGCAATAATAATAAAAAAATGTTTATGCCACAATGGATCAATGTCAATATGCTAATTAACATCTGAGCTCCTTCAGAAACTTCAATGGCAAGTTATTAATTCTGAAGTATGCTACCCTAATGTCCAATACTATCACCTTTTTCCAAAACAATGCCCATATGCCAAACACTTTGTTTACTGCATTAGCTTTTGAAAAATTCTGTCCACAAAAATGTCCAAACAAAGCAGTATTTTAGAAAATATAAACACTTGTTTCTACCTATGCACATACAGACTTCAGACTTCCACTTAACTATTTATTGAGTGATCCGCTATTACAAGTGAATTGCTGAGCTAGAACTATTTTGTTTTAAAAAGTTTTTGAACAGTAACTTATTTCATTCTTAATCACTGAGAAAAAACAATGAAAGGCACCAATCCCAAGCTAATTAATATGTTGCTTCTAATTGACCTTGATACTGAAACCAATCTCAGAGTCTTGTTCAGTATCACTTCAGGATTGGGCATTATCTCTGTTCTCACTAACAAAGAATTAGTCCTACCCTAAAATCATTTCTTCTCTCACCAGCAAACTCTTACTCATTCTTCCAGACCTCCTCTGAGACACGTAGTATCATACCATACCTTGAAAACACACTTCTCCCACTGTGCTATCATCTGCCTGTGTTGACCTTTCATTCAACTGGGATTTCATTCCTTCACTTCAAACACAATGTCTTATTAATCATTGGATTCCCAGCATATGGAACATTGCCAAGCAAAAAGGGATTCAATATATAGTTTATGTTTTCCTTTTTCTGTCTTCTGCAACTTTTCCAATAAGCCTGAGGTTTAAAAAAATATTAAAAAGATAAAAGCTGTACCTTGAGAAGTACACATTCATAGTATACCCAGTATTTCTCTCAAGAATCTGAGATAATTCCATCAGTTGGAAAAAACTATACCTAAAAAGGTAAAGTTTGAAATTCTCACTGCTTTAACCTAGTCTTTTTTTTTTTTTTTTTTTAAGATCCTGACACATCCTCTTTAAGTAAACTGAAACTTAATCTGAATGGAGTTACCTCCTACAAACCTTCCCTAAGAAAGACTTTTTCTGGCTACGGAAACAACAGAGTAGTTTAAAGCCATGGAAACAGTGTTCTGCAGGATGCCAACTGTCATGGTCCTGGAAGCTGAGCTAAGTCGGCACAAGACCACTGTCAGAGGAAAGGGTATTGACAGACAGTCTAGTTTCCATCCCAGGCGACTCCTTTCACATTACAGATCCTGGAACACTGCCTTCAACACCTAGCAGCTGCTTCCATTAAGAGCAGCGGGTAGAAGGTCTAGGAGAAACTTGTGCCACAATAAAAACATGACCTCTTCTTCAGCATCTCACAAGAGTAGATCTAAAGTAGAACTTGAGTTAGAGGTAGAAGGGAAAAGATGAGTCTATAGGCACAAGGAGGAGACAGGAAGGTAATGAAAGTTTGCCAGGAGGGAACGGAGAACCAGGAAACAAACCTACACATCAACTTTGGAGTTGCTGTTTAGTCCAACTTGTGTCCAACTCTTTGCAACCCCATGAACCGTAGCCTGTCTGGCTCCTCTGTTTTAGCATTTTATTATGAACCCAAAATGATAAAATGGAAACTTAAAACAACAACAAAAGTTAAAATTTATGGCACTATAATTTTCTCTACTATACCAAATTATTAAATCTTGGGTAAAGCAGTTTGAGGAAGTAAGCGAAGACAAAAAAAAAAAATGCTTCCAAATGCATGAAACTTCTTCAAATAGCTATTCTTTTTTTAAAGACTCAAAAATTAACACCTTCTGAAAGAAGGAAACACCATCATGTTGAGTAAATAAAATGTTTGATGGCAAATGGACAGTGCATTTATTAGTTAATCTCTTGGTCGACAACAGGAAGAATAAGGCCTATTCTTACTTACTGATTTGTTACTGTAGTGTGTATTTACAAGCTTAGAGGCCTCCACACTTTGGGGTGACACATTTTTTCTGTTCAACAACTTACTATTCTTACTTATTGATTTTTACTGTGGTGTGTATTTTATTCACAAACTTAGAGGCCTCCACACTTTGGGGTAACACATTTTTTCTGTTCAACAACTCTGCTGAGTTTGTTATTTTAAATGTTCAATATTTTAATTTTACATAATCACTGCTGTATGGTAAAAAATCCCATCAACTGAAACTTTGTTCACAATTTTGACTTGTTTGTGCAATATAACTATATCACTGTCACTTGTATCTGTGAAGTTCATGGTTATTATATAGATGTAAGCCTCTGACTATTTTACAAGTCTTCTAATGTAGACACATCGGAGCATTTACTTAGGAAAAAAAATATTTTATTATAAGCTTTTTGTCCTTTCTATTACATGAATGGCATTATACTGAAGTCTACTGAAATTCTATATATAGGAAACTCATATTATGTATACATTTTATTTCAGAAAAAAATCAGGGAGCCCAAGTTATCTGTAATGATAAGATTTCAAGGGGGGGAGTTAGCTGTCACAACGATAAGGAAATGCAATGAAATTTAAGGGTATAAGGCAAGAATGCTAGATTGTCCCATGATATATAAGAGAGACTGATCCAACTGATTATTGTACCGCATCCAAAGTCCCAGCATTCATTTAGATTTAAAACAACACAAAAAGCTATTTGTCTAAGCCTAGAACCCAACTCCATTCTGCATATAAGAACAAAGTATTGTTAAAACAACTTTATACTGAATTTTCCAGGAATAAAACTACCCTCATGTACATCGAGGGAAGATTATATTTTATTTCAGTTTGACTTTGACCAAGAGCTGCTCTCCATCTTAGAAGATGGTATCTCCATTGACAACCCTAGCTTGACATCCAGGAGGCTGATGCCACACACGTCTATCAGCCTCATAGTACGGCTGCCAGGTCCACACTGATACCACGCATACATGCAAACATTAATTGCACAAGTCTTCAGTGCAGTCATACACAAGCATCTAGTTAAATATATAATATTTTATTACATACTACTTTCACTTTTCCATACCAGTTAGTGCATTTTTTTGACTTGTTTAAAATTTTGTGTAGTAACAGAGTTTCCATGAATTTTGTGTAGGTAACATATTCTTTATTTTTTTTATAACATATTCTTTATATTTTGAAAGAAAAAGGAGGCAGTAGGAAAGTTTCATTTTGGTGAAGGATAGGGAAGCCTGGCGTGCTGCAGTCCAAGGGGTCACAAAGAGTTGGACACAACTGAGCAACTGAACAACAACAACAAATTAATATGTTCTAAATTACTGATTAAATTGCATATTTATATAGTTTTAAATTGTATAAAAGACATCGAGTGAAAAAAGTTGGCTTAAAGCTCAACATTCAGAAAATGAAGATCATGGCATCCGGTCCCATCACTTTATGGGAAATAGATGTGGAAACAGTGTCAGACTTTATTTTGGGGGGTTCCAAAATCACTGCAGATGGTGGCTGCAGCCATGAAATTAAAAGACGCTTAGTCCCTGGAAGGAAAGTTATGACCAACCTAGATAGCATATTCAAAAGCAGAGACATTACTTTGCCGACTAAGGTCCGTCTAGTCAGGGCTATGGTTTATCCAGTGGTCATGTATGGATGTTAGAGTTGGACTGGGAAGAAAGCTGAGCGCCAAAGAATTGATGCTTTTGAACTGTGGTGTTGGAGAAGACTCTTGAGAGTCCCTTGGACTGCAAGGAGATCCAACCAGTCCATTCTGAAGGAGATCAGCCCTGGGATTTCTTTGGAAGGAATGATGCTGAAGCCGAAACTCCAGTACTTTGGCCACCTCATGGGAAGAGTTGACTCATTGGAAAAGACTCTGATGCTGGGAGGGACTGAGGGCAGGAGGAGAAGGGGACGACAGAGGATGAGATGGCTGGATGGCATCACTGACTCGATGGATGTGAGTCTGAGTGAACTCCGGGAGTTGGTGATGGACAGGGAGGCCTGGCGTGCTGTGATTCATGGGGTTGCAGAGAGTCGGACCCGACTGAGCGACTAAACTGAACTGAACTGAAAAGACATCAAATAAACAACTAGAAAACAAAAAGAGTACCAGTTCCAGCAGTGTGGCAGACTGGATACTGTAAATGTCTATAACTGAAATATTGAAAACAATGGGAAACATGCCTTTTTAAATGGATCACAAACCAGAAATGAATGTGAGTGAAACCAAGGACACATAAAGTAAACCAAGAACATGGAAAGTAAGAGAGCAATAGAAGCTGAATTCTGTTACAGATTTTAACTTTCCATCTGATGACTATACAGGCAACAGAAGAAAGGAGGAATCTAGGGCCGCCAAAAAGGAGCAAAATATGAGATGATACCTCTCAAATAAACAAGGGACTAAGAAGGCCTATATCCATCATGTAAGAGCATTCACTAAAGAGAAAATACCTGTCTTGAACTTGACACTGAGAGGTAGGAAGAATTTTTAAATGACTCCTTTGAGAATTAGCAACCACAGGCTAACCATGACCAGAGTTTCTGGTCAAAATTAACACTTAATGGTGCACTCTATAAAACCTCAAGAAGAAAATTCCACTTAAAATGGTCCCAGAGGCCATACCACCTGAACCCACCAATCAATCTTAACACCATTTGTTGTAGGACAACAGAATATTAGGGTGTATATCTCCTGATGTAATACTCTCACAGCATCACCTATGAAGTAGTCAAATAATATTGGTCAGTAATGATGTGTAACACACCACCCCAAACTTAGTTGCCTAAAGACAGTAGCATGTGTTAGTCTCACAGATTCTGTGGGTGAGTAATCTGGACAGAGTCCAAAAAGGAAGGTCTATCTTCATCATAATGGCTCTACACCTCAGCTGGAAGACAGCTGATGGTCACCAGACTGCCTGGGGCTGGAACCACTGGAGGCTCTTTCTCTCAAAAGGAGGGTCCTGGACCCCTCCACTAAACAGAAGCAGGACCTAAATGCTGAGGACATGATTTACAATAATCACAAATAAAAATGTTTCACTTCAAGCCTGCGGATCTAGCTTGCAATTTATAGGAAACAGAGGGGTTGGATGAACAAATTAAGCCACGTCAAGGGAAAACATCCAGACAGAGCCATTTCATAGGAAAACCGACTCAAGTTTTTATCAACATGTCAAGGGGATGAATGGGAGTGGGGTAAGACAGAACTGATCCAGATAAAACGATGTAAGGATCAAATCAATGCATTAACAGTTGTTTGAATCTGGCTTGAAATGAATGAACTTTAAAGGCATTCTGATGACAATTGGGGATATCTGAATATGGCTAGGCTAGTACATGAAGGAACTTATGCTGGCATGTAAGTGTTCATTCCATCATTCTGTTTATCACTCTACTAAGATCTCTTTATATAATACAACTTTAGAAAATAAAATACGAAATATGATTCCTAATGACTAGTGTCCACAAGCAACTGGCAAAAGCATACACCAATCCTTCTGAGGGAATAAAACAGAAACCCAAGTCTCAATAAAAGTCTTTGAAAAATGAACGAAGGGAAGTAAGAAAATTCTTAGAACTAAAAGAGAATAAAAATAATGCATAACAAAATTTGAGAGACTTAGCCAAAGGAATACTTAAAAGGAAATTTTTTAGTCTTCTGTTTAGCTTCATCAGCCAAAAAGTAAGACACAGTCAAAGTAAAGCACAGAATTTAATTAAACTTATAAAAAAGAGACTATGTAAAAATCCAGAAAATTCCTAAAATCACGCTACAGGAACATGTGTAGGTACTCTCATACATCAATGGTTGGAGCATAAATTGGTACAACCCTTGAGAGGAACCATCTAGCAAAATTACAACCACATGTACCCATTGACACAGCCAGGAATTTATCTGACAGATACACGTGAATATTTACGAACTGACACAAATACAAAGCATCATGGCAGAGTTGTTTGAACTGCAAGTAACTAAAAATAACCTAAACGCCCATTGAAAGAGAACTGGTTAAATACATTATGATATGTCCATAAAATGGAGTGAAGCTATAAAAAGGAATGGAGGATGGCTGTACTGCTCCTTTGTAAAGATCATAGAAAATATATTTAAGTGGGTTGGGAAGGGGGGTGATAAAGAACAGAAGAATGTTTATAGTATATTATGGTGTACCAACATTTGTGTGACAATAGAGCTAACAATTAAAATATGGTTATTTTGCTTCTTTGTAAGGAAACTAAAGAAACATAATAAAGTGGTTATCTAGCAAAGGGTGAGCTTGCTGGTGAGCTAGGCAAGAGGAACTGTGTTGGGAGACTCAGATCTGTATCGTTTCCTTGTACTTTTTAATTTTTGACACATGGGAATGTATTGATTATTCAGAACATTACACATTAAAAAATGTTAAAGAAACAAAGATAGGTATCTTAATTGAACTCTAAAATTAACTTTTGCATCTTTCATATTAACAAAAGACACAAAGTAATACTTTCTGATGGTCTCCTAGCTCAAAAATCAACAGACTATGCATGCAATGTCTAGAAAGAAAAGGAAAGTCTACAGGAAGAAATGCTCTGTCTGTCATGAAACACTGGCTTCTTAAATCAAAACAGTTGAATTTCTTCATTTTATAAATGTGAACTCAGTATTAAAAATTCTTATTAAAAGTCAGATTGATTTGAAGATATTCTAGTGGTTATTTTTACTTTGTCTTGGGATAGATTGGGGGGAGGTTGTTATTCCAGTTTTGAGCTACTAACTATATGGAAAATGCTAGATGTCATTTCCGAGATAAACTTCCCAATCTATATAAACATCTAACTCCCTAAAAATCAAAACTGTTCCCGTAAAACCAGACCCTCTGATTAGGGTCCCTAAATATCTCTGATTTCCACTTCTTTGTCCCAAAAGAGTTTATAGAAACTTAAAAAATATTTAGACATTCTATAGTGAAAACAAGAAAAAAAATTCCAATATACTTTGGGAAATAATTGACTTTCCTCAGTATATTCCAAAAAAAAAAAGTATTTACATCAAGTCATTTTTATACGGTACTTCCTGACATATGGAGAAGGAAATGGCAACCCATTCCAATATCCTTGCCTGGAGAATCCAATGGACGGAGGAGCCTGGTAGGCTACAGTCCATGGGGTCGCAAAGAGTCAGACACGACTGAGTGACTTCACTTCACTTCCTGACATATAGTTTATTGTATTCAAGTTAATAAAACAATGGTAGTATCACTCAAAGCATAAAATAGACCTAAACTAAGCACATCTGAATAGTACTCATTAAAATAAGATTTTACCTGTAGTATGCTTTAAATATTTAAATATAAAGGATATTGTTAGGTAAAAGACCAGGACATCAAAAGAGTATCTAACAGGCTTTTTAATGGCGAAGCGCTCCCGGGAGGAGTTCCCAGATCAGAGCTAGGCAGGTCGAGGAAGTCCGCGCCCAGACCGTGTTGGGGGTGGTTTTTATACGTTCGTTGAGAGGGATGGTCAGGCTAGATGGACGGGGATTCAGATAGGTCGCCAGGCCGAGGCGTAGCAGGCTGACAGGTCCTTCTACATGGCTGGGTGGGGCAGCTTTAGCTGGTGAAGTGTGCTGTCATTGGTCCCTGGGATCTGGGAGGCTCCTTCCATTAGGGACTTCCCCCGCCAGCAGGAGGGAGAGGAGGGGCGGCCCATCATGGCCACCGGATCCGGCCTTACAGATATTAAATAACTAACTGCCATGTGGAAGAAGTCATCAGTGAATGCTTCATCAAGGAAGTAAATTTTGAACTTGGTCTTGAAGGAAATGACAGGCACTCAGAATCCTTAACCAAGTTGGTTGTACAATCAGATTCATTTTAGCACAATGAAGTAAAATGACTAATGCAATATCTCTGTTGAGTCCTTCATAAACTTTGATAACTTGACAAAACATTTTGCCTACAGAGAAGTTCAATAAGGCTCTGAAAGCCCATGAAAAAATCTTTAACTTTATATATTATAAACCCAGATACCAGTCTCACTTAAAAAGAAATGGTATTATAAGGTTATTTAATTTTCCTGATTTTAATAAAAGAACAGACTAAATAACTTTGAAATAATGTACACTCCTACATCTATAAATTGCTTTAAATTTTGCAAATACATATGCAAAACACAAGATTCTATAGCCTCTTCAATCTCAGCTGTTACACTGTTTTGTTTAAAGCTATAAACTCTTTTTGGAACTCAAATAAAAATCACATGGAAAAAAGCCTACAAAGAATCCAATAAAATACTTAAGAAATCAGCTGAATTTGTTAAAATTAAGCTTCATATATTTATATATTTTGCCTAGCATCAGCAATCACCCCAAGCTGTCTAGGAATCATTTTGAAGACTGAACAGTCAGTGCCACTGTCTTCCCCATCTTCATCACCTCCACCCACAAAAAAATAAGGAGAGGAAAATACAAAATGCAAAGTTACAATTTGATGCTTATGACTGAAAGTGCTATGAAAGTTCTATTTGAATTCAGAGTACAGGTCCTGAGTTCATGATGCCTTTTAATATCTTCGGTAACAATCTCTAAAACAAGATCAAACTGAATCACTGAGTCACTGTACCCAAAACATGTGTACTATTTTTCAACAAATCATGTAAGCTGAAATATGCAGCCCAATAACCTCAAAGAATATTTAATGAGGCTAATTTAAACTAGAAACTGTTTAACATACTCAAAGTACATGATTCCCTTTAGTATTTTAATATATTGTAATTGAACTGATTATCTGTTTATAAACTAGTTTAGGAAGAATAATACTGCCAAAGGCAACAATGTTTTTGATACCGTAGCACTTAACATTAAAACAAATCAAAAGAAAGCTCAAGATAAAACACCATGTATGTGCCAACCAGCAAGATTAAATGATCAATAAAACCATTTTCCTCAATAAGCCTCAACAAAGTGACAGAGTACTTTCTTGAAAGATTCGGAATACACATGACAAAAACATGTAATGACTGACATTTTCTGCTGTCACTAACCGGTAATGTAAGAAGCTATTAAGCTTACTCATTCTTCCCACCCTTCAATCTCCAATATCCATTCATAAACAAACAATTTAGGATATAGTTCTACATTTTCTCAAAACTTCATTTTTCCCCACTGAGAACAGAAATTCTCTAAATGGGACAGGAAGATGTCTCAGAACCCGGGGTGGCTTTTGAGCACAGGACAGAGGCCTGGGGACCGGGAACGCACTCACCTGCTGCGGCTGGTACCTCTGCTGGGACTGGGAGGGCAGATACGGTGCCTGCGGGGGAAGGTGTGGAGGCTGCGGCTGCTGGTTGTAGTAAGGCTGCTGGCCCTGCTGGCAGTAACCACTCACACCCTGCTGTCCGTACTGAGGTGGCATCTGTCAAGAGTCAAGACGGGCAAGTGAGAGAAAGTCTAAACATGCAATTCAATAAAATCAAATATGGTTTCAATTCAGCAATGTGAAGTGGGTTCTTTGCTAAGCAACTGAATTCAAATTTTTAACATTCTCTCCATTAGATTAATCGGCCTACTGCCTTCTCCTCACATACTATCAATGAAGACAAAAGATAATTTAACTCCGCTTTAAAAAATACTTTATCAGATATCAAATACTGATAATTTCACAAAAATCCAGAGGGGGTAAAAAGCTCCGAATACTGACATCAAAAAAATTGCTTCTGCCAAGAAAGTCAGAGAAAGATTATACTAATCCATTCTTATGCAATACACAAATGAAAATGAACTCCAGTTCAAGATCCTTTACTTATATTTTGTAGGATGCTTGTGATTTGGGTACACATTTGTTTCAACGAAGGTCAGAATGCCTCAATTACATTTTAGCAAATAACAGTTATATTAGCAATTCCATTTACTATTTTTACTAAAAAGAAGCAACACTGCTTTACAATAAAATGAAACCCATTTAGAAAACGATACTATGTATATCAAACAACATAACTATCAATATGAGCAAGATATTCATAGCTATACAAGAATAGTATTTTCCTAGTTGATAAACAGTCAATGATGTAAAGTGTCAAAGTGTTTATTCAGTTGTATCCGACTCTGTGACCCCATGGACTATAGACCTCCAGGCTCCTATGGTCCACAGAGTTTTCCAGGCAAGAATACTGGAGTGGGTTGCAATTCCCTTCTCCAGGGGATCTTCCCTACCCAGGGATGGAACAATTCTTTACCATCTGAGCTACAAGGGAAGCACTTAGCTGGAAATACCCAAGATATGGGCAGAATGACCTAAAATGGGTCTTCTCCATTTCTAGTTACATGAATCTAAAAAACATTGACACTGTTCAAAGAAAAGTTCTTCCTCATGCAATAAATACACCATTGATGATATTTTCTGATGTTCTATCAAATCAGAAATCTATCGACACATTTTTTTCCCTAACTGAGAGAAAGAATAGGAGAGGAAAAGAAAAACAAGATATCAAAAAGGCAAAAAGCACTCCTGGGACGAGAATAGTGAAGTCACTGTTAATACCACAATATAGTTCATTTGAGAAATCCAAGAACTTCAACCTCATAAGCCTATATACTTCTAAGAATTAGGTCATCAGTTCCAGATATACACTTAAAAAACAAATTGACTACAGAATATTGAATGAGAGGGAAAAAGAGTAAGGAATACATTAAACATTTTGCCTCTAAGACCAATTAGCACAGTAATTTTTAACTTGTACTACGAAGTAGAAAGAAAAAATTGCAAAATGCTAATAAAGTTCATACACCTTTTGACCTGATCTAGATTATTTTCAAACCTCTAGCAATGGTGACAAAACATTTGGGCACAACGACTTACAAATGCTTCTCATCACACAGATCCTAAGTTACTAGAACAGACAAGTTTGTATTGAAAACCATTCAACAGCACAGTTGAATTCTTTGCTTTTATTTATTTTACAGCTTGATGTCTCATAATGAATGTATGTCCCTGCCATAAGCCAAGCCAAAGAATTTCCATAAAATACAACTCCACATGCTAGAATACCATATACTACCACAACACATATCCTTTCGTTCAACACCCATATGTTTGATTTGATATCTAATACTATATTTCACACGAGCATCTTTGCAGTTTGATTTGAAGCAGTTAGGGTAACACTTTGCCAGTGTTAAAATGACTGTAAAGCTCAGTCAACACAGCCAGCAACTCCCCTATGAATTGCACTTTAATATGTTGACTTTCTGCTTTACAGAAACCCTTACACACAATATGGAAGTGTTGTTTCAGGGCAAGGGCTGGGGATCCTCTATTTTCTAAGCAAGACAAAGAGAGGACATATTGCAGGAGTCTCCTAACACTATGAGCAGCCATGAGCTTACTACATTCTTCAACCACCTATCCCAATTCTGAAAAGCTGGGAAGCAAGGCAGGTGCAGGTGAGGCAGGTAGAATGGGTGGGGATGCAAGCAATTCACAATGGATCCCTAGCAACAATCTGCTGATCCCAATAAACGTCAGGGGGAAAACCATCAAAAGCACCTGCCTGAGAGATTTTGTTGCTCTTTTCCTCAGTTAAAAATCTACTTGTTTTCCTTTTAGATACACAGTCTCATTATGTGGTACTAACTAACTGGCATCTAACCCTCTGAGAGCCTGGGATAACTTGTAACGTGGCACAGGTGGGCCGTAAGACCTGGGGCCTAGAGCCAAGCAGCTGCATGTGGCCCACTGTCCTTGCATGGGAGCCACAACCAAACAGAGACAACTAAAATGCTCATTTACCTACAGAATTTCTGCATTAGAAATTTATGAAACCTAAATCCAAGTCCTCCTATACCTTAGTTGTGTGAATATTATCAATCATATAATGATATCTGTCTTACCTCTCCATTTGCAAAATGGGGCTCCCTCTTCTATTGATTTCCATTAATATTATAACCAGCAATATTATAATTCTACCTGGAATTCTACACATATTCTATTATTATTCATTAAACTACAAGTTGTAGAGCTATCTCTAAATACTAATTATTAACTGTTACCTTTAAAAACCAATTTCTAAATATAATACCTCAACTGTCAGGAACTAATGTCTTAATTTTTTAATAATCAATAATGTTTTTGCTTTAAATCAATTTAGATGTAGGGCTTTCAAAAATCTATTAGATGCTTTTCTGACATTTTAAACCAAACAATCATTATTCAGTTCACTTCAGTCGCTCAGTCGTGTCCGACTCTTTGCGACCCCATGAATCACAGCACACCAGGCCTCCCTGTCCATCACCAACTCCCAAAATTCACTCAGACTCACATCCATCGAGTCAGTGATGCCATCCAACCATCTCACCCTCTGTCGTCCCTTTCTCCTCCTGCCCCCAATCCCTCCCAGCATCAGAGTCTTTTCCAATGAGTCAACTCTTCGCATGAGGTGGCCAGAGTACTAGAGTTTCAGCTTTAGCATCATTCCATCCAAAGAAATCCCAGGGCAGATCTCCTTCAGAATGGACTGATTGGATCTCCTTGCAGTCCAAAGCACTCTCAAGAGTCTTCTCCAACACCACAGTTCAAAAGCATCAATTCTTCGGTGCTCTGCCTTCTTCACAGTCCAACTCTCTCACATCCATACATGACCACTGGATAAACCATAGCCTTGATTAGACGGACCTTAGTTGGCAAAGTAATGTCTCTGCTTTTGAATATGCTATCTAGGTTGGTCATAACTTTCCTTCCAAGGACTAAGCGTCTTTTAATTTCATGGCTGCAGTCACCATCTGCAGTGATTTTTGAGCCCAAACAAATAAAGTCTGACACTGTTTCCACTGTTTCCCCATCTATTTCTAATGAAGTGATGGGACCAGATGCCATGATCTTTGTTTTCTGAATATTGAACTTTCAACCAACTTGTTCACTCTCCACTTTCACTTTCATAAAGAGGCTTTTTTAGTTCCTCTTCACTTTCTGCCATAAGGGTGGTGTCATCTGCATATCTGAGGTGATTGATATTTCTCCCGGCAATCTTGATTCCAGCTTGTGCTTCTTCCAGCCCAGTGTTTCTCATGATGTTCTCTGCATATAATTTAAATAAGCAAGGTGATAATATACAGCCTTGACGTACTCCTCTTCCTATTTGGAACCAGTCTGTTGTTCCATGTCCAGTTCTAACTATTGCTTCCTGACCTGCATATACGTTTCTCAAGAGTCAGGTCAGGTGGTCTGGTATTCCCATCTCTTTCAGAATTTTCCACAGTTTATTGTGATCCACACAGTCAAAGGCTTTGGCATAGTCAAGAAAGCAGAAATAGATGTTTTTCTGGAACTCTCTTGCTTTTTCCATGATCCAGTGGATGTTGGCAATTTGATCTCTAGTTCCTCTGCCTTTTCTAAAATCAGCTTGAACATCTGGAAGTTCACGGTTCACACATTGCTGAAGCCTGGCTTGGAGAATTTTGAGCATTACTTTACTAGCATGTGAGATGAGTGCAATTGTGCGGTAGTTTGAGCCTTCTTTGGCATTGCCTTTCTTTGGGATTGGAATGTAAACTGACCTTTTCCAGTCCTGTGGCCACTGCTGAGTTTTCATTATTAAGAAATATAAATTGAAGAACTGAGATGTGAAGACAATGGATGCCCCAGAGCCAACTCCAAAAGTTGTCTGACCAAAGCTCAGAATAACTCTGGCCCCACACTGCTGGCTTCTCACATGCCATCAAGGCATTCAGCCACTGCTTGTCACTCTGACCTACATCTTTAACAGACTCTGCCGAGGACAGAGAAACCTACTATACTACACTGTCATGAAGGCCTGAAGCACCAGTGCATGAGGGAAGTACATTTTACTGTCTCAAGTTTTGTGAAATCAATTTTGGCTACTGTGAGTCCTTATCTATCTCTTACTTCATGAAAAAGCTGGCTTAAAGCTCAATATTCAAAAACCTAACATCATGGTGTCCAGTCTCATCACTTCATCACAAACAGATGGGAAAAAGTGAAAGCAGTGACAGATTTTATTTTCTTGGGCTCCAAAATCACTGTGGACAGTGACTGCAGCCATGAAACTAAAACATGCTTGCTCCTGGAAGGAAAGATCTGACAAACCTGGACAGTGTATTAAAAAGCAAGACATCACTTTGGCAACAAAGGTCTGTCTAGTCAAAGTGATGGTTTTTCCAGTAGTGATGTGAGAGCCGAACCATAAAGAACTCCGAGTGCCAAAGAACTGATGCTTTCAACTGTGGTGCTGGAGAAGACTCTTGAGAGTCCCCTGGACTGTAAAGAGATCAAACCAGTCAATGCTAAAGGAAATCAACCCTGAATATTCATTGGAAGGACTGATACTGAAGGTGAAGATCCAATAGTTTGGCCACCTGATGCGAAGAGCCAACTCACTGGAAGAGACGTTGACGTTGGGAAAGGTTGACAACAGGCGGAGAAGGGGACGACAGAGGATGAGATGGTTGGATGGTATCACTGACTCAATGGCATGAGTTTGAACAAATTCTGGGAGATAGTGAAGGACAAGGAAGCCTGGCGTGCTGCAGTCCATGGGGTTGAAACAAGTTAGATATGACTTAGCAACTTAACGACAATGAAGATTACCGAACTGTTGGATTCAAGTGAAATTTAACCAAGAGTTACTGAGTTTCAGGAACTGGGTACTGAAAATTGAGGATACAAAGCACTTCTATCTCAGATGCCATTCCTTCCCTGACCGGCCTAAACCACCATCATTCTCATGCCATTCTGATTCTATTTTACCAGAGGGGAGATTATTAGATTTAGTCAGTTGACCTTTGATGTGTTCCTGTTTCTATTGTTTGTCTTCATCACTTAACTACATACTCCTATATCCGTGGTATGCCTCCTGGAAGAGGGCCTGCCACTCAATAAATGGTTGTTGGGTGAATAAATGAATGTCGTTCAATGGATTATTAAATAAAGTTAATATTATACAAAACGTTAAACTAAGGATGGAAAACACTGTAAAACCGAAATCACTTGTACCATCCAAGCCTTTGATACACATATACTCAACCTAATCTAACAGACAAACACCCCAAACCTCATACAGCAGCGGAGTAGCCTTGACCATTACCAGTATGGCATTGCTGCTGCTGCTGCTGCTAAGTCGCTTCAGTCGTGTCCAACTCTGTGCCACCCCATAGACGGCAGCCCACCAGGCTCCCCCGTCCCTGGGATTCTCCAGGCAAGAATACTGGAGTGGGTTGTCATTTCCTTCTCCAATGCATGAAAGTGAAAACTGAAAGTAAGTCGCTCAGTCATGTCCGACTCTTTGCGACCCCACGGACTGCAGCCTACCAGGCTCCTCTGTCCATGGGATTCTCCAGGCAAGAGTACTGGAGGGGGGTGCCATTGCCTTCTCCAAATATGGCATTACCACCCAGGAAATGTACTGGATATTTATCACTAAACTAAACCAAAAGGAAATCTCCAGAAAATGCCTATGATGCCTATTTGTTATTTAAAGATAAGAAAAACAAAAATTTCTCTCATTTCTAAATAAAGAGAATTTTGAAGTGGATCATGAGTACGCGATCATGCATGCTCAGTCGTGCCTGACTCTTTGCAATCCTGTGGACTGCAGCCCGCCAGGCTCTTCTGTCTATGGGATTTTCCAGTCAAGAATATTGGAGTGGGTTGTCATTTCCTTTTCCAGCAATGTGTGCATACACAGTAACAAAAAACGTTATCCTAATTTTCAAAGAAATGTGAATGCTTCCAAATAGTATTAGAGAAGGAAAGTATAGCTAAAAATCATTCATTTACTATAAGTATTTGTTTTAGGAAACTACTCTGATAAAGGATATGATTAATAACTTTCAAATCTCTGTATCATGTTAAATGTGCAGAATTCCAGGCTCCATTTTTCATTCTACTTTTTACCCTGAACTCTGTTCATCCTTCAAAACTGAAGAAATAATAAGGTTTATATTCTCATCCTCTTCCTTCCTAAAGAAGTTTGATAAAAGGGTCACCCCACTAAGTTTCAAGGTGCCCTAAGACCTAGCAATTCACTTTGTAAATATATCCCCATGAAACACTCCCATGTGTCCCAATAAGGATATTACATTGGACACTATTTACAAATGCCAGAAAGAACATACAATCTAATTCCAGCACAGTAGGTAAATGAGAAAAATAGATTTTGCTATAGTCATACATGGAATTCTAATCATAAAGTGCACATTTTAGAGGCATCAAGTAGATTTACACCGTTGTGCAACCATCACAACTATCCATCTCTAGAACTTCGCCATCCCAAAATGAAATTATATTTCCATTAAACGATAACTCCACTTGGCCTTCTCTAGTGGTTCAAACAGTAAAGAATCTGCCTACAATGCAGAAGACCTGGGTTTGATCCCTGGGTCAGGAAATGCCCCAGAGGAGATAATGGCTGCCCACTCCAATAGTCTTACTTGGAAAATCCCATGAACAGAGAAGCCTGGCAGGCTACAGTCCACTGGGGTCACAGAGTTGTATACTACTGAGTGACTAGCACTTTCACTTTCAAGGTTCACCTATGTTATAGCATGTATCAGAATTTCATTCCTTTTTAAGGTTAAAAAATATTCCATTTTTAAGTGCAAACAGTATTTTGTTTATCAAGTCATCCATCATGGACACTGTGTTAGTCGCTCAGTCATGTCTGACTCTTTGCGGCCCCATGGACTACAGCCCGCCAGGCACCTCTGCCCATGTGATTCTCCAAGCAAGAATACTGGAGTGGGTTGCCATTCCCTTCTCCAGGGGATCTTCCAGATGCAGAGATCGAACCTAGGTCTCCTGCATTGCAGGCAGATTCTTTACCATCTGAGCCACCAGGGAAGCCTCAAGGATAAAATAAAAGGGTTCAATACTAAAAGGGTTGTTCTATCTTTTGATTACTGTGTTCAGTTCAGTTGCTTAGTAGTGTCCGACTCTTTGCAACCCCATGGACTGCAGCACATCAGGCTTCTCTGTTCATCACCAACTCCCAGAGCTTACTCAAACTCACATCCATCAAGTCAGTGATGCCATCCAACCATCTCATCCTCTGTCGTCCCCTTCTCCACCCACCTTCAATCTTTCCCAGCATCAGGGTCTTTTCTAGTGAGTCAGTTCTTCGCATTAGGTGGCCAAAGTTTTGGAGTTTCAGCTTCGGCATCAGCCTTTCCAATGAATATTCAAGACTGATTTCCCTTAGGATAGACTGGTCGGATCTCCGTGCAGTCCAAGAGATTCTCAAGAGTCTTCTCCAACACCACAGTTCAAAACCATCAATTCTCAGTGCTCAGCTTTATTTAAAGTCCAACTCTCACATCCATACATGACTACTGGAAAAACCATAGCTTCGACTAAACGGACCTTTGTTGGCAAAGTAATGTCTCTGCTTTAAATATGCTGTCTAGGTTGTGAATAGTATTGCTTATAAGTATAAGCATTATAAGTACTGCTTATAGTAGTAATAGTATTGTGAATAGTACTGCTATGAAAATAGGCATACAATTTATCTGTTCAAGCTTTTACTTTCACTTCTTTTACCCAGCCCAGAAGTAGAATTGCTAGATTGGTATTGTAGTACTGGAAAACACTCTTGAGAGTCTCGTGGACTTCAAGGAGATCAAACTAGTCAATCCTAAAGAAAATCAGCCCTCAAATATCCATTGGAAGGAATGCTGCTGAAGCGAAAGCTCAATACTTTGGCCACCTGATGTGAAGAGCCAACTCACTGCAAAGACCCTGAGGCTGGGAAATATTGAGGGCAGAAGAAAAGGGGGCAACATAGAACAAAATGGTTTACAGGAACACCAACTCAACTGGCATGAATCTGAACAAACTTCAGGAGATGGTAAAGGAGAGGGAAGCCTGGCGTGCTGCAGTGCATGGGATCTCAAAGAGTCAGACACAACTTATCAACTAAACACTAACAACAACAATAGTAGTTCTATGTTTAATTTTTTGAGAAATTGCCATACTGTTTTGCATAGCAGAATACCATTTTAAAATTCCTGCCAGCAGTGCACAAGGGTTCTAATTTCTCCACATCCATGACAACACCTGTTCTTTTGTTTGTTTTTGTAATAGCCATCCTAATGGGTGTGAAGTGGTATCACACTCATTACAGGTTTGCTTTTCATTTCCCTAATGATTAGTGATGCTGAGCATTCTTCCCAAGCTTATCAGTTATTTGTTTATTCTCTTGGAAAACTATATTCAAGACTTTCACCCATTTTTTAAATTGGGTTGTTAGTTTTTTTGTTGTTGTGTGGTAGGAGTACTTTATATATTCTGGATATTAATCCCATAAATGATACATGATTTCCAGATAGTCTCACCTCTTCTGAGTGCTGCCTTTTTGTTCTCATGATAGTGTCCTTTCATGCACAGAAGTTTTTAATTTTGATGTACTTCAATTTATCTTTTGTTTCCTGTGCATTTGGTTTCATCTCCAATAAATCACTGCCAAATTTAAAGTCATAAAGCTTTCCCCTATGTTTTCTTCTAAGAATTTTACAGCTTTAGCTCTTATGTTTTTAGGTTTGACCCATTTTGAGTTAATTTCTATACACAGTGTAAGGTAAGAGTCCAACTTCATTCTTTTGAAAGACCTCTTGTTCTTACTCCAGTATATAATTTTCATATCTGCTTTAAATCCTTTTGTCTTAAGAAGAACAATTTGGCTTGGTATCCATATTTTCCTCTAGAACTATATTAAATGTACACAGTCAACACACTGTATGGTATGTTTATATGAAATTCAAAATCAGGAAAAACTTATTTATAGTGTTAGTAGTCACAACAGTGGTTATGGGATAAAGGGACTAGCAAGAAAGAGGGATGAGCAAACTCCTGAGAGGAACACAAATATTCTGTATCTGAACTGGTCTGATAGGTTCAAAGTTGTACATTATTTGTCAAAACCCATCAAATCATACACTTAAGATCTGAGCATTTCATTGTATGTATATCTTTAAAATATGTACATACACTTACTAACAAAGAAGGTATCCAAAGTTTGTCAAACTTTTGACTTCACATTTTTTATAATGTATTTATGTCAAACCAGTTCTGCTTTACTTACGCCTAGATGTAAGTTTCCTATCTGATAATAAATGAATAACTATTCCGGGATGCTTAACAGGGAGTTTTCATATTTTCAGTTTACATAATTCTAACCAACTCGATGAACATGAGTTTGAGCACACTCTAGGAGCTGGTGATGGATAGGGAAGCCTGGCGTGCTGCAGGCCATGGGGTCACAAAGAGTCAAACACAACTGAGCAACTAAACTGAGAATACTACATAGCAATTAATACTGAAATAATCACATTGAGTATATAAATTCAAATATTTAATAAAAGTCGCAATTTATATGGGCTTCCCAGGTAGGCTCAGTGATAAGAATCCTCCTGCTAATGCAGGAGACGATGGAGATGGGAACACGATCTCTGGGTCAGTAAGATCCCCTCGAGGAGGAAATGGCAATCTGCTCCAGTACTGTTGCCAGGATAATCCCATGGACAGAGGAGCCTGGCAGACTACAGCCCATGGGGTCACAAAGACTTGGACACAACTGAGCATGTACTGCGTGCACAATGCACAATATATAGAAACAGTATCTCTTTAACTCAGAATTCTGCTTTTGAGAATTTTACCTTAAGGGAAAAATATAAAACAAGTATGCAAAGATATGTGCAGCAAAAAGGTCACCACAGCCCTATGACAGCACCCCCACTCAAGAGCGAAACAGCCTAAATGGTTAGATATACATCAAGAGAGGCTGGTTTAAAGGAGGAGGGTATTCCCCCCTTCTCACTACTGCACTTGACTAAAAAAATAAAGGAGGAGGGTAATGGTATTTTATTCAATGAAATACCACAGAACCATTAAAATGAATGAATCTAACTGTACATAATATGTATTGAATAGGAAGAAAGAAAGCATGTCCGTGGATTACTGAGGAGGGACTTAAGGGGTAGCAGGTTACAAAATCATATACATGCATGCATGTGTGATTCACTCCTGTCTCATTCTGGGATCCTATGGACTGTAGCCCTCCAGGCTCCTCTGTCCATGGGTTTTTCAAGGAAGAATTATGGAGTGAGCTGCCATTTCCTACTCCATACATACATTTTTTTAAATATGAAAATCTGTATATGAGTGGTAAGTATAGCATTAATAGCCCAGAAGTATATACAGCAAATGTTATGTATCATTTCCTAAGCCAACTCTGAGTTTTTCATGAATCTAGAACTAAATGCAATTTCTTTTGGATTAATTATTGCTGTCATTCTAAGAATTATCAGAAAAGTATATTATTATAATAACTTATACTTAATAGCAGATAGCCTCTTAATTTTTGTTTTTGACCATAAATTTGAATTCTTCCAGGCAAATTCTACAAAAAAGCAAAGCAAAAAGCACAGGAAAAATCATGAGCTCATAGCAGCTACATTTTAGTCATCACTGTGGCAAATTCTACTGGCTTCTGATTTCACAGAAAGAGTAAATGCTATTTTTCATATGAAAAGAGAGACTGAAAAGTCCCCACAGCAAGGAATTTAGATGCTGAGTCTATGTGTGTCTGAACAAATTGCAAGAGAAAATTTTATTATGTCAATATGTCCAGTCAAAAATAATGTGTTAGAAGGTAATAAAGTTTACAAGGTCAAAATCCTACAAATGCTCCACAATCTACCTACAGTCCTTTAAGCTAAGTTCCCAACTGGGACTTTTAAACAATTTAGGTGCTTTTAAAATTCACTTTCTTATTATAAAAAGAAAACTAAATCTTGTCCTTAAGCTTGCTTGGTGGGGGTAGGGGGAACTCCACAATTCCTGAAATTACTCCTTCATGCTTGAAAACTGAGAAACAATCAACAAATGTACACAGAATATTTACTGCTATGTACTTTACACTAAAGCTGTAAGTTCCTTCAGATTTCGTCCAGTTTCCCTTGAGTAACAGAAAAAAGACAACGTGGGGTTGGAAGAGTGGGCAGAGCAGTCCAGGGTCAAACAGTGACTAAACTCCAGCAGAACAGGCTTAATGACCAATCACACAAAGGAGCTGGTTACACAGCTCCCGTTGCTATGGAGCCCACTTCCATTTCTGCCCATGCCCTTGTTCTTAACAGATAACTTTCAGACCATAAACATTGCTGTTGTTTAACAGGCTGAAAGATAACCAACGTATCCGGGCTGCTTTAGCCCACTCCCTTAGTGTAAAAAAATTTTTTCTACTTCATATCAGAAAATAAATTTACTTTTTGGTTTGTGAAACTAAATTGAAAAGTTCTCATTTGTTATCAGCAATAGCTCTTCTCATGATAAATTCTGTTTTCTAAAGCTTCCTTATCAGGTACATACAATATAAGATTATAAACAGTGAGAATAATATACATGTAATCCCTCTTGGATTTTCTTTGTAATTATTAATTACCTATGAAATTTCACTGCTTATTCTAAGTCCAACTGCTCTATATTTAGCCAATCGCAGCTCAAGTGAATATTAGGTCAGACCAACGTTTTGGAGAGTGAATTCGTGGCTCTGGGAACTAGTGGCAGTGCCTTTCATGACCTCAATTTCTGGAAGTCAGAGGTATGTCCTCAACAGCCTTTATTTCCTCTCCATAATCACTATTCTATTATCTACAAATTTATTTATACTCTTCTTAAATTAATTTATATTTCTAGTCCAGGCTACCTCTTGAGCGTAACAAGTTCTGGAACATTATTATCCATTTTGTAAAGTGCTACATCCTTCAGTTTTCATAAAATGAACTCCAACCTTCAAGGAGTGTCTGCTGTCTGCTAATGCTAGTACCTGGAACCTGATTAACAAATGTATGGTCAGTCAATGCCAACCAACGCCTTCAAATCTCCTTGATCAGAGATTCCTTGTCAACTGCTTTCTGCTCTCAAGTCCCTTGATTATTTTCATTGCCTCATCTAAATTGCTTTCACTGTTAGCCTTCACCATGGAATAGCAGCTAAAATAGCATAAATGATTCCAAAGGCACAGCAAGCATGGCTGTACACAAAAGTAAAATCACTTTTGTATTTACTTTTAAAAAGAAACCTCTACTACAAATTTTGTATTCTCTTCTACCTCCTAACTACAGATGCTTTCACGTTTCTTTCCAGGTCAGCCAATTCGAGGAGATTTTGTTTAAGCATTCATAAAATGCAGGCATTCACTGACAGTAAAATGCTCCTCTCATTTACAACCAGTGTTGAAATAAAGTCTTACTGTACACAAAATTAACACACAAGTGTATAATTGTAGTTTTATGCTCAAGTGCCTTAATTATGCACTTTAAAACACTTTCTTCCCAAGGATTCATTGAGGGCATTTGATATCACAGATTTATGAGGTCTACTGTGCGCTTCTTTGACAAAACAGAAGCATAACAAAAAAATTTGTGGCCTCAGAGAGAAAGTAGTATGCAAAGTACAAGATGATAAATCTCATTCTAAACATTTTAACTTAAAAAAGATCATATTTCCAACTCATATGAATGGGTGAGGGGTCAACCTAAAAGATTAATTCAGACTCCTTATTCTTGAAGCAAATAGAATCCGCATACCAAAACAAGTGGTTTCATCTTTCATAAATCATCATGGGGAAAAAAATTCACCTATGAGTCTATATGCCTTACTAATATAAATAGTAATAATGGCAGGAAAAAAATTTAATAGTAAAAGGAGCCTTGCTCATTTCTAATGCAGAAGCTTTGACAATTAGCTTATCAGTATTTATTTACATTTAAAACAAAATAAAAAGTAAGTATTTTCCATACCAAACACATGTAGTCATTTTTAAATCAGAGAATCAGAACTATGGAAATTCATCAGCATGGCTTGCATAAAGGCCGACTTCTCCAGAGTTCACAGTATGTACAGAAAGCAAAGAAGGGCCCTGAAAGCCATCTGTAGAAATAAATAGGTCAACTCTGCTAACAGAAGCAACATTTTCCTAGAAAACACTACTTAAAAATAATTTTAAAGAAAAGAAGGAAGGAAAGAGGGAGGGCAAAAGAAGAGGCCTGAGCTGTCTCACAGGACCTCAGGTGTCTCCATTCAGGAAAGCATTTAACCCAGAAAACAGACACGTGATGTTGTTTATTTAGTAATGAATATATCTCACTGAGAAGCAACCTGGAGTTTCCATCTTTCTTGTTATATTACTGCCCAAACTGCAACAGGTAGTTCTGAATTAGTGAACATGAGTGGTTTCAATTCTTTAAAAAATATATAAAGAGATTACAAAATCAAAAGTCAAAACAGTACAGCAGGACCTCACACACACGTTCCAACAGCAGGGTTTTCTAACATGACTATTAAGTGTGAGGGTACAGTATGTTTATGTTTTTAAAAACCACCACTTGGTCCACATGCACACGGTGAGAATACTATTTACTACAGGTAAAAATGGAAAAACTCGGCAGTGCAACTGATGAGAACTATCTATAGCTTCTTGCCTAGCTGCCCTTCTGGCCAGAGATTTCTATTTTCATAAAGCAGAAAAGAGGAGCCAAGAGCTTTGCCACTTTCCCATATAAACCCAGCTGCCAAAACGGATGTGCCAAAGGGGAATTTCAGAGAATTTTAAAGAGATAACCTCTGCTGAAGCTGCAATGTCAACTCTGTAACCGCATGACTGGAACATGTGCAGTGAATGCTAGATTGAAAGGACTGTTCTACTGGAGATAACCATGGAGCAGGGGAAACAGAGAAAACAGGGATTTACCAGAATCAGACTAGAATTTTAAAACAGCAAATGCAGAGACAAGCAACTGGCATCTTCTATGGACGGGAACATGATGTGGGGGAACATGAGGAGAGAGATGATTCACAGCAGGCCCTTTCTGCCTTGAGGATTTTACACCACCCATTTAAATTCTGTGTGTGTGTGTGTACACGTATTTAAATTCCGTGTGTGTGTGTGATCTTTTTCCAAGAGTCAATGTGACTGTATTTTTCCAAGAGTCTAAGGTTTATCTTTTGAGGGTGAGGGGGTTAGTTGTTTTATATATCCTTTCTATATTTTTTCCTCTCCTGCTCCCCTGCAAAAACGAGAGAGGGAAGGAGGGAGGAAAGGAATGATTTTAGTAACTGAGTTCATAAAAATGTGAGTATATAACCACCAAGCCCCTCAAGAATGGACATCTAAAAAACAATATTATGTTAAAATGTGATCCTTTAAAAACATACAGTGTTCTATATCTTTTAAAGGAGAAACTTGTACTCATTAATCTATCCACCCTCAAATGTAAATGATGTATATGGTAAAAAATGTATGAATGGAGAAAAATAATAGTAATGGTAATTCAGAAGGGTAAGACAGACTTCTCTACATAACACGGCCAAAATCCAAACCTGGCTTCCTCTGAGACTTCAGTAGACTGAAGGATCTAAGAATAGACAGTCCCAGGGGACGAGCCAGTATGGGGACCTCGACCGGCATTCTCCCCGAGTAGAGGCGCTGACACTGACTCGGAGAGGAGACAGCCGCAGGCTTTGTCCTGTGCTATCCAGAGACAGAACAGGCTTCAAACAACCATAACTAGCTGGCCACTTTTTGCCCTGACTTTCAGAATGAACTCCTAACAAATAATGAGGACTGCAAATAAAGGAGTCCTTTTACTTTGGGAAATGTTTCTACTACTTATTCATCCTCTCTAAAAAATCAGTGATATCTTTCCTGAACCTCATGTGCAAAGGTAAGACTAGAGGAAATGTATATGCACATTAGTGGTTGAAAAACGGACTCCTTGCATTTTATTCCCTGGATCATAGTCTGAGATGGGTTGGGTGAAGAGGGCCAGTAGAAATGCTGAGAAACACAGGGAACACACACAGTCACATACTTGGATCATTAAGCTATTGTTTTAAGCTGAAAATATACATCCATCTCCCCATCCTCAGAAGGCTAATCCTAATTACACTTTATTGTAAATTACTTTATCATGCACTATTAGAACTGGTAGGGATTTCAGAGATCACTGCTTCAACCCTCTCCTTCTTAGATCAAGAAGCTAGGGTCAAGGGTTAGGAAACCTGCACAATTTCACCCAGCTACAGTCACAAATAAAAACTATGCTCTCCACGCACACCCCTCCCCAACCAGGGCTCATTCCACTCTCCCAGGATGGCCAGTTATTGAATGGAAAGAGTGGGGAGCAGTATGTAAGGGAAGCATGGAGGATGCTCAGGCTGGGACAGGAAGAACAAAGGACACTCCAAAGATCTTCTCTGTTCCAGCAAAGAGAAGCGTAAGAATAGACAAGGATACTGGGGAGCCCAAACAACATTGGAGAAGCAGCTGGAGTGGGAAGGGATTAAAAAAAGGAAAACAGGTGAGCAAAAACACAATTGTTAAAAATGAGAAATGTACAAAAAATGTTTTTTAAGTTTTAACTGCTGAAATCAGAAAGTATTAAGACATAAAACTTCCACCAACACAGATATATACTCAAGGCAAAAGGGAGGAAGGGGGAAACTCTTTGTGGTGAGTCATTTGGCACATAAATTTAACCCATACGATAAACTTGTGATACTGGATAATGTTAATAATTTAAAGAGAAGTTTCATTATGAGGCTGAGACAGCATGAGGAAATGATGCTTTAGATAAAAATATCAAAGCCCTTCAAATATAAATATATTTCAAAGCAAATGTTTATATAAGAAGAGAAAAATCATTTAATTATTTCCCTTGAGGTCTGCAATTTTTTAATTTCATCAGATGGAACACATGTGCCAAATATTCCCAAAAGATTGGTCAGGAAAAAATATAGGATGTTGACATTTAAAAACCATTAACAGAAAGACACTTGGGGGTGGACAGAGGAGGATTTACTTAATGTAGAATTTTCAACAAATTAAATGTTTGACTTCTTTCTCTACCGTCTCCTCTATTTATATTTAATGATTTATTTTAAATCATTAAAGTAGACATTTTAACCTATTCAGTTCTGAAACATAACAAATAATCAAAATTATAATTATCCCCCAACAAAACTATACTTGAACACGGATGTGTTCTCAGACTATCCATTCCAAGCACCTTTGCAGGGAAGTCAGAAGACTGGGGTAACACAAAAGTTGTTTAATTATTTTGCTAAAACATGAAGGGGTACAAAATAATCATACCAAAATACAGCCCTTCAGTCCAATGGCAAATAAAGATACGTGGGCTAAAACATTTCTCATTTGACAGCAGGCTAATTCTACTTTAACTATTAAAAAATCAACATGAAAAGATGCTCAACATCACTCATTATTAGAGAAATGCAAATCAAAACCACAATGAGGTACCACTTCACACCAGTCAGAATGTCTGCGATCCAAAAATTTGCAAGCAATAAATGCTGGAGAGGGTGTGGAGAGAAGGAAACCCTCCTACACTGTTGGTGGGAATGCAAACTAGTACAGCCACTATGGAGAACAGTGTGGAGATTCCTTAAAAAATTGCAAATAGAACTGCCTTATGACCCAGCAATCCCACTACTGGGCATACACACGGAGGAAACCAGAATTGAAAGAGACACATGTACCCCAATGTTCATCGCAGAACTGTTTATAATAGCCAGGACATGGAAACAACCTAGATGTCCATCAGCAGATGAATGGATAAGAAAGCTGTGGTACATATACACAATGGAGTATTACTCAGCCATTAAAAAGAATACATTTGAATCAGTTCTGATGAGATGGATGAAACTAGAGCCGATTATACAGAGTGAAGTAAGCCAGAAAGAAAAACACCAATACAGTATACTAACACATATATATGGAATTTAGAAAGATGGCAATGATGACCCTGTATGCAGGACAGCAAAAAAGACACAGATGTGTATAGCAGACTTTTGGACTCAGAGGGAGAGGGAGAGGGTGTGATGATTTAGGAGAATGGCATTGAAACATGTACAATATCATGTAAGAATTGAATTACCAGTCTATGTCTGATGCAGGATATGGCACGCTTGGGGCTGATACACGGGGATGACCCAGAGAGATGTTGTGGGGAGGGGGGTGGGAGGGGGGTTCAAGTTTGAGAACGCATGTACACCTGTGGTGGATTCATGTCAATCTATGCCAAAACCAATACAGAATTGTAAAGTAAAAATTAAAAATTAATTAATTAATTAATTTAAAAAAATAAAAAATAAAAAATCAATTTATTATGCTACCTTTAAAAGGAAAAAGCCAGAATTCAAACAGTATATCACAATAATTTTCACTTTAATAAATCCTTTAAAGTTTTCTTTCAAGAATGTTGTTTACAAGACCAGTGGAATGCCATCAGAGTAGCAAGAAAACACTGAGGTCAGGAAGTCTCCCCAATATCAAGACCAAGAATGAGGCATTAGTGAAAAATGGTCATTTTCTAACCAGAGATGTTAATCACATTTGACAACTAACAATCACTTAAAACCTATAGCTATTTCTTACTGCCAGAGAAAAGAAGTAACAGCACTAGTATCTGGTCATTTGGTGTCTCCTAAAACCTCTTTCCACTGTCCTCCACTCCCCACACTGGTGGGACTCTGATCACCCCATATGTCCAGGACACACCCACTGTGAGGGTCTGGGTGCTGAAAAAGTCCTAATCCCCCTGAATGAAACCTGCAGAGGAGCCTCCAGGTGGAGCCTTCACTGAAGGCTCCTTTGGGGCTTTGTCGGGACATGGGCTGCTGCCCTGACCACACCCTGTCTTGGATCCATGTGACAGGCAAGAGACCTGCCCTGCAATTGGTAAATCAGTTAACTGTGCTTTTGATTTTCCATCAAGCTGTCCTGTGAATAGGCCATATTCTAATTCTACTTTGTCTCAACTGCAAAAAAAAAAAAAAAAAAAAAAAAAACTTAAAAATTTCCATTAGAAAGAAAAGGAGGTGAGGAATCAAAGGAGCTAAAAATACTGAAGGTTATCAGACCAATGGCTTTCAAATGTTTTGATTCCAAATCAAAAGAAGAATTATGTTTTAGATCACAACCTTCAACACATATGACATCCTTACTATACTGTGATGCATTCATATTTTTTCATATTCAAATCTCTTTTAAAAAATTTCTGGCTGCAGCTTAATATACATTGCTTTCATAGCCACACTAATAGATCACAATGAATAGTTTTTAAAAACACTGCATTCAAGGATGATTTTTTTCAGAGCCTCTCAGAGCAAGCTGTTCCAAGCAATAGTGTATCAGAATAAATCAGTGTCCGTGGATATTGGTTCCTCAAGTTCCTCTTCCCTGACCGCAGGGCCATTGATACACAAGGCACTGCCAGAGAAACAGAACTACTGCTGGTCTGAGCAGGCTCAACAGCTCAACAGCAGATAAACAGCAAACAGAGAGAAGGCGCCCTACAACAGAGCGAGGTAACAACCCACCAGCAGCGTCTACTGCTCAGAGAGGAAGAGACAGCAACTCCTGGAAGGAATTAGGAGTCACAGCGAGAATGGGTGAAGAAGAGACAGGAAGCCAGAGCAGGTAAGCATCCTGAGCAGAGACTCGGGAGAAGGAGAGCATGCAATGGTGAGCAAGAGGCAAGTGCCAGAGATGGTACACAGCTCTCTTACAGCTGGAGGAAAGAAATGAGATTACAAGTACAGGATGGACTGAATTCCAGAGGAGGCAAAGCAAGGAAAATGAGACAGGAGTAAAATTAAAAATATAAAGAGTACAGAGAAAGAGCTATGACTTCTTTTTTTAAATATTTATTTTATTTGGCTGCTCTGGGTCTTAGGTGCATCGCGCAGGATCTTTTAGTTGCGACATGTGAACTCCTACTTGCAGCATGTGGGATCTAGCTCCCTGATCAAGGGTTGAACCTGAACCCCTGCACTGGGAGCACAGAGTCTTAGTCACTGGACCACGACAGAAGTCCCAGCTATGACTTCTTTTGATTTCCACATAGATCCCAAAAGAAGAAAAGTAAAACCTCATAGGGACAAGGCAATATATCTATTCGGGGGTGGGGAAGCAAGGAAGACCTTCACTGTGGAAATCCTGACTACCATGTCCCTGAGACAATTCTGAGGCTCCCTAGCAGTGAGTTCTTCATCAGATTCATATGAATATTTGCACAAATAATCTCTCTGGGGGAAACACTTGGAAAAAAATTATAACTATGACTGCCTAAAATTTGCAATGATGCTACTAAGAATAAGGACAATTAACATGTAATTTAAAAAGCAAATGCTCACAAGAAAGACTATCTAATTATAGGCAGAAAGGCAGTGGGCAAGAATGCTCTAAGAACAGGGAGCCTGACGGTGTCTCACAAATGTACTCTGACCAACTGACACTGGGAAGCAAAAGAAGCTGAAGGCAATTGCATTCACTGAGTCTGTAACTTTAGAAAATACAGAAATTAAGCTATGGACCTCTCTCTCTCTTCACTTTCCTTGTGCTCTTTTACTATACATAACGTTACTTTGTTCTCTACCCTGAGGCCTCCATGTGAAATTCCCTATACCACAAATTATAGCACACAGCTTATCAGCTTCTTTTCTCCAAAACAATTTACTACAGTAACTACCAGAAAGATGTCATTGTAAAAACTGTTCACTGTTATCAGCTAGTTTAGTTCAGTCATTCAGTCGTGTCCGACTCTTTGCAACCCCAAGGACAGCCAGCACACCAGGCTTCCCTGTCCATCACCAACTCCTGGAGCCTACTCAAACTCATGTCCACCGAGTCAGAGTTAGTCGGTTATCAGCTAACCACTCCCCAAATTCATGACAGTATCAATACTTCATATGTACACACACAATGCTCCCAAACTTCTTTCACACTGAACTGATGATCTCATTCAACTCTGTGATAATTCAATGAAAAAGGAAAGAGTCACTCTTCTTTCACAGAGAGCCTTCTCTATGAAGGGTCTAAGAGTAGACGGTCAATCGGCAACAGAATCAGTGATAGCTGTCTGGGCTCCTGATACAAACAGACTGCAGTACTGAAAGAGAAAGCTATGGCAAGGCACCCTTAGAGTTGGTACATGTATCTCTGCTTTATTTTCCCAAATGGATCTCCAACTTTTCTATACATTCCATTATATCACATGTATTGATTCAATATTTTATTGAGCAATAATAGAGTATCAAAGAATCACCTGAGGTACTATAGAAGATAGAAATATGAGTATTACAAAATCCCTGCATGTAGCAGCTTACAAACAGAAGGGAGAAATAACATATGTTTACAATTCAGAATAAAAAAGATTTTGAGCAATAACAAAAAGACAGCAGAAAAGGAAGCAGGTAGTTTTCATTGGAAGAGTTGGGGAGACAAGTTCCAGAGCTTCAGGAAATGCTGTTCACATCAGAAGTATTGGTCCCAGGCCTGGACAGAGGACTTGACTCTCAATTGGCAAGAGAAGAGAAAAAAGAGGATTCTCTGTTGAGTAACAGAAACCCAGTTGGCAAAGATGGGAAACATTAAGGGAATGAGGCATAAACAGTTCAGTGCAGTGTGAGGTAATGATAGAGAGGATTTCTGATTAATTCCCAGGCCACACTATGTATACAGCAGAAGGTTAAACAAACAAACAACTCCCCCCCGCAAAAAAAGCACTGGCTGTATGAATGGTTGACTCTGTAATAAATGAGTACATTCCATTTTAAAACATAAACATGAGTTACCACCCAAGATAATGAGTTATAGTTAACTCTTAAGTATCAACTGCAACTTGCCCTTGGGAACATTTTCAGTGCATTACGGCTTTCCCCCTTACCACACACACCTTCAGGATGTTTCCTCACACACTGGCCAAGAACACATCTTTTTCATGGTAACCCAAATAAGCCACTGGTAAGGAGGTAAAATTTCTGCTCTCTGAAATCAAATATTGCATTCTAAAACCATGCAGTAATTTTTAAATACCTACCATTTAGAAATTATTTCTATAACTGCTCCCCTTTAATCAACATGAACAAACACTAAGCATGCCCCAACGGGTACCACTTAGACTAAAATTTCAATAATGGGTGATGAAAGGAGTCAATACTGAGATACAGGAACCCAGGCACTCCTCAGACTCCCTGAAAAGTGACTGACACAAAATTGAAGACAATACGTCACCCGTGAACACACTGAGAGAAAGACCATGAATATGGTATGGGTGATACTACATACATACGTATTTGTTTATTTGAAAAATAAGACTACTAAAAACCTAATTTCTTCCAGTTTGTTTTGGCATATCATGAATTTCAAATCTGATATCCAAAATTTCAAGTACCACATATCAAACCTTCATCTGGGTCCAGATAAGCAACTGGAGGATTACCCTGGTACTCAGCAACTAAAATCAGCTTGCTGAAGTTAGGAGGGCCCACAGACAGGCTGTTCCAGACCTCTCAGCCAAGGTGAGGGTTGCAGGGGAGGAGAAAGTTGTATGGCTGGGGGTTAGGGGTGACTCGCTTGGGCCCAGTGACAAGACTGGCAGAGCTGTAGAAATTCCAGCAGGCCCAGGGCAGCACACGGCAACAGAGCAGCTGCACAGATACACAACCTCCTGTATTCCAAAGCCCTTTTAACCTCCACCAAGCCTACAACACTTTCTCTACCAAGGTTCCAAATCCTTCTCTTTGGCCTTTTTCTCTACATTAGAAAAAACAACTAGACAAACTGTTGTCAAAGTAATATGTTTCCTACACAAAATTAACACCATCTACCAAAAGCCATCTTTTGTCTTTGTCTCCTTATATTCATTATTGTAAGATGCATAACAGAAGAAATATCAAAAGTTTATAAAAACAACCTGACTGTATGCATCCTTGTTTATACCCTTTAGGACCTAGATAGAAAATGTTGAAAAACATAGGTAGTGGTGTATACATTATATTTGAAATAACTCAAAGATATATTATTGAAGAACTAATAAACAGGTGACATGTAGAAAATCAGTCTTCCATTGTTTTCTTCTGTGAAGAATCTGTGGATTTGTATTACATATTAAGCATTTACATTTGGTTTGTTTCGTAGTTAAAATATGAACAATTGAGTACAGTATTGAAATATTCAATGTGCTGGCATTTGTAGTTTTGATAAATCCCATTGCTGGCAATGGAGTCATGCCAGAAAAATTTGATTTCTACTCCAAAAGGATGAGAGACTTCCCTGGTGGCTCAGATGGTAAAGCGTCTGCCTACACACGGGAGACCTGGGTTCAATCCCTGGGTCAGGAAGATCCTCTGGAGAAGGAAATGGCAACCCACTCCAGTACTCTTGCCTGGAAAATCCCATGGATGAAAGAGCCCGGTGGGCTACAGTCCATGGGGTCACAAAGAGTTGGACACGACTGAGCAACTTCACCTCACCAAAAGCCATCAGTATTTTTCTTATGCAAATTTTATACAATGTATTTATTAAATACTTATAAAATTTTCTCATTCAATATGAAGCATTATGTTTGACAACGTAAACACTACACCAACTTATCAACTTTCCTGTGAAGGCTTCAAAGTGCGCTTCTGTCTCTAACACAGCCACACAACACACAATCACACAGCAGGCTCCCTGGGTGTCTCTTTCTCCTTCATGATCAGGAGTCCAGTTTCTGCCCGCTCCTTTCTCCCTCTTGTCATATCCGTCTTCCCCTCTGACTCTCCCAACTAATGACAGAGTGATTCTTCACTTTATGATGCCCCGCTCCCCTGAAAATGTATTTCTTCTAACTCCTAGACTCATGCTCCCACCCTCCTCGCCCTTCGGCACCAGTGACCTGGCGCTCTCTCATCACCTGGCCCCCACCTCACACCTCAAATACACCAGGGAGGGCGAGGGGAGGATGTGGGCTCCTAGAAGAACAGATTTCTAAAACCCTCCTGCGTTTGGAAGAGTTCTTCTACTGTGGCAACACTCAGCCATCTACCAATGCAGAGGGGGGTTGAGATTTTTGCTGTTTGTCTTTGTTTTGTTTTCCTTCCATCATTATGAAAGAGTTTACTCTCAGTTTTCCCTGCAAAATATGAGAGATCCCTAGTCTAAAACACTGGAATACTAGGCTTAGCACATATACCTACGCCCCAGCTTGTGTATATATGCATGTATCAAGATTATATCTTAACTCACAGCAAGAAGCAACATTATACTTTATAAAAAATAGTAAGATACAAACCTGCTGTCCCTATTACATAGAAATTATCTAATATTCTTAAAATTATGAATTTAAGAAGTGTTCTTCAATAAAAGCAGAAGTGTTTAATATGATATGGGGAAAAAAAATCAACATAAAACACTTCTCATACTACTTGTGTTGAGGTAATTTATTTCCAAAACATATTTCCCAATGTTATAATCCTTTTAAGTGCTCATCTACCTGGCTTCTACAGTAATCTACAAATGTGAAACAACTAACAAATGTGAAACAAAAAACAATTCACAGAAAGGAAAAAAGTACGAGGGCTTAACTGACTGTACTCTCATTTTCCAGAGGGAGAGGTGTGGAGCTCGGTCACAAAAGGGCTTGTAAATTCCACTGGTTTAATGAACAGATAGTTTTCCTAATTGTTATTGCTGTACTCCACAGCCTAGTGACTGCCAGGCCAATGCCAAAGTCCAGGTTGCATTTGAATGACATATGGCTTCAGTCAACCAGAGAGATGTTGCAACAATGAACAATACAAGCAGACAGAACAAGAAGACCTAGCGCCAAACTGGCCTTCGCAGAACCAGATTCGCGTGTGCACACCGCTGTCCTGGGAAGAGGTTGCGTGTTGAGTGTGCGTGTTGTGAAGACACTTTCCTGAGCCCCGACAAGCACTGCACCAGGGCTCTGGGACTTGCAGGCTGGTGCAGTAGAAACAGGCTGCATGGACTCTGGAGTGGCAGGCACAAGGTCAAGCTCCAGTTCTGCCTGAACAGCTACAAGTTCTTTGTCAGAGTGCATTACTTCTTTGCCCACCAGGTTCCTCACAAAACAGCGTTATTACAATACTCCCTCCACCTCACTGAATGGCATGCTGACATGGAGACTTTCTGAATGAAAGCTTCCTAAACCCTATGTAAACAACCACATGATGATAACACATATCCCACCAGTAGAAACTCCCACAAGTGCGTCTAGTTCACGTGGCAAAACAGCAGTGTGGGGACACTTGTCCACCCATTTGGATACCCAGGCTATGGACACTTCTAGTATCTGAATAATTCCTCACTGGCTGTGATAGGATGTGGTGATTTCAAGTAAGAGATACATGTTTGGTCTTTGTCCCCATTTCTGGCACTGAGCTCCAAAACCCTGAAATCTCTTAAGTATTGAGAGCCTGCATGGGTACTCAGTTGTTAAGTCATGTCCAATTCTTTTGCAACCCTATGGGCTACAGCCCAGCAGGTTCTTCTGTCCATGGAATTTTCCAAGCAAGAATACCAGAGTGGGTTGCCATTTCCTTCTCCAGGGCATCTTCCCTACCCAGGGATGGAACCTATGTCTCCTGCACTGGCAGATGGATTCTTTACCACTGCACCACCTGGGAAGCTAATTGAGAGCCTAGGAGGTGTCTTTTGTTAGGGTTTTGAAAAATCACCTAAGGCTGGGGAATGGCTGCCAAGAGAACCAACCAAGCGATTATAGGGTTGAACCTTTCAGTCCTACCCCTTGATTCCTAAGGAGGGGGACAGTGGCTGGAAGTTGCATCAGTCGCCAAGGACCAATGATTTAATCAATCATGCTTATGTAATGAAGCCTCCATAAAACTTGAAAGGACAGATTCAGAGAGCTTCCAGGTGGTTGAACACACAGAGATGCTAGGAGAATGGAGCACTCAAGACAGCGGGTACCCCGCCCCTTCCCGCTCACCTACTCACCTCTTCCATCTGGCTGTTGCTGAATTACATCTTTTATAACAAACCAGTAATCTAGCAACTGAAATGCTTCTCTGATTTCTGTGAGCCACTCTAGCAAATTAATGGAACCCAAGGAAAGGGCTGCTGAAACTTCTGGATCTGTAATTTGGATCTGTGACTGTCATCTGAAGTAGGGGATGGGGGCTGTACTGTTCCCAGGCAGTGGTAAAGAATCTGCCCCCCGATGCAGGGGCTGCAGGAGATGTGGGTTCAGACCCTGGGTCGGGAAGATCTCCTAAAGGAGGAAATGGCAACCCACTCCAGGATTCTTGCCTGGGAAATTCCATGGGGAGAGGAGCCTGGTGGGCTACAGTCCATGGGGCTGCAAAGAGTCGGACACAACTGAGCAACTGAGTGTGCATGCACATCACACGTGCATGCTGCCAAGCGACCAACAGGGGAGATGGTGGACAAGCTGTGGTGTCGCTTACTGAGTGACTGTGAATGCCGTCTGTCCTCATGACCCAGGCCTGTCATCATCCTCACAGTGTGGTGGGAACCCATGTGCCTTCCCTTCTTGTGAGCCCAGTTTTTCAACTTTCCTGGCTATTCTGTGGCTTCCCACTAGCCTGCCAATATTTCCTTTTCTGGTTGGAATAGGCCAAACTGAGTTTCATTGCTTACAACCAAGAATTCTGGCTGACAGAAGCAATTTCTGAAACGGGAGAAAAAGATAAGTAGCAAAACTAAAAGAGAACTTCAAAATGTGTAGCACAGCACAACAAAAAGAGAAGATGTTAACATGATATACAGCCGTCATGACACACGATGATGGGTAGTCTCTTGATCAAGTCAACAGCAGGAAAAGAACCAAGTCATGCAACTAGTCAAAAGTCAAGAATAAATGCAGTGAAGTGAGAAGCTCCACATGTAATGAGATTTCAGAAGCAGGCAGTTCTAATATATGTGAAGATCACAGGTTAAGAAGTAGACACGTTCAATATAAATCAATAATTTTAACATAGGGAAATAAGTTTAATTAAAGTATACATTGCCTAAACGTAGTTAGGGGCCAGTAAGCAAGGAACACTTCACTTGCAGAGAAAGTGACAACTAAAGCAAACAGGGAAGGGGGACGCAGAATGGGTAACTTCAAACAGGAAGAATAGTGGGAAATAAGCATGGTATATACTCAAACTACAAACTTCAGTGGACTGATGTGTAGACACAGGAGAGAGGGTGCTGGGAGAAGACAAGGCAGGAAAGTTCATCAGGGCCATGCCAACAGGCTGCTGCTGCTAAGTCGCTTCAGTCGTGTCCAATTCTGTGTGACCCCATAGACGGCAGCCCACCAGGCTCCCCCATCCCTGGGATTCTCCAGGCAAGAACACTGGAATGGGTTGCCATTTCCTGCTCCAATGCATGAAAGTGAAAAGTGAAAGGGAAGTCGCTCAGTCATGTCCGACCGTTCACGACCCCATGGACTGTAGCCTACCAGGCTCCTCCATCCATGGGAGTTTCCAGGCAAGAGTACTGGAGTAGGTTGCCATTTCCTTCTCCTATGCCGTCAGTCTACCAAGTTTATATTTTGTATAAGACAGGACTTCACTAAAGAACTGTAAGTAGGAGAGCAATAGATCAGATTTGCATTTTATTACAGCAAGATTACTGTGAAGGCTTGTGAAGATTACATGTAAAGAAATAAGTACACAAAAATTGGTTCTTAACCATTCTGGGTTCATAGATACATTGAGAATATTGTTGTTATTCAGTCACTAAGTCGTGACCAACTCTTTGTGACCCCATGAACTGCAGTACTTCAGGATTCTCTATCCACTATCTCCTGGAATTTGCTATAATGACCAAAAAAATACACCTACACACATACATAAAAGTCTTAATATTTTATTCCAAAGAATCTACAGGCTTCTGAAGTCCATCTGTGAACATTCAGGGGTCCATGGACCTCAAAGTGAGGATGACTTGAAAGCAGGAGAAAGACAATTGGACACTGGCTGAGAGGCAACAGCAGTTGACGGCAAAGAACTCAACTCACGAAGAGAAAGAAGAGAGAGAAGGTCTGAGTAATTTGCAAGAATTAGTGATCAGCTGGATGTGGGTTGTAAGGGAGGAATACCAAGCATGACTTCCAGATAGATGAGGTACATGAGTGAGCTGCACCACGATTTTACGGCACAAAGATGGAATGGGGAAAAGACAACTCAATGGGATACTCAGAACTGAGTTTTGAGAAATACATCCAGGTGGAAATGGCTGGCTGGCAATCAGAAACCAGTGTCTCAAACTGAGCAGGCCACAGTCCAGGGTAGAGTCACTGGACCAACATGGAACGGCAGAAGCTACAGGAGACATCTAGATGCGGCAGGGTCTAGAGGACACGAGGCAGGCCAGACACCACGAGGGAAGCCAGGACTCAGTATGAGGTCCACAGAAAGGCTGAGGCTAGCAGGGTCAGACCACCACCATTATGCCACTTCATAAACAGAAACACATTAGTTTGTGCAAGTAATTGGTCTACACGGTCACATCAGTGCTATTGACTCCAAAAAATATATATAAAAACCTTTAAATAATTCCATTTAGAGGCTTGTAGATATAATAAGAAAATAACATTATCCAGAGATACAATTCTCAATCTCTGCAGAGCCCTGACCTCAAAAAGGATAGTGTGTGCAAACAAAAACTTTAAGGATGATTTTTAAATATCCATAAAATTTGGAATATTCAATAATACACTTCAGAAACACTAAAAATCTAGAAAGGAATTTGCAACCTCCTTTCAGGAAAGCAATTCTTTCAACAGAAGTATTTAGCATGTAATATAAACATGTTATTCAGAGAAACGTACAACATAGGGGATTTTCATCACATTTACTATATTTGTTAGCCAAAATGTAGCACGCTTGTAATCACAAACAGAGCTGCAGTAAAACCTCTATAACATTAAACAACAACAAAATGTGGCAGTAAGCCATCCTTCTATTAAGAAAAAGAAAACAAAGAAAACATTCTCAATAAGTACAGCTTTCTTTGTGACTTTTTTCCCTAAGGAACTCATTCTAAACTATAGCTTACTGGCAAAAGCTATTTAAATTTGGACAAAGTCTGGCATCTCTACTTTGTGAGAAGAATTTGGCAGCAGAAAAACTATAGTAATTTTAGGCTTTTCATTATTCTCACACTAAAATACAGAGTATGAAATAAAAAGAACGAAAACATTAATCCAGAATATAGTTCTGAATGGTCATGTATCTCTATTACTTGACTCAGCTTTTATCACTGAGAATTATAAACGTTATTAATTTTGAATAAATAGCAAATGGTTCTATACTTTCCTAGGGAATAAAATCACCAATAGGACTGAAAGATGGCCACACATATGAAGAAAGTTTATAGCACTTAATTAATAATATCTAAAGTTCTGAAATCTGATCATGCAGTACAATCATTTCCTAAAAAAACTAAAGAATTTTCTCCTTCTACATAATGGATTTTCTGCTACATAACATACTGAAGTGCAATGGTACTTAAGTCAATGTAAAGAAGGAAAGAGAGAACAATGAATAAACACTTATCAGTCTCAAATATTAATCCAGATACCACTAGATCCATATATTCAAAAAGGTAATTTAAAGACGGTCTTTTAAAGTACTTGGTAAATTTTAGCAGCTATTAATAAGATAAGATATCATATGTCAACTATTCAATTGATTGGTAACTACTTGCAGGCTATTCTACTTTATGCCACAGCGATTAAGTCAAGATATGGCTCCTTTCTGCTCTTAAAGATCCCAAGGAGAAAGGACCAGTATTCAAAGCATCCTATGTCAAGATGCATCTATGACCATGATGAAACACACTTATGACACATTCTGGAAATGAAGACATGCTTCACAAAGGAGAAAGGAACTGACTTACAGGAATGGTCCACTTCTCAGCTGGAGAAGGCAATGGCAACCCACTCCAGTACTCTTGCCTGGGAAATCCCATGGATGGAGGAGCCTGGTAGGCTGCAGTCCATGAGGTCACTAAGAGGCGGACAAGACTGAGCGACTTTCACTTTCACTTTCATGCACTGGAGAAGGAAATGGCAACCCACTCCAGTGTTCTTGCCTGGAGAATCCCAGGGATGGAAAAGCCTGGTGGGCTGCCATCTATGGGGTCGCACAGAGTCAGACACGACTGAAGCCACTTAGCAGCAACAGCAGAAGCCACATCTCAGCAGACAGAGATAAAGAGGAAAGATAACAAAACTTCCATATTAAAAAAGAGTGGCAAAATAAAAAGCGTGAGGCATATTTAAGAAGGCAGAGTCTCTGTGGGAAGAAGAATGAAAGACAAAGACAGAAGGCGATAAGGGGTTGGGCTAGTATAGAGTCCATGTCCACAGAATAATTCTCAAAGAATAATCTAACAAGTGACAGGAGTGTTAGATGGAATTCCAATCTGAAGGTCTCAGTTCAGTTCAGTTCAGTTGCTCTCAGTCGTGTCCGACTCTTTGGGAACCCATGAATCACAGCATGCCAGTCCTCCCTGTCCATCACCAACTCCCAGAGTTCACACAAACTCATGTCCATTGAATCGGTGATGCCATCCAGCCATCTCATCCTCTGTCATCCCCTTCTCCTGCCCCCAATCCCTCCCAGCATCAGAGTCTTTTCCAATGAGTCAACTCTTCCCATCAGGTGGCCAAAGTATTGGAGTTTCAGCTTTAGCATCAGTCCTTCCAAAGAACACCCAGGACTGATCTCTTTTAGGATGGACTGGTTGGATCTCCTTGCAGTCCAAGGGACTCTCAAGAGTCTTCTCCAACACCACAGTTCAAAAGCATCAATTCTTCGGTGCTCAGCTTTTTTCATAGTCCAACTCTCACATCCATACATGACCACTGGAAAAACCATAGCCTTGACTAGATGGACCTTTGTTGGCAAAATAATGTCTCTGCTTTTCAATAGGCTATCTAGGTTGGTCATAACTTTCCTTCCAGGGAATAAGTGTCTTTTAATTTCAAGGCTGCAATCACCATCTGCAGTGATTTTGGAGCCCTAAAAAATAAAGTCTGACACTGTTTCCACTGTTTCCCCATCCATTTCCCATGAAGTGATAGGACCAGAGGCCATGATCTTCATTTTCTGAATGTTGAGCTTTAAGAAAACTTTTTCACTCTCCTCTTTCACTTTCATCAAGAGGCTTTTTAGTTCCTCTTCACTTTCTGCCATAAGGGTGGTGTCATCTGCATATCTGAGGTTATTGATATTTCTCCCGGCAACCTTGATTCCAGCTTGTGCTTCTTCCGGCCCAGCATTTCTCATGATGTACTCTGCATAGAAGTTAAATAAGCAGGGTAACAATATACAGCCTTGACGTACTGCTTTTCCTATTTGGAACCAGTCTGTTGTTCCATGTCCAGTTCTAACTGTTGCTTCCTGACCTGCATATAGGTTTCTCAAGAGGCTACTATATACTATATGCTAGACCTTCGGCCATGTTGCTTCACTCTCTCAATAACCTGATGAGCTAGACAGCATCATCCTCACTTTACAGATGAGGAGACCAAGATGAGTGATTTCCACATCACACACCTTAAAAAGTGAACAAGCCAGACTAGGAATCTAGAATACCTAGGGCCAAGGTCCCTCTTTTAACACATAGTTAACCAATACAGGAAATCAGGGCAAAATCATATATGTCTCTGGAATTGCCCCGGGGACTGAGGATACCATGGTTTTGTTAAGAGAAATAGATAAACCAATGGAGGAATAGCAATTTCTGAGGCAGCTTGATAAACTCATTAGCAGGCAGCTGCAAAGGCAAGCCTGGAGCTGTGAGCAGGTTAGGGATAGGAGTCATGGCCTCAAGAAGAAGATAGATGAAGCTACGTGGGGCCTGAGACTATCAAGAGAGGGGCTATAAAGAGATGACAGGATGGATGAGCAGGCTTATCTTTCAGGATACAACCAGGCAAACACATGAACATTAGGAAAAATTCTCAAAGTGCTTAAGATATTGAAACATTGTCCAAGACTCCACTGCATCTACTAAATAATTTGCATTATATATCATAGCCATAATCTACAAACTAATTATGAAGAAACAGACTCTACCGAATTACATGGTTTGTAGATTTCAAGTATATGATTCTAGATCTTCAATGACAAGAATTCATAATTTCACCTAGTCTGGGAAATACTGTTTCTCCCTTTCAAAAACTAGTGTCTAAACTTTACAGCAAAGTTCACAAAAATATGCATGTCTAAATTTAAGTTTAAAGCAATAAAAACACACCCACATCAGTTGCCTTCTCCTCAAAGTGTAATTTCTTCACAAGGATATTTTCTAAAAGAAAAGAAACTACTTACCTTGAACTTATATATCAGTATCATGAGTTGACCTATTATGCCAGTGGCATAACCCAGAATTGACTAATCATTAACCTACAAGTTAGTTTTACATGAATACCAAAATCTGTGCCCCAGTCTCATTTATTCAAAACACTTTCCCCAAAGACCTCCTATTCGTAAGGCACTATATGAAGTGACAGGAACAAAAACAAGAAAAGTCATGCTCCCTGGTTTCTGATAGAGTTAAGAGAGAAAGAAAATTTCAATAGCATTTTCCACAGAAATAGAAAAAAACTACCCTAAACCTTATATGCAACAACAAAACACCCCCAAACAGCCAAACCAAACTTGAGAAAGAAGAACAAAGCTGGTAGCATCATACTTCCTGATTTCAAACTATAATACAAAACTACAGTAAATAAGACAGCATAATATTGGCATAAAAACAGGCACACAACAGAGGAACAGAATATAAAACCCAGAAATAATACCATGTTCATAATCAATTAATTTTTGACAATAATGTCATGAACACACAATGGAGAAAAAGATAGCTTCTTCAGCAATGGTATTGGAAAAACTGGATATCCATGTGTAAAAAATGAAACTGGATCTGTATCTTACATCAAACACATGAAAACTAGAAGAAAACAAAGCGGGGAAGCTCCCTAACACTGGTTTTGACAATGATTTCTTGGATAAAACACCAAAAGCAAGGCCAACAAAGTCAAAAATAAGTGGGTCACATCAAACTAAAGGACTTCTGCAGAGCAAAGAAAACAAACTAGAAAGACAGAATGAGAGAAAATATTTGCAAACCATGTATTTGATAAGGTGTTTATACAAAAGATGCAAAGGTCTCATTCAACTCAAAAGCAAAAAAGCAAATAATGCAATTTTTTTAAAATGCAAAGTACCTAATCAACATTTTTCCAAAGAAGACATACAAATGGCCAATATGTAGATGAAAAAGTGCTCAACATCACCAATCCCTGAAGATACAATGGATAAGAATCTGCCTGCCAATGCAGGGGACAGGGGTTCAATCCCTAGTCCAAAAATATTCCACACAGCACAGAGCAAGTAAGCCCACGTGCCACAGCTTCTGAGTCTGCATGCTGCAATGACTGAAGTTCTTGGGCCTAGAATCCGTGCTCCACAGTAAGCGAAGCCATCACAGTGAGACGCCCACGCACTGCAACGAAGAGTAGCCCCTGCTCACTGCAACTAGAGAAAGCCCAGCGCAGCAATGAAGACCAAGAACCAGAAACACATACATATATACATAGTTTTCAAAAACTTACTGACCTAAGTACTAAAATCCAGAATGAAGAGCACAAACATAAAACAGGCTCAAAGTTATTCTGGTTGTTTGTGAGATGTTATTAGGGCATTTTTGAACAGAATCATCCCTAAATATTGTTGAAAGAAAGCGATGCTTAGTAAAATATTCTAACTTTGATTGGGTCTAGAGTCCAAAGTGACACAATTTTCTAAACTATTTCAACATATGTAAAATGTCCAAATGTAACATATTCAGTATCTCCTCTCCCAGTTTATGAGGATATACACTACCATTTTCGGTGCTGCTTAAAAAGTATTTGCTTTTCCTGGCAAAACCTAGAATCCAGTTTGCCATCATAACATCTAAATTACCCCACACAGTCTTTGACAAGATTTGGTTCAAAGCAAGCTCTTCAACACAGAGCCACTAAAGCACAATAAACCCTTTGAACAACACATAGATTAAAAGACAATGAGTAAAATTTAACCTAGATAATTGGTTGGACAGCAAATATATTTGCTCCATGTTATATCCTAAGTCCTGAAGTTAGGACATTTCCAGATGTCCTTGGCCTCTGGCACCAGCTGGATGCAGTACATCCAGGGTCAGGCAGGGTCTAGCTATAAACAGCCATCAGAATGCCAGCTGGAAGTCCCTGCCAGAGCCCTGTCTCTTAACACATGCCAGGAGTGGGGCTCAGAACGGCGACTTGCTATCACATAATAAATGCACGTAGCTGGGAGAAAGAAAGGAGGCTTACTGAAATTCCCGGTGAAACAGGGAGCTCTGTCCAGCCTCTCCCCTTATCACCCATCAGAATGCAGGATGCCCGTCTCCACTTACAAGCCAGGACCAGGAGGAGGCATTTCAGTCACTAGCTTTTCAGCTTCTTCAGACACTGTAATCCAGGGCGTTACAGAGCTAGGACTGTCTGGAATGAAGAAGGTAAGTAGGAGTGACAGGAGAAGCAGAGTCCAGACCCAACCAGACCAGCTGGATGACTGGAAAAAACAGACAACAACCTGACTGGCTGCCCTCCTGCAGTCCCACTCCCACTGGTCCCTGGTGTGTACGGAACATTCACCAGGGAAATCAGTAATATCTATCATTGTCGGCTGCACTATTTTGTTGCAATGAATATTGGAAAAGATATTTAAATATGCATTTTCAACAGATGTCTAAAGTTAAGTATGATTTTACTACTGGTTCTCAAAACCAATTTTCCCCCATAAGAATGTACCTTTTTAAAATTTTTTTTAAAGAATCTCAGTAGGCGCATAAAAATTGATATAAAGCAATCCACTTTATACTTCACTCTAGACAAATCTATCTCTTTACATATTATCTGACTCTTGATGGCTGGCTTCCTCTTGCATGCCTGCAAGTCTACTAAATTAGTGTGAAGAAAAATAGCATAAAATTAGATCTTTATATGCCCCAATCCCTTAGATAGTTAATATACATCACTTTCCTTCTTTAATTCCCTATTTTCAGATAAATCAAATTCGTACAGAGTAACAGCTTAAAATTACTTTGAGTATAAAATTTCATTAATATTTATAGGACAGTTGTGTTCCTCAATGTTTACCTTCTAATAATAGAGATTTTTTTCACCCAAAAATGGAGATACAAATTTCAAATAAATACTATTATTCACTTTTTATAGCCAGATGCTGAGGCAATGGAAGATGAGTGAATTGTACCAAAGAAAGAAGGTGACTTTCAGACAAAAAAGGTATTCTTTTGGTCTCATCTTGGTAGTAATTATCATTCAGGAAAAAAGCTAAAATTATTACACCTGAGAATGTGGTCACTCTGAAACCAATTTGAATATGAATTTCCAAATCTTCAAATCCTTCTTGAAAAAAAAAATATATATGGTATATACACATCGATTAAAATGAAATTGAAAATCTCAATTGGTAAATTGATAATTTAATACATTCAAAGAGAAAAGACTAAATTTATTGTTTAAATCACAAGTTTTATAAACCATCATGTCTCTCCCTCAACCAGTTAAAATTAGATACCTCAAGTAAAATTCGCTATCTCAAAAATCGCTAGTCTTCATTAATCTCTCATCTCTTATGATTCTGCTGAATCTTTCAATTTCACATCAATAAAACAGAAAATACCATATTTAATAACTGAAATTAAAAGTTGTCTCTAAATTCTATTTCTAAAAGAGACATCAATTTACTGCTCCGAATGGTTTGGGGTGGGAATATTTATTATTTTGTTTTGTCTTGAAGCTTTTCAACATTTCCGTTTTCTAAAGTCATTTCTTCATCATATGAGGTTTAGCACCTAAACATTTATCCTAACATTATAAGGATACAAGAGTAGCACCTAGCTGTGTCAGTCTAGCTATATCAGTGATTCCTCCACAGAAGGATAGTGGTTCAGTATGCCCCCCCCCTTTTTTTTTACGTTACAATTTACCCAAACAGCCCAACAAATTAAATAAAGCCCATGAGGAAAATGGACCCAAAGTGATAAATCAGGTATTCATTCACGGCCGGGTACTGGCACATCCGAGCACCTGGGACACAGCCGCCTCTCGCGCGTGGAGACAGCGCACTGAAAGGCCCGTCATGGCCACACCGGCGCGGGCACGCGACTGGACCGAGGGCGCCTCAGCGGAGCCTCACGGGAGCCTCGGCGGCCACGCTCCAAGAGGAAGTGAGCACGCGGGCTGGACTTTAATTTCGGAAACAAACATTTGGGGTTTTCCCCTTTGTCCTCTTCCCGAAAGTCATGCGCAATACAGAGGAGAGTGTACTTGGCCTGAAATGCCCAGAGCGAGGTTAGGAAGGTGGGGGCCCCGGGCTTGGAGCCGCGTGGCTTCTGAGAGGAAATGTCTCCCTCCAAGTGGAGCCTCTGGCTCTCAAAGGCCGGGCCTGAAGCGCCCGAGACGGCCTAAGGGAAAATTGAAAAGTACCCCAGAGCAGTGTTCTCAACCTTCACCACAACCATACATTCAGTGACTTGCCACACAGAACCAAACTGACTGAAAACGTTATTTCTGATACTGACAGCATCTGGTAACTCTTCAGCACATTCGGTCACAGAATCCAATATTCCACTGAAAAGGCTGACGGGCCTTCCTCGGGGAGCCGAGTTCCCGCCTCTCGCTCCACGCGGGGAGGAGAGGGGCACATGAGGGCCCCAGCAGCCGCGCCCCAACGCCGGGTCCGCACGCGGCCGGGCCGGCTGGTCAGCACCGGCCTCCCAGCCCCTGACAGCGCACCGCGCACTCCTCGACCTCCCAGGACAGCACCCCGGACAGCCTGAACACCTGCATTTTGATAACCAGCGAGAAAACCTCCTCTGTTACCCTGTAGTAGGTCCACAAGGGTCACCTGCACACCTTCTGCTGGTCATCAAGGATGGACGCTGGCCACGGGAGGGTGCAAAAAGAGAGGCCCCAGCACGAGAGGCCCCAGCACCGTCCACGCCGGGAGCTACAGGCAGCGCCGGGTCAGGCGCCAGGAAGCATGCGCAAGACACCGAGCCAGCGGGGCCACGCCCCTTTTCGGGCTGCGAGCCGGTTATACCTCGAAGCAAGGAAGACACGACAACCGCTCAAGGATGGATAAGGCAAGGAAGACACGGCAACCGCGCAAGGATGGATTATCTTATCTGTACGTGCGCACACCTCTGCTTTGTGTGTCCACAAATGCTTTTAAAGGAAAATATTTCTGAAACAAGTTTCACGACAACAAGTGAGCGCTGTGCCAAGCCATGTTGAAGGGGGATCTCGTGTACACAAGAAGACCATGGTCACGAGTCACTTTCGGATGTCTGCATAGAAAATAAAATGCACGAAATCACATTTAAATGAAGTGACTTCCATGATGCTTGCAAAATCGACTGCATTTAACTTGCAAATAGTATAAACCACTCAAAAGAGATCACAGAGTGTAGACAGTTCTTGTAGCTGTTAATTACATTTTAATGTCTGTGACAATTCTGTTTATGTATTGGACAGCCTGTAACCCACAGTTATGTACATAAATTACAAAGATATTTATAAGGTAGCACACTTGGGTCAGACCTAAAAATTAAATGTACATATTTATAACTGAAAGAGAGATTCTGGGTAAATATGGCAGATTCAACACACATCTACTATCATCCTCTCCTAAAAACAAAACCGACATTAGTTTGCTTTTCGTTTGATTTTATAAAACACACTCATAAGAATAGGAACAAAAACAGCAACAAAATTGTGAATGCAAAAACATATGGACAAGTACATAGTGACTAACACAGTTTGACAATGTAGAATCTTCACAAGACTTAGACATTGGTGGTACCAGATATCTCTGAGAGCAAGGAGGCAGTGTGCTGGGGAATGGGGGTGGGGAAGGTTAGTGAGCTGGTGCCTAAAACAAGGAGCAAGAGTTAAGAGTTGACTAAGATCTCTACCAATAAGCACAGCACCTCCCTCAACCTAGCAGAAGTCCAGAGAACTCCCAGAAGAGGAGAAAGAGCAGTTCCAGACCATTGTGAGAGCAGTGGTATAAGATATTAAGAATATCTAGTGAATGTTGAGATACCCTCATACAACCTTGCCAAACGGTACTCTCCCCTTGGTAAATGAGACCAGCCCAATAGGAAAGATCTAACTATGTTCTGGGGCAGGAGTAGGGGTATCCCAAATTCTCTTCAACAGCCCACCCAGGTACCCCACAGTAGACTCTACGGTCAGCCAAGGCACTCAGACAACCGATTACTGACAGCTGAGCAAAGTCTTCAACATGAAACAGAGACCAAAATAAAGAAAGAAAAAAAAAAAGACAAGCCAGAAGACAATGAAATGATATAAAACAGAATACAATCATTAATATTTCAAAGAAATAAAAGAAAATAATCTACCCCGAAACAAGAACAGGATTCTATTAAAACAACAAAGAATTTTTTTAGATGACAGGGAAAAAATAGGAAAGAGGAAGAAAAAGGGGAGAAAGGAAGGGAGGGATTTTGAGACTAGATAGAGCCTTGGAAATTAAAAACTTAAAGGAATGAAGAACTCTTCCAGAAATGGAAACAAAATAACATAGAAAATAGTAGAAAAGATAAGAAAGTAACAAATCCAATAAGTCCAATATCAGATGAAAAAAAGTTATAGAAAGGGAGAAGAGTAAAAATGAGGGCAAGGGAGATCAAAGATATTAATTCGATTTTCCATGACTGAAGGAGTGCAAAGGGCAGTGGATAAAAAGGGACCCGGATGAAACTGAAGGGCACTGGAAGGGAAAAGGCCTCACAGACACTAGGCAGTAGAGAGTTATCTAGAGGGTCAGGAAGCAGGAAGAACGGCCTGAGACTTCAGAACAGCAGCACTGGGAGCTAAGTGACAGGTGAGTAACTGTTTCAAAATTCTGAAGGAAAATGATTTCCAGAATTCTATTCCCAGTCAATCTTTAAGTCATTAGTTCAGTTCAGTTCAGTCGCTCAGTAGTGTCCGACTCTGCAACCCCATGGACTGCAGCATGCCAGGCTTTCCAGGCCATCACCAACTCCGGGAGCTTACTCAAACTCATGTCCATCAAGTCGGTGATGCCATCCAACCATTTCATTGTCTGTTGTCCCCTTCTCCTCCTATCATCAATCTTTCCCAGCATCAGAGTCTTTTCAAATGAGTCAGTTCTCATCAGGTGGCCAAAGTACTGGAGTTCCAGCTTCAACATCAGTCCTTCCAATGAATATTCAGGACTGATTTCCTTTAGGATGGACTGGTTAGATCTCCCTGCAGCCCAAGGGACTCTCAAGAGTCTTCTCCAACACCACAGTTCAAAAGCATCAATTCTTCGGCGCTCAGCTTTCTTTATAGTCCAACTCTCACATCCATACATGACTACTGGAAAAACCTTAGCTTTGACTAGATGGACCTTTGTTGGCAAAGTTATGTCTCTGCTTTTTAATATGTTTAATATGTTTTTAACATGTTGTCTAATGTTTTTAATATGTTGTCTTTAAGTCATTTATGAGGGTAAAATAAAGACATTTTTCAGAATTCAAGATCTTAACATTTTACTTCCCTGCACCATTCTTGAGAAAGTCACTACAGGATGGGCTTCATCAGAACAAGAAACATGCAGGATCTAGGAAGCCAAAGATGCAGAGAGGTGAGGGGAGACTCCAAGATGAAAGTAAAGGGACACCCTGGATCACAGGTGTCCGTGAGACATGGATGGGACCTGAGAGACTGGAGTAAGGCAGGATCTAGGAAGCCAAAGATGCAGAGAGGTGAGGGGAGACTCCAAGATGAAGTAAAGGGACACCCTGGATCACAGGTGTCCATGAGACACGGATGGGACCTGAGAGACTGGAGTAAGGTGGAGGTTCTAGCAGAGATATCTCTAGAAGATAAAATGGATAATGTACCTGTTCGATCTGAATATCTTACAACAAAAGATGGACAATTGTAACTGATAAAAAAATTTTAATGTAGCTATAAGTATATGCAGATAATTCAAGAAAAATCAATTATTAACTCCAAGAAAAAGAACTGTGTAGAAAAGGGTAACAGCAGTTGACTACATGGCTCTTTGCTGCAGTTTCCCAGTCTCAGTAATGTAAACAGAACCGTGATCAAATCAAAATCATAACACAGCTACATTGGGAGGATGAGCTGATATGAAGGATTCATGCTTGTGGTGAGGACAGGGTAAGAAAAACAGAATGAAATTGTCATCTTCCAGAAGAAATCAACAGATAAATCTTAAAACTGAAAGTAGCAATTCAAGTACATTATTCAAAAACATGGAGGCATCCTGGAAAAATCAGCCAGCAGAGTTCAAAGTGGCTGCCTCTAGGGAAGGCAAGTTGAGGAAGGGAGGCAGTGACTACTGTTTTTGATGGCCAATCTTGTAGAACCACTGACTTTGTAAACCATTTACATCTATAACCTTGATACGAATAAAAACTTTTTAAAAACTAGGCTAAAAGAAACAAGACACGAGCAGAAAAAATATACAGTATCATACACCAAACAAATTTAAAAGCCATCCTTTCTATATTACCATCACTTAGAATCAAGCTAAAAGCCCAGGGGAGGCGTTGAGGGTATACTCAGTGCTCAAAGCACACTTCTGAAAGACAAGATAACAATTTGTCAGAGAGCGTCCTCTCCTTATCTCCCTCAGAGGGCTGCAAGATTATTAATCTTCAGAACACAAAGAAGTGGAAAACTACAATTCCCAGTATACCCTGCAGCCCATTCAATTACTTTAAGTACATGAGGCTTTGCTATGAGGGAGAAGATTAATTTTAAGAAAATACAGAACTAGTTCTCACAGGCCATTTCTAGCCAACTGTGTTCTACAGACATAATTTTTCCATTCTCTACTTGAAGAAAAAAAGGATAGAAAATAAATCATCTGTTGGAGTTGAACATTATTTTTTTAGTTACTTCAAAGAAAAATTCAAGATGATGACACTGAAAGTCTAGAAACACAGAATGTTCGAGCAGAAAGGAACTAAGAGGTCACAGAATCTCTTCTCCACTCTTCAAGCTTCGTGTATCCAGTTGTGTAGTGGAAGAGTTCAGGGCTCGGCGAGGTTCAGTGCCCAACCAACATGCTCAGAAAATGCAGAATCATGAGATCAAAATGAGTCACTTATCCATTCAACAATTTAAAATACATTTTTGGTAATTACTATATGTAATTCAATCACAGAACAGGGATATTCACAAACTCAGGTTCCACTTCCTGTTTTATATTTTTGGTAAGTCACTTAATATTTTAATTGCTTCAACTTTCCCATCTGTAAAATAAACATACTCTATTTCACATTGTGTATTTCACAGGAAAGTTTATGAAAATAGACTAAATATGTTTAAGATTCTAAAAGGAAAAAAGAGATACAAAACACTCTACTACCATCACTACACACAACTAACACAATCACCTCAAACTCATTATATCCAAAATCAAACTCCTCCTTCTCCTCAAAACCCGTCTCTCCTTCTGTATTCGGGCTCTGGGTTAATGGTCCCCAAATCTTCTCTCCCACTCAAACCAGGGAATCTGGAATCATCTAACACCCTCCTCTCCCATCCTGCACCTCCATACCACAATATAATCAATCTCCACGCCCTACCTAGCTTACCTTCCACAGAGATTTTGTCTTAGTCTCTTCAAGCCGTAACAGCAATACCATAATCCAGGGGGCTTATAAACAACAGAAAGTTATTTCTTAGTTCTGGAGACGGGGAAATACAAGACATCAGCAGATGTGATATCTGGTGAGAGCCCACTTCTTGATTCATAGACGGTCGTCTTCTCACTGTGTCCTCACTGACAAAAGAAAGTACTAGAGAACACTCTGGGATCTTTTTTATAAGGGCACTAACCCCAATTCATGAGGGCTCTACCCTCACGACCTAATTACCTCCCAAAGCTGCCACCTCTTAAAATCATCACAATGATTTCAAGGTATGAATTATGGGGAGACAAAAATACTCAGTCCCACCCCCTTCCTTTTTATCCTCACCATCACTATACTCATCAAGTGGGGCCTTCGTTTATTGTGGTCTTTTGAGTGGCTAAACTCAGACTTCCCTGGTGGCTCAGAGGTTAAAGCGTCTGCCTCCAATGCGGGAGACCCGGGTTCGATCCCTGGGTCAGGAAGATCCCCTGGAGAAGGAAATGGCAATCCACTCCAGTATTCTTGCTTGCCTGGAGAATCCCATGGATGGAGAAGCCTCGTAGGTTACAGTCCACAGGGTCGCAAAGAGTCGGACATGACTGAGAGACTTCACCACACCTAAACTCAGAACAGATCATTCCCTATCTCTAGGTTTTTTCCCTTTAAATCCTTCTTCCCCACCAAGCAGCAGACAGAAAATGACCGACCTAAGACGCCAATTTCAAAGAGCCACCCCCTCCTCCTCCTCAGAACTAGAAAGGCTCCACACTGCTTTACACTCCCCAACTCAGCATTAAGAGTTCTCCATGACTAGCACCCCCTCCAGTATCATCCAAAGCAAGGGACCGGCAAGCAGCTAAGCAGAGGTCCCGGTAACAAGCAAGACTGGCTGGCACCACACAGCACTTCCCACCCTACCTGGATGCCATTCTTTCTGTCAGAGACACAAGTCCTACATTTTTTTTTTTATAATGGCTCTTATTCATCTTACAAAACTTGGCTCATCATCTGATCTCACCACCTTCCAAGACTACAGGCTCATTGAGGTTGGAAAGTAATTTAGTCACCACTTCCCACTGCCAGGGTGCAGCACCCAGGTGAACACACAGGAGGCCAGCAATCACATGCCAACTCAGAACAGTCTACATTCACTGCCCTCTTCTTCATTCACTCCTCAAACCACTGCAATTTAGTTTTCCTAAAAATCACAGGGAAGAAAATCTCTAGCCACTCCGTAATCCCTGTTTCTTCTTGACCCTCCTCAGCACGGGGCATTGCTGACCACTCTGTTCTCCTTTGTAAGGGAGACCCGTCTCTCTCACGACCCTAACACTCCTCTTGCCGCCCTGTCTTCTTTGCTTTACTTTGTCTCCTCTTGGCCACTCACCCCTTAAGTGCTAGGGTTCCCCTGTTTGTCCCAGGCCCCTTTCCTCTTATTCCTTCAGCAATGCAGCTCCTGTCCAATGGCTTCTACAATGGACCTACAATAGAGATTCTCAAGATTCTCAAGCAACTACACAGGGTCTAGGACCCACTCTAGATCAATTAAAACAAACTCTCTGGGGAAGGATTCACCGTGGAACCTTGTTAAAATTCCCCACTTGATTCTAAAAGGATGCCAGGGCTCAGAAGCACTGAGCCACAACACTGACTTAAAAATAGAACCTCAAATTTCCTCAACATCCACAATCCCCAGACCCATATTTCCAACTGCCCACAGAAAACTCGTTTCCTGCAGACTCCTTGCATAAAACTGAAGTCGATACCCTCAGATCGGCTCCTTCTCCTAGATTCCTTTATTTCTCTATACTGACATCTACACAGGTGCCCAAGTTACACACTTGAGAACTATCTTAAAACCTTTCCCTTGCCTCACTTGATACTCAGTTACTAAGATCCATGAGTTCAACTATTAAATACACTGAAGGCAGCCACTACCTCTCAAGGTCTAAGTAGGGTGACTTCCTTGTTATTGACCCTTCTTCCAGGCTCCCAGTCCAGTCTACCCTCCACGCCACCAGAAATCATCTTTCTAGACACAGACTTCATACTTACTCCCCCGGTAAAACTTCCTACAAAAAAAGAAAACTCTCCTATTTAGATATGGTAATGCTCAAATTCCTTGGAGCGGTGTATAAGACCACTCGCATTCATAGCCTTTCTGTAATCTACTTTCCCAATCCAGACTTCCTGACACATTCTCCAGCAACTTTAGCCCTGTAAGAATCAGATTACTCTTCATCAACACACCAGTCAAGTTTAGGATTTAAAACATTTCCACTGTCAAGAATATGAAACACACACACACACACACACACACACCCCTGCTGTTCTCACTAAGTCTAGTTCAAATACTACCTTCCTTTCCTGTAAAGCCTTCATACTCTAGCTTTCATAGAATCAATATCTCCCTCACCTGTGATCCCCACAGCTCTTTTTATAAACCTCTATTATACTAATTACCACACTACATGAGGTTGTTGACAGACCTGCTCTAAGGCTCTTCAATTGTTCTCTAAGGGCCTAGAATGTGTATCTTTTTCAAAACCAAGTTTTTGTTATATTAGAGAAATTATCCAATGCTGGTTGCACAAAAGGCAAATACCGTGGCACAAAAGGGGTACTTAAATAGACCAAAGGCTTTTTCCTAAAGACACTCAAGTTATCAGTCTAGAAACAAAATAGCAGAGAAAAGAAGGATTTCTGTTTTAAGTTCTCTGTTCTCATTATGAGAAATACAGAATGCTGTCCCTCAAAAATCAATTATTGACATCTTAGCTAAATATCTTTTATGGGAGTTATTGAAGGCTCCATTAAACGGAAGTTAAAACTATCATTTAGCCAACTGAAGAATGAAATTCTTTTTTTCCCCATACAATAATTCCCAAGAAAATGAAAGGGTAAAACTATCGTCTTCATCTTGGTATGGATGTTAGATAATTAACTTACAGGAAGAACAAAATTTACAGCTCTGGACTACAGTAATCCTATCATTTTATCTTACTATCTTTTTATTGGCATAAATCCCACTTTTTTTTAATGGTCTTCTTATTCCCGACTATTAGAAATTATTGGCAGTTTACACTAACAGGCTTCCATCTTATTTCACTTCCAAATCCTATTGTGGCTGTTCATTCCAATCAAAACCAAAATCAATCAATTTTTAAGATTAAAAAAAGGGACATTAAAAAATAAATTATGCAAGCAATCTAAAATCCTTCCAATATTATCTATAATAAATTTTGAACATTAAACAAGATTATAAAGAACTATTAAATCATTAAATCTATTCTATACTAACTTTAGAAAATGAAATTTGAGAATACAGCATTAAAAACTGTTAAGAAAGCAAAGTCTGCCCAAGAAAATGTATCCATAAATAGAAATGTTTTTACTCGTATTCATCTCACTTATACAATGGACTTAGTCACTAACTTACTGAGCAGAGAGGTTAAATTCTGAATCCTTTTATGGTTTATCAGATTCTCAAATTTGCGTCAGTACCATGTTAAAAAACAGTCTTTCCCGGTGCCCCCCACCCTTTAAAAACTAGAATAAGACCACATGGCTAAAACAACTCCTGCTGCATGCAATTCTATAACTAGAGGAAGGGTGCGAAAGTTTGAATGAAAATATTAGAAGTGACAGCTTTCCACCTTAGTCTTTCTGTGCCCTCTCCAAAGTGCAGGGAGCAGATGGTACTTTTCAAGCACATTGAGACCAGGCTTGGAAGGACGACTCTGTGCTAAAGAAATAACTGCACATGCAAAAAAACCACATGTTTTGCAACCTACAGTTTTTTAATCTAGAAAAACTTTAGTCCCGGTTAACACAAATGGAAAAGCTGCCATACACATGGTTCCATATAAAACACTGGTGCATGAATTATAAAAAATAAAGTTCCAACAGTTTCTTTTTCACATTTGCACTACAAAATGCCAGTTAAACACTGGAATGTTTAAGAAAAAACAACCAAAAAACTAAAATCTGAATATTATTTAAGTCACTAAAGAATACTACCTCTGAATCCCTTTGTGGCCAGTGGGTGGCAATGCCAATGGCATCAACACAGGTGCTGCTCTCCAGCACATCCTCACATCAGGTTTAAGGCCAAAGGTTTAAAAGGGTAACAGAGAAGGAATAAATTAGACATTGCTGATTCATTTATATTCCAAATGGAAAACTGACTACTGTATTAATAAAGAACAGAAAGGAATAGAAAGCTATTTGCCTCTTTTTCTCTTCAAACCAAAGTAAAAAAAGAAAAATGAAAATGAAAGCACTTTCGGAAGGTCTCCTCAGCCCCTCTCTCACTTCCAGGTCCACCTCCAATTTCCATTTCAGCTAGAAATTTCAGGAAAAAAAAGCCGTCCCTCACACTGAGCCCAGGGAGGCAAACAAGTCACAGAGCTGGCGCGCAGGAGAGCTTGGCGGAACCCCCACGCCAGAAGTCTGGACCCAGGCCACAGCCGCACCAGGGCCTCTCCTTCCATCCACTGGGCCACCTGTCCTTTAATTTCAAGTGGCTTATGCCTGGCATTTCAGCTTCAAAGGGGCTACAAACTGCCTCTATGTGGGGAGGATAGGGTTCGGACATTCTCCTCAATGTAAGTAGCAGGAAAAGAACGCACTTTTGTTATAAGAAAACCTAGGTTCCCCTTTTGACACTTCAAAATTGTATAATCCTGGGAACGTTACTTATCCTAAAGTTCAGTTTCCTCATCTGAGAATGGTAATACTCCAGATACTATTTAACAGAGCCATGATGAAGTTCAAGTGAGATTCCTGGTTTAGAAGCACTTAACAAACTGTACACATCTTACAAGGTTGATGTTTAGCTGCTGTGATTCTTTTCCATGGCAGGAAAGAGAAGTTTTCCTCAATCACAGCTGTCACTGCAGGACACCCATAAGTTTAACATAGGCCTTTCTGAGCCATTACAACCTTAGAATAAACTAGTGAAGTCAGAGGCCCCATCCTAACCTTACATCACCAGCGCCTCAGCGTCAACCTCTCAACTGCTCAGTTTAGATAACACATCAATCATTTTTCTGGTTTTATCCCCCCAGTGTCTTCCGTTTACAT